>NC_053462.1:19741422-20041422 GCF_015227805.2 Hirundo rustica
TGAAATCCTCGAATGGGTTGGGTTGGGAGCGACCTTAAAGCCCATCCTGTTCCAGCCCTGCCACTGCAGGGACACCTCCCACTGTCCCAGGGAGATCAGCGTCCAACCTGGCCTCGGGATCCAGGGGCAGCCAGAGCTGCTCCGGGCACCCTGTGCCAGGGAAGGGCTCATGCCCTGACACGGGAGAGGCACGGGCAATGTCCTGGAAGGTGAAAACCCCAGGTGCTCTGGTCCATGTGAGGGTTGGGAGCTGTGCAGGGCGGCAGCAAGGAGGGATCTCGGGAGTGGGATGAGGCAGGGAGCTGTGGGGAGCAGGGGAAGGGCAGGAGGGGCGGGCTGGCAGGGAGAGCGGGCTGGCCCTGCCGCCGGAGGAGGCAGGAATGCCGTCCCAGGCTGTGCGTGGTGCCAGCCCAGCCCTGCCCTCGCTCCCGGGCCCTCTCCGTGGGCGTCTGGTGAGCGGTGCCCCCTGCCCGTCCTGCCCACGCCCAGGGACCAGGGGGACAAGGGACAAGGGACAGGGGACAAGGGGCAAGGGGGACACGGGAGGAAGACAAGGGGAACACAGGACAAGGGGGACAAGGGGGACAGGGGACAAGGGGGGACACAGGACAGGGGAGAGGGGACAAGGGGGACGGGGGACAGGGGACAGGGAGGACACAGGACACGAGACAGGGAACAGGGGACACGGGACACGGGACAAGGGGGACACGGGACAAGGGAGACACGGGACAGGGGACAAACGCTCGGTGAGAAGGCGGTGCCGTCTGTCCCCAGGGCCGCAGTGGCCGCTGCCAGCCGTGGCCGGGATGGCCGGAGCAGCGCTGGCCGAGCCGGGCTGGCCCCGGGGGGCTCGGGGGGCTCCGGCCGAGCCGCTGCTTCCTCCAGCCCGGCTGTGCCCCGGGAGCTGGGGTCCCCCGAGACCGAGGACGGCGCTCAGGCCGTGCGGCGGAGAGCTCCGCTGCCGTCGCGGTTCCCCTCCCCGGCAGACGCCGGCCACGCCGCGGGGTCACCCGCGATTTCAATGTTTAACGAGACGCTTCAATATTTGATGGCGCCTCGCTGGGGATGCGCACGGCGGCCCGGGAATGCAGAGCGTGTTCTGCTCCAGGACCGTCCCCGGAGGGGAGCGCGTCTCCGTGGGCTCCCAGCGCTGCCCCAGCCCGGAGCCCCGGGCAGGGCTCGGAGGGATGTGCCGGGACCATCCTCGCCGCCGCAGGAGTGAGGATTCCCAGGCTTCCCGGGAAGTTTTTCCCCATGTAATCCCTTGGCGCAGGCCGGGCCGCGGTTTTTTGTGGGAGCTGTCGCCGCAGCTGGGCTGGCATCCCAAAAACGGGACAAAAACAGCGGCCGCAGATGGGCCCGGGGCGGGGAATGCCGCGGAGAGGAGGGAGAGGAGCTGGTCCCCGCTCCGCCCGGCTGCAGGGAGCTCTGGGCTCATCAGGGCAGCTCCGAGCCCGGGGGGGGCACGGGGGGCACGGGGGGCACAGCCCGGACCGGCACGCTGCAGAACGCAGCGAAGAGAAGCAAAAGGGGCTTTGCAAAATGCGGCAGCGAGGAGGAATAAGACAGGGAAGGGAACCTGGGGGGTCTGGGTTTGCTCCTGGAATAGGGAGGGGGAGAAGAAGAGGGCCGGGAGTGCGGGGTCCCGTTCCTGGGGGTGAAGGGAGTGAGTGTGTGGAGAAGAGGGAGGAAACATTCCCTGGGTTTGTGTCCCGGATCCCTGGCAGCGCCCCGGGATGCTGGGTGTGAGCAGACCCTGCCAGGCAGCAGCTCCAGCCTCCGGTTCTGCTGCGAACCCAAACCAGACCAGGAAACCTCTTCAGCTGCTTTATTTTTCTAGGATTAGTAATGACAATCTTAATTATGAAATACTAACACTTACAGAAAAAAAAAATTTCCCAAGGCTGGGCTCCTCCACTGCCAATTCCATCAGTGCCAGTGCTCCCGGCTGGCAGCTCCTGCAGAGCTGTTATCTCCAGGAGCAATCGTTACACAATCCTCATTCTCATGCTGCAAACGGCTTCCTCATGGAACCCGGACTTCAAAGCAGACCCAGAAACAACCGAGTTTCTGTTCGGAGCCCGGGATGTTCTGGTGGGATCGGGATTCAGGCTTTGCACACTGCTCCAGAGAGCAGGTTGGGCTCGATCCTGAGGATGGGAAGCGGCTCCTGTGTTTGTGGGGGCAGAGAGATGTGAGAATCCTCTCCTGAGCCAGGGGGTGCAGGGGATTAACTGGGAGGGGATGTGAATCGTGTGTGGAACAAGTGATCCACACACACATCAACGTCTGCGTTCTGCGGCCTGGACTGTGGGAAGGAGCTGGTCCGGCAGAGCGGGATGGGGTGGGGTGCTGGAGGGAGTGAGTGGGGTGCTGGAGGGAGTGAGTGGGGTTCAGGGGTGAGTGAGTGGGATTCAGGAGTGAGTGGGGTTCAGGAGTGGGATTCAGGAGTGAGTGGGGTACTGGAGCGGATGTGGTACTGGAGTGAGCGGGATACTGGGGTGGGGTACTGGGGTTGGGTACTGGAATGAGATACTGGAGTGAAATGCTGGAGCAGGGCTCTGGAGTGGGAAGAGTGCTGCTCCCTGCGTGTCTCTGCTCCCTGCGTGTCTCTGCTCCCTGCATTCCTTCCTGCATTTCTCCCTGCAGCTGGGCAGAGGCTTCTCCCAGCGCCGGAGACTTGCACGGTTCTGCTCTGCGGGAGGCTGCGGGTGCGGCCAGTGCTGGCGTCGGTGCCAGGGGGAGGCTCTGCCAGGCTGCCCGGAGCCGCCCCGCCCTGCCCCGGGAGGTGTCTCCATGCCCCGGGAGGTGTTTCCTTGCCCTGGGAGGTGTCTCCGTGCCCCGGGAGGTGTCTCCGTGCCCCGGGAGGTGTCTCCATGCCCCGGGAGGTGTCTCCGTGCCCCAGGAGGTGTCTCCGTGCCCCGGGACACTGGAGCAGATGCCCAGCTCTCATCCTGCACCCTCCTGCTTTAACGAAGTGCCTCCCCAGTCCATGCACAGACCAACCTGGCTCCCGTCTCCCGCGGAATGAGGCCGTGGCCCGTGACCCCGCTGGCCCTCCAGCTGCCGGGAAGCCGCGGCGGCTCTGCCGAGGTAACCGCGTTATCCCCGCGGCGCCCGTCAGCCCTGACGGGAAGGAATGGCTCTGCAGCTTCCCATTACAGCTAATGGGCACCGGCAGAGCCGCCTGCCCGGCGCGGGGAAGCCCGGCACGGGGAAGCCGTGCCTAAACGGGGAAGCCGTGCCTAAACGGGGAAGCCGTGCCTAAACCGGGAAGCCGTGCCTAAACGGGGAAGCCGTGCCTAAACGGGGAAGCCGTGCTAAACGGGGAAGCCCGGCACAGGGAAGCCGTGCCTAAACGGGGAAGCCGTGCCTAAACGGGGAAGCCGTGCCTAAACCGGGAAGCCGTGCCTAGACGGGGAAGCCGTGCCTAAACGGGGAAGCCGTGCCTAAACGGGGAAGCCGTGCCTAAACGGGGAAGCCGTGCCGTGGGAGCAGCACGGGGAGCGGGAGCAGGAGCTGGGGTGGCACTGCAGGGACCTGCCACGAGTGAGCAGCGGTCGGTCCCCTCTGAGGGGTGTGAAGGAGGGACCCAGCTCCCCCGAGGTGCAGTCCCACGGCTCCTGCAGAGCGGGATGCTGCAGGGATGGGTCGGAGCCGTCACGTCCCCACAATGAGATCCGGGGCTAAGGCACAGCGGTTCCAGAACTTTCAAAGCGGCTTTTCATTTTGGGGGATCTGTGGAAGAGGAGCCAAGCGCACGGATCCTGCCAGGCCTGCGCAGCATCAGCACCTCCGCTGCTGGGTTAACCTTTGCTTCCTGCTTCTCCCTGAGCAGGCAGTTCGCTTCCCGGCAGCAGGCAGAGATGCAGCGCAAGCACAAAGCACAAAACCCGCTCTCTTTTCTTCCAAAATTCAGCGTTTTCAGTGAAGCAGCAGCCCAGTCAAGGTCAGCCTTGACTGGTTTTAGCAAAACCGTTTCTTTCAGATTTGGACGAGGCTGAGCCTTTTGGAATTGCACAGTGGACCCAACATAAGCACTCACGATTGGATGTGTGCTCCTTGGCAAAGGGCAGCGAGGGATGGGATTTTGGGCAGGAATTGTTCCCTGGCAGGGCGGGAGGCCCTGGCACAGGTGCCCAGAGAAGCTGTGGCTGCCCCTGGATCCCTGGCAGTGCCCCAGGCCAGGCTGGACGGGACTGGGAGCAGCCTGGGATGGTGGAAGGTGTCCCTGCCATGGCAGGCGTGGGATGAGAGGGGCTTTGAGGCCCCTTCCAACCCAACCCGTTCCAGGATTCTGCGATTGCTGTGTGCCCATCACCTCTTCTCCTCCTCGGTGGAGCTGGTGAGGGGAGCAGAGGCTGTGGGAGGGAGCTGGGCCCGGCTGTGGGTGCTGGCAGCAGCCGGAGCCCGAGCGGGGGCAGCTCCCGGTGCTGCCGGGCACAGCGGACAATGCCCGCCGTGTGCACGCCACAAAGGGGCTCTTCTTCCCCCAGAGCACGCCTGGGCCCTCGTCTCAGCTCCAGCTTCCCCCGGGCAATGGCAGGAAAACCTTCCCGTGGCTGGAATTCCCCTGGGCTGCTCTCCTTGTCTGCAGGCTGGGGCTGTGCTCTGGGCTGAGCTCAGGCCTGGGGGCTCAAAGCCTCTAAACCCTCCCTGGGTGCCGGTGACTCCCCACACCTCTCCTGGGTGCCCAGATCCTGCCACTGCAGGTGTGATGGTGGCAATTAACCGAATCTCCCTTCCATCGTTTAGCCCGAGCCCCTGCGCGGATGGCGCTGCCCCCAGCACGGGGAGCTGGGCTGGTGTCCCACGGCCCCCGTTCCTGCTCCGTCATTCCGCTCAGGAGCTGGGCCACTGCAGCCTCCGACAGCCTCCATCTTCATAGCTTATTTCATGTTTTGAAAGATTTATTTGAATAAATTGCCAGATGAAATACTGCTTTCAACTCGCTGACCTGCTGGGCTGTTGTAGCCTTCCAGCAGTGCCATCAGGGAAAATTCCAGCCTCAGAAGTTCTCCTGGTATAAACGAATTGCCTCGGAGGTGTTTTGATGCAGAGCTGCATTAAGCAGAAAGGGGGTTTGGTGACAGCCGGTGTTGGTTAAAGAAGAAAAGAGAAGTTCTGTGTGCATTTGAGGGGCCGGGTTGTTTTCCACGGCTGGCGTGGGCCGCCCGGGGGGCGGGAAGCTGGGAATGCTGAGGAGGGATAACGCTCGTGGCAGAAGCTGAATGGAAACCAGCGCTGCCGCTCGCTCCCCGCGCCTGGGAGAGTGACGCTGGAATGCGGCGACTGCTGGGATGGGGAGCTGCTGGGAACACGATGGAATTTGACAGGACAAGGGGACAGAGCCTGGAGCTGTGCCAGGGGAGATTCGGGCTGGCCATCAGGAGGAATTTCTTCCTGGAGAGGGCAGCTCTGCCCTGGCAGGGGTGCCAAATCCCGGGATCTGGGCACAGCTGGGCTGCGCAGAGGGAGAGCGGCTGCAGAGCTGGGCTTGGCAGCCCCTGCTTCCTGCGGGTTTGGTTTGCTGATCCCTCATCCTCAGGGCTGCGGCGGCCGCTGGGATTTAAACCGGCAGCGCAGAGCGAGCACAGCTCCGGCTCGGCCGGGCCTGGGGGGGAGGGAGCGGAACGGGGCCAAAGCCCCCCCAGCTCAGCAGCAGCAGCAGCGCAGCCCTGAGAGAGCTGGGATGTTCTCAGCCCTGTCCCGCTCCTCCCAGCCGAGCCCCCGCTCCGGGAAGGAGCCGTGAGGGGCCGGGAAATCTGAGCCCCCAGGAGCAGCTCCCTGCTCTGAGCACGGGCAGGGACGTTCAGAGCTGCGGGGTGACGTCTGTGCTCCTGCCCGGGACTAAACTGAGCGTGGGCTGTTGTTCATCCAACAAAATCAGCCTGGGAGCAGCGCGGGACCGTAACAAACACATCCAAGGGCAGCCTGAGTGCTGCGTCTGTGCCCCTCAGGTGTTTGGAGCTCCCGAGGCGCTGCCGAATCCTTGCCTTTGCCTCCTGGGGTTGTTCCGGGCCCCCAGGACGTGGTCAGGTCAGAGGGCTCGGGTTTCAGGGCAGATTTCAGCAGCTGTAGGGGATGCTGAAGGGATGAGGGGTTGGATTCACTGGAGCCAGGCCTTGCTGGGGCCAGCCAAGGTTTCCTCCCGTGCTGGAAATAATTTAACAGCACAGCAGAAATATCCATGTACCTCATAGAATCATGGAGTCGTTTTTGCGGGAAAAGACCTCCAAGATCATTGCGTCCAACGATGTGAAGAAGGAAAGTAATTCCAGGCTTTACTCACGCGAATGCGGCGTCATCCGTGAGGGGCGCTGGGTGGATTCGTGTGCACACACAGCCGTGCCCTGTCATTCTTCATCATCATCATCACCACCACCATCATCCACCTCAGCTGACCCGCACCCAAACTGCCGGGATGTGCAGCCAGGGCACCGGGCAGGGCCAGGACAGGGCGCCCAGGGGTGGGGGTGACATCCCTGGCGTGTCCCAGCCGTGGCAGGGAGAGCAGCGTCCCCGCAGCCAGGGCGGGAGCTCAGGGGCCCTCAGGAGCTGGTGGCACGGAGCGGGGCAGGAGGAGAGGTTTGGCGGTGCCCTGTCGTTAATAGTTAATCAGCCCGCTCCGTGTTTCAGAGCGTGTGGGCATGGGAGGGAATTGCCAGCGAAGCAAACCACTTAACTCCGAGTCGCGTTTCTGGCGCCGAGCCTCCGAGGAAACGCTCTCCAGGAAAACCTGGAGAGCTCGTTACGGAGACAATGAAGGCCCAGGATAGATAGGATGCAACTGTTATCAACACGCAGTCCCCAGGAACCGGGCTGAAAAACCCCCGGCGCTTGGACGCTGGAATCGCGTCCTTGATCCGTGTGGCAGCACGTTCGTCCCGTTGCCACGGCGACGGCATCCTCCAGCGCTGCTCCCAGCTGCTCCTCACATCCTCGCTCCTCACGTCCCGGGGCCGGGGCATTTGCATGAGAAGCCATCAGCAGCGCCGTCCCCAGCTGCCACATCCCATCCTTCTCACAGCGTCCCGGGCTATTCCTGCCTCCTTTCCCACACATCCCAAGGCAAACCCTCCTGCTGGGCACGGCGAGCTGGCTCCAGAGGAAAATTCGCTGCGAGCCGCATGGTTCGGCTTTGTTTAGAGACCTGTGTCTGTGGAGGGCGGCGGTGGAGAGGGCTGGGCACCACCGGCCACCTCCCCAGCGCCTCACCTTCCCAGCCCGGGAGCCGCCACCTGTGCCGGGGTGCTCATGGAATCCCGGAGTGGTTTGGGCTGGGAAGGGCCTCAGAGCTCATCCAGCTGCACGAGGGAGCCCCATGGGGCACGGACAGCTTCCAGTGCCCCGGGGTGCTCCAAGCCTGGCCAGGGACTCTGGCAGGGATGGGTCACACTGGAAGCTGGTTCAGAGTCACGGAGCCAGGGCTGAGCCGCAGCGCGGTGTCCTGGGACATGAGCAGCGCCAGGGATCGTCCCGGTGCTCCCGCACGGCTGCCGCGGGGGCTGTGGGAGCTGGCAGCGGGGTGGGACGCAGCAGGGGGATGCAGGGCTGGGCTGGAGCCCGTGTCCCAGCAGAGCTCCTCCCGATGGTGTGGGATGCAGCAGGAGGATGCAGGGCTGGGCTGGAGCCCGTGTCGGAGCAGAGCTCCTCCCGATGGGGTGGGATGCAGCAGGAGGATGCAGGGCTGGGCTGGAGCCCGTGTCCCGGCAGAGCTCCTCCCGATGGCACCGGGAGCTGTGAGATCCGCCACCCCCGGGGCAGTTTATTCCGCCACTTAATCACTCTTATTTTTAAAAGCTGCATCTTGTTCCTAATCCAAGTGCGTCTGCTCCAGCGCCCGGGGGCCGGGGCTGCGCTGCCTCTCCTCACTTGCCTGAAGAGCCCTTTAGCAGCTGATATTTTCTCTCTGTGAGGGAGTTTCTGACGGTGACGGCCGGGTCACCTCTCACTCCGCTCTCTGGAGGAGAGGCCGAGCTCCGAGCTCTCCCTGCCCCGCAGCTGCTCCCAGGCCGTTCCCGGCTCTTTGTGCCACATCCCCAGGGTTTTCCCCTCCCTGGCCCCGGGGCCAGGCTGAGCCCCGGCGGGGGCTGCAGGGATGGGGGGTTCTGCCCCGCTCAGGTGAGACCCCACCTGCAGAGCTGCAGAGCTGGGACCTGCAGGGCTGCAGAGCTGCAGAGCTGGGACCTGCAGGGCTGCAGAGCTGCCTCCAGCCCCGGGGCAAACCTCAGCAGCACTGGAACTGCTGGAGAGAGCCCAGAGCAGCTGCTCCAGGGCGGGATGTCTCTGTACAGGCAGCGCTCTGACCGGGCGTTCCTTCTGGGGGGTGTTTTCCATTCACCAATTTTGGCAACATCTGACTCTGCTGCCATTTGCCATTAGTGCCCATTTGCAGGAATTCCTGGCTGAGTCCCTCGGTGCCTGAGGGAGCTGCCCCGGAGCCTGCCTTGAGCCTTGGAATCAATCCACTTTATTACCTGAGTGACAGAGCTCACTGTAAAGCAAAACCTCGTGGTAATTTTTTTTTTTTCTGCGTTGGAGGACAGAGAGGAGCTCACAGGACCAGCTCCTTCAGCACAGCCCACCAAAGATTTACTTTCAAACCACGAAGAAAAAAATAATAGATGTGGTAAATTGAACAAATGAGAAGTGAAAAAGGACGGAGAGCATTGTTGCTGTGGGCGTTTGCACAGCAGAAGAGACCTCAAAGCTCATCTTATTCCACCTCCTGCCAGAGCACTTTGTGCCTTTATCCAGGCTCTGTCACAAGGGGTCTGACTGCAGGAGACAGGAGCAGCCCCTGGCTGGGGCAGGACCGGCTCTGGCGGTGCAGGGAAGAGCAGGATTGAGGCTGACAGTGACCTTGGGCAGGGGATGGAGGGACAGGACCAGGGCAGCGGCTTCAAACTGACCAAGAGCAGGGCTGGATGGGAGATTGGGCAGGAATTGTTCCCTGGGAGAGTGGGCAGGGCCTGGCACATGGTGCCCAGAGCAGCTGTGGCTGCCCCTGGATCCCTGGCAGTGCCCAGGGCCAGGCTGGATGGGGCTGGAGCAGCCTGGGACGGTGGGCAGTGTCCCTGCCGTGGCAGGGGTGGCACCGGGTGGGATTTGATGTCCCTTCCCACCCAACCCAACCCACGCTGTGCTGCTGTGACCCGAACAGCAGAAGCCCTGGGGTCAAGCCCCTGCTGCTCCCCCGGCCTCTCCTGCCCCACGAGCTCGCTTCCCACCTCAATTTCCCCGCGTTTGTCGCACCTGGGGACGGGTGCAGTAAATAATGTCCCGGGTGGGTGCTGCGAGGCTTGAGTCAATCCTCACAGGCACCGCTGGAGTCTGAAGGGGCACCATTTCCTCTCAGACCTGTCTCTGTTTCACTCTTGCAGAAGCTGAATAATTCTGCGTGACGGCTTTTTGCTTTTTATAGCGGTAATTAGTCAAAAAGCATCGGCGTGACGAGCAGCGCCCCGGCACCGCTGCTCTGTGCTCCAGGCACGCGGCGCTGCTGCACATCTGGGGGTGGTGACAGGGCCAGGGCCGAGCCGGGGGCTGGGCTCCGATGCTAAAATGGGCAAAACCTTGGCCTTTCCTTCCTACCTAGATTTGCACCTTTGTTTTGAGGCACCTGGAGGGATCTGGGCCGGCTGCTGGAGCCGGGCTGCTCACCCAGCCTGGAGTGGCTGCTGCGCAAAACAGCACAAAGTGAAAAACGGGAGGCTGGAAACTGTGATTTTACGAGTTCAGCTGAGGTGGGAGGAGGTGGAGGGATTTGGGGGAGAGACCAGGTGTTAAA
This sequence comes from Hirundo rustica, assembly GCF_015227805.2. Classification (NCBI taxonomy): domain Eukaryota; kingdom Metazoa; phylum Chordata; class Aves; order Passeriformes; family Hirundinidae; genus Hirundo; species Hirundo rustica. Next base: position 19,751,216 of record NC_053462.1, read on the forward strand.
CGTGGATTTAATCCTGTGGTTAGTCCCCAAAGTGCCACCAGATCCGGTCACGGGGGTGACGCTGGCGTGACGTTGGCAGGGCTGGGTGTTACTTTAACAGAAAGTGTAAAAGGATTTCCTAAGGGAAAGGACGGAGGGTTTGTCTCTCCTCGTCTAATTCAAGTTCCCCAAAAGCCACGCGCTGCTGGAAATGCACGCCCGACATCCGGGGGGGCTTTGGGGCTGCTTCTGTTCAAAAGATAAGGTCAGAAGTTATCTGGTGACTCCCAAATCGCGGAGTCGGGGTGGGACTGGAGCTGCCTGTGGCTCTTTGCAGGAAGCCGGGCTGGAATTAATCCGCTGACTGCAGTTGGTGCAACGCTGCTTGCACGGGGGAGCCGTGACAGCACTTCCAGGCAATATTCCCAGGGAAGGGAAAGGCTTTTCCATGCAATATTCCCAGGGAAGGGAAAGGCTTTTCCATGCAATATTCCCAGGGAAAGGAAGGACATTTCCATGCAACATTCCCAGGGAAAGGAAGGACATTTCCATGCAACATTCCCAGGGAAGGGAAGGACATTTCCATGCAATATTCCCAGGGAAGGGAAGGACATTTCCATGCAATATTCCCAGGGAAGGGAAGGACATTTCCATGCAATATTCCCAGAGAAGGGAAGGACATTAACATGCAATATTCCCAGGGAAGGGAAGGACATTTCCATACGATATTCCCAGGGAAGGGAAGGACATTTCCATGCAATATTCCCAGGGAAGGGAAGGACATTTCCATACAATATTCCCAGGGAAGGGAAGGACATTTCCATGCAATATTCCCAGGAATACTAATTGCTTACTAATGTCTATCACTATTACTAAAAAGGTCATCTTTACTCTGACCCAACCCTCACTAACTACTTTGTGCCACGTCACTGCAGAAATGGAGTGAGGGAAGGAGAATGAAGAAGAAGGAGACAACGCCCCAAATTCTCCATCTTGCCCCATTCACTTCAATGCCAAAAATCCCAAACCCACTGTTTTTTCACCCTGTGATATACTAAACTACAATCTTTCACACTCTTGTGGCCTGCAATGCTTCCTGCAGTGCAGGAAGCCTTTCCCATGGACTGGGATCACAGCCAGTGTCTCTCTGAGCTCTGGGCTGGGGTCCCAGACCCCCCTGCCCAGGTCCCAGACCCTCCAGGGCAGCCAAAGGAATGCCCTGGACTCCAACAGGAGAGGACCCGGAACTCCCCCGTGGGCAGGGACATCCACCCCTACCCCAGGGTGCCCCAAACCCGGTCCAGCCCGGCCTGGGGCATCCCAGGGATCCCGGGGCATCCCAGGGATCCCGGGGCATCCGCAGCCTGGCTGCTGATTTTTAACTTGCATTTAATGCACTGCTCCAGCTGCTCCGTACCGGTGACCTGGCGCCTCCCTGCTCCGTGCTCCCCGCCAGCTGCTTCGGCTTCTTGCGGCTTTCTGCTCCAAACCTTGGGAACTGGACCTCTTTTCCCAAGGATCCCTGTAAAGCCACCCAGCAGCTGCGGCATCCTAATTGCGCTGCAGCCGGCTTTTAATCCTGTTAGTGCGTGTCATGTTGCTCTTGTATCATCCTAATTTTTAATCAAAATGTCATGCGATACCGGGTTAAGCGCCTGCCAGAGTCTAGATCTATGAAATTGGCACTGTTGCCTTTATTAACCAATTTTTAAACTCATCAAAAGCTCAAAGAGATTTGACAGTTTTTCACAGGCTCGATGCCTGTCCTGTGCCATCAGCGTTGGGTCGGGGTGAGAGGACGGGCTTCGCCCAGGAGGACGCTTCTCACCCATGGCCAGAGTTTTCCATCAGGCTTTTGGACCCTTCTCCTGCAGAGGTGTAAAACAAGATGAGCTTCTGCATCACCCTGAAGTGCCCAAAGAAATTCCAATCTAAACGCTTAAACCCGGACTTTGCCAAGAGTTTCGTCTTCCTGAACGCAAATATTTGAATCCTGCAGTTGGGTGCTGACTGGGAGCTGGGTCCTTGCTCCACAGGGCAGGGGAAAGCTAATTAGGCACTGACTAATTATTTTGGGTTTGGCCGCCTCGAAATGCACAACTGGGAGGGGGCCTGGGAGGCAGAAGGTGTTTGCTGTTATTTATCCTGTTGGGAGGCGGTGCCAGTGCTGGGATCTCCCGTCAGATGGAGCAGGCACGAGGCAGGCACGTGGCTTCTCCTCAAAAATCCATGGGAAGGCGTTTCCCCCCCCACCTGGGGCCTTCCAGCCTGCCCGAGCCTAATTTACCAGAATTATTTTTAATATTGCTTTTATGTGGCGATATATTGTCGGAATTCCGCAACAAGGCAGCGGCAGAGATGAAGCGCTGCCAGGCTGGCTCCGGGCTCCCTGAGGCAGCATTTATTAAAATCTCCTTTTGTCCATATTTCATGTTTATTGCTGCCATCTTTAATTAAGGGAGGTAAATATTGCCGAGGGGGGCCGAGGAGCCTGTTTAACATGAATAATCCGAAATGCTCTCGGCGTTGTGGGAGGGGGAAGGAGCTCCAGGGCGCTCCCGCTGCCTCTGGGGTGGGGCAGCTGGGCAGGGCAAGGGTCTCTGTGCCCGGGGACCGGTGATTGTTTACAGTTAACAACGAGGGAGGAGCTGAGCTGAGATGGAATCGGATTTTTGACACATTTCCTGCAGACTGGATTGGGTGGGTAGGGACCTTAAAGCCCCTCTTGTCCTGGGCAGGGACATCTCCCACTGCCCCAGGGGCTCCAGTCCCCACCCAGCCTGGCCTGGGGCACTGCCAGGGATCCACAGCAGCCACAGCTGCTCTGGGCACCCTGTGCCAGGGTCTCATCCCTCACAGGGAGCAACTCCTGCCCAACATCCCATGCATCCCCGCCCCTGGCACTGGGAGCCATTCCCTGTGTCCTTGTCCTTGTCCCCGGCCCCTCTGCACTTTCTGAGGTCTCTCCAGAGCTCTCCAAGCTGAGCTCGGGTGTTCTCCCCTGTGCTGCTCCGGTGGGGGACACTTCATAACCAGCTGCTGGTCTGAGCTGTGCAGATCCCAGCCAGGAGAGGATTTAGCTCAGCAAAACATCCTCACTCGTCAAGACGTCCAGGATGGGCCACGCTGGGAAGCTTCTGAGATGCTCCTGCTCGCCCGTGCCCAGAGGAGAGGGGTTTCTCTGGTGTTTCCCCTTTGTTAGGGCTCCTGTTTCCCCCACACCCCTCAGCCGTGGATGTGGAGCTGCTTGGGCAGAGCTGAGTCACTGCTCAGTCATTCCTCTCCTCCCGGGAGTCCTGCCGGTGCCCCAGGCCCGGGACAGCAGGAATTTTCCCCTCCGGCAGCTCGGGGCGTGCCGGAGGCGCTGTCTCACTTTTCCTGGTCCCTGGATGGAGCGGGGAACGCGCCTGGTTCGGGACAGGGCTGGGCGACCCTGGCACAGCCGGGGCTGGAGAGGAGAAGCCAGCGGCTCCTTGGGCTCGGTGACAGCTGGAAAAGGAACACTGCCGCAGCAGGAGCCCTGTGCCGGGACAAGGGCGCTGCAGGGAGGAGGAAACGCTTCTGGTGGGACTTCTGTGGTGGCAGCGGGCGCAGCAGGGCCTGGCATGGCCTGGCAGTGCCCAGGGGCTGAGCTGAGCCTGGCAGTGCTGAGGCTGTCCTGGCAGTGCCCAGGAGCTGAGCTGAGCCCTGGCAGTGCCCAGGGGCTGAGCTGAGCCTGGCAGTGCCCAGGGGCTGTGCTGAGCCTGGCAGTGCTGAGGCTGTCCTGACAGTGCCCAGGGACTGTGCTGACCCTGCTGCTGTCCTGGCAGTGCCCAGGGGCTGAGCTGAGCCCTGGCAGTGCCCAGGGGCTGTGCTGACCCTGCTGCTGTCCTGGCAGTGCCCAGGGGCTGTGCTGACCCTGCTGCTGTCCTGGCAGTGCCCAGGGGCTGAGCTGAGCCCTGGCAGTGCCCAGGGGCTGTGCTGACCCTGCTGCTGTCCTGGCAGTGCCCAGGGACTGTGCTGACCCTGCTGCTGTCCTGGCAGTGCCCAGGGACTGTGCTGACCCTGCTGCTGTCCTGGCAGTGCCCAGGGGCTGAGCTGAGCCCTGGCAGTGAGGACAGGCTGTGCTGACCCTGCTGCTGTCCTGGCAGCACTCCTGACTCTCTGAGCAGAGGGAGACTTTTCCTCGGGGACTCATCTCCTGTCAGCCCTGAGATAATCCGATGTGATAGTGCAGGCGCAATGACTTCATTACTGTAATTATTTTTATTGCCTCTGCAGGCCCCTGTTTTAAAATAAACTCAGGAGCCGGAGCATTCAGTTCCACCCCAGCACTGGGGGAAGGGCTGGACTCGGTGCTCTTGGGGGGCTTTTCCAACATAAATATTTGCAGGATTCTGCAGCCTTCGCCTCCTTTCTTCCATCGTACTTAAAGGCCTGAATGTTCATTTATGCCCGGTGCCAGATTCACCCAGCTTTGCCGGCTCCTTCCCCTCTCCAGGTCGCTGGGTGGGCCCAGATGTCGCTGCACAGGTCACACCAGGGGTTTCAGTTTGGGCTTCGGGGATGGGAGATGTTCCCTCAGCAGCCGGGGCCCGCTGTGGCACCGGCAGAATGGACAGCACCGCAGAGGGGTCACCGCAGCCTCGTGATCCAACCCTGCATTCTCCTGGCAGCTTGAACCCGGCAGGGTCCTGCTCCCAGCCCACCCCCCGCTGCCATCCCGGCTCTCCAGTGCCCGTCCACTGCTGGGCTCCCACCTCGCTCCAGAGGGTTTCTGTAGGGAACATCCAGCTCACAACCCTGGCTGGCTCCGGAGCGTGTGCCCTGCGGATGCAGGGGGTGACACCGGGGGTGACACTGGGTGAGCTCCGGGTGAGCTCTGGGTGAGCTCTGGGGGAACTCCGGGTGAGCTCCAGGGGAGCTCTGGGGGTGTTCCGGGTGAGCTCCAGGGGAGCTCCGGGGGTGCTCCGGGTGAGCTCCGGGTGAGCTCTGGGGGTGCTCTGGGGGAGCTCCGGGAGTGTTCCGGGTGAGCTCCGGGGGTGCTCCGGGGGTGCTCCGGGGGAGCTCTGTGCTCCCTGGGCAGTGCCTGCCGGGCGTCAGCGCTCCCCTCGGGATGCTCAGCCCGCAGCAGCTCCAGCCCCGTGCCCAGCACGGCCTCCTTGCACTAAGCCCTGCCGTCCCCCGGGCTGATCCAGGCTCGGGGGGAGCTTACGAGGCCATCTGGGCTGGGAACAAAGGCTTTCCTCATCAGCATGGGTAATCCGGTGCCGGGCTCGTGTAATCCAGGTTTGCTGTGGGCAAACGCCGAGCGGGGGGGCTGTGTGACCAAAGTGCTCTTGCTGAAAGGGACACGGGGACAAGGGGCTGTGTGACCAAAGTGCTCCTGGAATGGACATGGGGACACATGGACACAGGGCTGTGTGACCCAAGTGCTCCTGGAATGGACACAGGGACACAGGGACACACGGACACATGGACACACGGACACATGGACGCAGGGCTGTGTGACCCAAGTGCTCCTGGAATGGACACATGGACACAGGGACACAGGGACACATGGACACAGGGACACATGGACACAGGGACACAGGGACACATGGACACATGGACACGGGGCTGTGTGACCAGTGCTCCTGCAGGAAGGGACAGCCCTGGAACACGAGGATGCTGAGGGTGAGCGTTCAGAGCCCCTGCTCTGTCTGGGCTCAGGGGATGCCCATGTCCCGTGCCATGGGGGGCTCTGGTGGCTGCTCCCTGTCCTGGGGAGGAGCAGCAGGGCCAGAAGCTGCTGCCATCAGTGGAGATCTGTCCTGAATCTCAGGTTGTGAACAAGCTCAGCTGCTTCTGGGCCCCTAGGAGAGCCCTGGGCCATGTTTCTGTGGGTTATTTTTATCTCTAAATACGAACTTCTCTCTAAGCAGCATTTAAAGCAGTGTCACTGCCCTGGCTGGGGTGGCTGTCTGGGACACTGCCACAGACGTGCAATTCAGACAGTATCTTTTTAGCATTGCCAGGAGTTGATTTTTCATAGTGATAAAGGAATTCGAACTTGCTGGGGCTCTGTTTAAGCGTGGCAGGGCTGGCGGCACTCTGTCCATCTGCAATTCCCACATTCTTTCCATCAGCACAAATACTCCAGCTGCCCGGGGTGGGGAGCTGCGTTTGGCCCTCCCTGGAGCATCCCCAGGGATTTCCCTGTCTTTCACCAAGGATTTGGGGAGTGGGGATGGTTGGGATTTCAGTTTACAATGCAAGTCCAGTGAGAGCTGAGACCCTTCTGCTTGCCGGGGCTGGCAGCGCTCCCCGGCTGTCCGTGGACCCCCACCTGCAGCTGGGAGGGGTTTGGGGGATGGAGCCACACCTGGCTGGGCGTGCTGAGCCCCGGGATGTGCAGGCAGGACGGTGGGGCAGAGAGAGCGTCTTTAACTTGAACCCAAGCCCTGGGCAGCTGCCCGGGGAGCAGCTGCTGCTCTGCGGGCAGGGAACGGGCGCAGGAGCCGGTGCTGGCCCCGTGCCTCGCCCCTTCCCCCTCTGCAGGGAGGGCTCACGATGGGCTCGTGGGTCCCCAGAGCGCCTGGAACCGTGGCTTTGAACCCTGCGGGTCACTGGAGCTTTATCCAGCGGCGTGGCATTGCCCTCGGCTCCTGCTTGGCCTCGGTGTGTGCGGCAGGGGCTGGTTTGGCTCTGCTGGGTGCCCCCTCCCTGGGGACACTCCTGGCTCCCCTCTGAGGTGTCTGTGCATCTGCAGCTCCTCTCCAGCCGCGCTGCTTTGTCAAACACGCTTTCGCGGAGCGCAGCTGAAATCCTTTCTTCTGCCGGGTTTGATGTGGAAAGTAAACACGTTAACATCAAGGCAGCTCTCGGCAGCATCCGGGGTTTGGTTCCTGCGAGGGGAGTGCTGCTCCCGGGGAAGGGATTGGGATTGCTCTGCCTGCGGATCTCTTACTCACCGCGTGCAGCGTGGGAAATGTCTCTGCTGATAGAAATCCGGGCTGGGTTTGTGGGCTGCTCCTCCAATTCACCCCCAGGCAGGGCGCAGGGGGTGCCGAGAGGCTCCTGTTCCCTGAGCTGGCTTTTCCATGGCTTTTCCATGACGCGAGGGAGGGAAGGGGAAGCCCTGGGTGACCCGCGGCTGGGGACCAGCCACTGATCCCATCTCCTGGGCTGGGCTGGAGCTTACATAGATCACAGGGAGCGCTCAGCCCCCATAACCATCCCAAAAATCACAGGGAGGGCTCAGCACCGAATCACAGGGAGAGCTCAGCCCCCATCACCATCCCCAAATCATAGGGAGAGCTCAGCCCCATCACCATCCCCAGATCACAGGGAGGGCTCAGCCCCATCACCATCCCAAAATCACAGGGAGGGCTCAGCCCCATCACCATCCCCAGCTCACAGGGAGAGCTCAGCCCCATCACCATCCCCAGATCACAGGGAGGGCTCAGCCCCATCACCATCCCCGAATCACAATCGGACACCCAGAGAAGCTTTGTGCTCCCCGTGTCCATCTGCAAGGGTCAGCTGTGACTCTGGCACCTCCCTGGGAGGGCAGAGGCCTTTTGGGGGCTTTTCTCTAAGGACAGATGGGCCGAGCAGAGCCGCTCTCTGCAGCCGGGGTGTTCCTGCTGTCCCTGGGGCCAGGGCGCTCCCCCTGAGCCTCGGGGGGCCGCAGGGAGCAGGCAGGGTGCGGGTGCAGCAGGGTGGTTTCTTGCGGAGCCCTGCAGCTGCCCCGCAGCAGCCTGCAGCCCTGCGGGCCCGGGGGTGTCCGGGGCTCCGCGGCCCCTCCAGCCCAGCCCAGCCCAGCGCAGCCCAGCCCGGGCTCGGCAGCTCCTGCCAGGCTGCTGCCGCTTTCCTCCCGGCTCTGGCGAGCGGGGCCAGGCGGGGAGGGATGGAGAGGCACGGCAAAGGTCAGCGCTCACTCCGCGGCGCTTTTGTGGGGTCCCAGGTGAAAGCGGACATTTGCATTTAAATGAATATGTATTTTGAGACGTTCCGCCCGGCGGCGAAACAAGGGCCTCGCTGAGATGACAAATGCATCCCTCCTTGTGCCTGCTCCCGATGTCTCCGCGGCAGCCTTTAGAAACAGACCCGCGTCAGCCAAAGCGGTTTTTCTTCCCTTCCTTTTCCCAAAACCACAGCCTGCTGTAAATGCTCGGTGCGGACCTGAGCGGCTGAAACCTTAAATGATCCGCAGGGTCTGTGATGTGCGGGAGAGCGATCTCAGCACCTGCTGCAGTTCCAGGTCAGCTTCTCTTTCAACCTAAATCCTCATTATGAGAGAAAAATCTGCTCGGAAAGAGGGGGGGGAAACAAGTCGGCTCTGAGTCATCCGGGAAGCCAAGTGGGGATTTTTGGCTCTGGTTTTGGAGGTTTTTCAGTCTGGCTGAGGGGTGAGGCAGGGCTGCCACGGCCTGGCAGTGAGGGATGGAGCGAGTGCGCCCTGGGTATGGCCAGGAGGGGCTGGCACCGCGCTGGTGGCACCGCGGTGGTGGCACCGGGCACGGCAGCCCTCAGTGCCTGGGGGATCCTGGATGCAGAAACCCCTCTGAAAGGTCTCTCCTCGTCCCTTCCCGTGTCCCGGTGCCGTGCAGAGGTGCCTTTGGCCTGCTCCGAGCTGGGGAGGGGAGCAGGGAGCAGCAGGGCTCTTGCTGCCATTTCCGGGCTCCCGCAGCATCCCCCACCCGGCAGGGGCCGCCCAGAGCCCCCCGGAGCCGGCACAGCCTGGCCGGGGCTCCTCTGCAAAGGGTGCAGCAGCATTTTCCGTGGCACAGGCATTCCCTGCTCTCCCCGAGGCCGGGCTCTCCCCCTCTCACCTTGCAGGTGTTCCCTGTGCGGTGCCCAGGGCGTTTTCCCGGGGCTATCGATGGGATATAACCCTGCTGCGGTGCAGGTTTGCATTCCCCGGCACTGTCTGCTGCCCAGGGTCCTGTCAGATTTGCTGGGAAGCTTCTGCTCTCTGCCCCTCTGTTAGTGTGGATCATTTACACCTTAAAACATCTCGCCAGCCTCCCGCTGGAATTCACCTCCCGTGGGTGCCAGCCCACTTGCAGCCCAGTGCTGCCCTGGCTATGAAAAGCCGAGTCCTCGTTGTTAATGTCCATCGTTAATATTCAGGGAGCGGTGCCACTTCTCCCAGGACAAAGATCTGGCCGCGGCTGGGCAAATCAGAGTTCATTATCATGTTAATCCGACTGATTGCAGTCTCCCAGAAGGATCCCACATATGGTCACTCTTGTGGCACAAATAAAAGCTGGTTTGCCTCGCTCGGGAGGCTCCAGCTCCTCTCCTGGTGCACAATGGCCTTTATTCCCGAGGTGCAATCCTGGGAGAAGGAAACATTCATTATTTTCGAACCTGTTCTTGGTTTTGAGTCCGAATTGGGGTTTTGAGTCCGAATTGGGGGTTTGAGCCTGAATTGGGGTTTTGAGCGTCTGCCTTGTGTTTGCAGTCAGGATTTTCCCTTATTTTTGTTGTTGTCTTATTTTGGCTCTGGTTTTAAACGGGGGAGGATGAGCTGAGCACCCCACACACGGCCCCAGTCCGTTCAGGAGCCTGCAGGACCCACGGCTGTCCTCCCTGGGAAATGGTTTGGGGGAAGCTGTGACCCTCAGCACTGGCTCTGCTGCAGGACACCCCTCCCCTGGGACGTGGCTGCTCCGGGCCAGACTGCCACTGCCAGCCCAGGGCCTGGTCTGACAGCTCCTCCTCAGTTCTTCCACCGGTTCTGCTAAAACAAAAACACACCTTTGGGGGCACCTGTGGAGTACAAGCAAATGAAAGGGCTCATTCCAGGCTGCCGGCAGCCCGGGGTGCTCGGCTCCCCCTCCAGCCACCCCCAGGACGTGGCCCCGGGGACCCTGGGCTGGTCTGGGGCCAGTCTGTGGGTGTCACCGAGACACACAAAGCAGTCACACGGAGAGAGAGGTTTCGCAGGGCAGAGGTTCTTCTCCAAGGGCAGAGGTTCTTCTCCAATCCGGCTCAAGGCTGAATCCAGGTGGAGAGAGAGCCCCTTCGTTTATTTCTTACTTTTTATACATTTGTGGGTCTAGCAGAAGATTGGCTTTTAGAGTTTTCACCTCTCAAGCCAAGTGGCTAGACCAACTGTCAGTTACAATTGTTTTCAGGTTAGAAATATGCAAACAAAGGACAAAGAATGAAAAACAAAGGATTTGTTTATGTTACATCTGTGGGGAAAAGGTAGAAAACTGCTCTTAATATCGTGCAGTAACTGAAAAGATCTGACTCCATTTTATGAAAAATCAAAAGGCTATAAAAAACTCAGAAGAACCAGGGTAACATGTGGGAGCAGCGGCGTCCCAGCCACTGCCAGGGGCAGGGAGGGCCAGGGGAGAGCTGGACGGGCTCTGCTGGGTGCTGGTGCGTCCCTCACCCCTGCGCTTCCTCCAGCACCGCGCCTGGCGTTCATGGAAAGTGGATTTTTTACGAAGCGTTTACAGTTTCTCCCTTGCCTCCCCTGAGCCCAGCGCTGCTGGAGGGAAGCGAGCAGGAGCGCTGCCAGGAGAGCCAGGGCTGCCCGCTGCTCTGGCTGCCAGGGGCACACACAGAATGATATTTCTCTTTGGTTTCTTTTCCATTTCCCCGGCTGTGTGTGCAGCAGTGCCGAGCACAGACCGCAGGGCTCGTTCCCACATGGGCTGGAAGAGGATGCTGCTCCCACAGCACGATTCCCAAAAAATCTGCAAACCTCTGCCCCAAGGGGCCTCCCCAAGGCCTCTTGGAGCTATCCAGGGGTTACGGGGGTGGAAACAGAAGGTGTGAGCCCGGCCTGCCTGGCACAGCTCCCCGTGGCTGTCCTGTGGTGGCACAGCTCCCCATGGGTGTCCTGTTCCTGTCCTGTCCTGGGGCAGCTCCCTGTGGCTGGGCTGTCCTGTCCTGTCCTGCCCTGGAGCAGCTCCCTGTGGCTGTGTTGTCCTGTCGTGCCCTGTCCTGTCCTGTCCTCTCCTGTCCTGTCCTGTCCTCTCCTGTCCTGTCCTGTCCTGTTGTGACCTGTCCTGTCCTGTCCTGTCCTGTCCTCTCCTGTCCTGTCCTGTCCTGTTGTGACCTGTCCTGTCCTGTCCTGTCCTGTCCTCTCCTGTCCTGTCCTGTCCTGTTGTGACCTGTCCTGTCCTGTTCCTGTCCTGTCCTGTCCTGTCCTCTCCTGTCCTGTCCTGTCCTCTCCTGTCCTGTCCTGTGCTGTTGTGACCTGTCCTGTCCTCTCCTCTCCTGTCCTGTTCTGTCCTGTTGTGACCTGTCCTGTCCTGTCCTGTCCTGTCCTGTCCTGTCCTGTCCTGTCCTCTCCTGTCCTGTCCTGTCCTGTTGTGACCTGTCCTGTCCTGTCCTGTCCTGTCCCGGGGCAGCTCCCTGTGGCTGTCCTGTTCCTGTTCCTGTCCTGTCCTGTCCCGGGGCAGATCCCTGTGGCTGTCCTGTCCTCTCCTGTCCTGTCCTGACCTGGAGCAGCTCCCTGTGGCTGTCCTGTTCCTGTCCTGTCCTGTCCTGTCCTGGAGCAGCTCCCTGTGGCTGTGTTGTCCTGTCGTGCCCTGTCCTGTCCTCTCCTGTTGTGACCTGTCCTGTCCTGTCCTGGAGCAGCTCCCTGTGGCTGTCCTGTCCTCTCCTGTCCTCTCCTGTCCTCTCGTGTCCCGTCCCGTCCTGTGCTCTGCCAGCAGCCTGCTGCTGTGGGAAGGGCTGAGCCGGCTTTGCTGGGGTGACGGTGCTGGGCCAGACTGGCTCTGGGATCCCTTGGGAAGGTGGAACCCAGGTCCTGGAGCTCCTGCACAGGCTCAGGTGCACGGCTGGACACCAGCCCCGTGGAATGGAATTGTTAGGGCAGGGAAATAACTCTGAGATCCTCAAGGTCACACTAACACACGTCCCCAGGCGCCACATTTATTGTCCTTGTAATTGCCCTGGGGATGGGGACTGCAGTCCTGAGCCCAGCCTTTTCCATGCAGGAATTCCCCCAAAATCCACCCTGCCCCTCCCCTGGCCCAGCCTGAGGCCGTTCCCTCTCCTCCTGTCGCTGTTCCCTGGGATGAGATCCCAAATCCCCCTCTTGTCAGGGAGTTGTGCAGAGCCACAGGGTTCCCCCTGAGCCTCCTTTTCTCCAGGCTCAGCCCTTTCCCAGCTCCCTCGGGAGTTCTCCAGCCCTTTCCTGACTCCCTCAGGAATTCTCCAGCCCTTTCCTGACTCCCTCAGGAATTCTCCAGCCCCTTCCCAGCTCCCTCGGGAGTTCTCCAGCCCTTTCCCGGCTCTCTCAGCCCCTCCTGGGGCTCCATCCCCTTCCCAGCCCCACTGGCAGCGTTCCTGGTTCCCACACGCTCCAGTCAGCCCAGCCCACAGGAGCAGAACTTTCCTTGCCCGCAGCAGGTGGGGCTGAATCCCGGACAGGCAGCGTTCCTGCCGTGCCCTCTGAGGGTGTTACTGGCCTCCGAACAATAACAACACACCTGAACAAAAACAACACACATGAACAAAAACACACCTGAACAATAGCACACCTTAACAAAAACACACCTGAACAAAACCACACCTGAACAATAACAACACACCTGAACAATAACAACACACCTGAACAATAGCACACATGAACAAAAACAACACACCTGGACAATAACACACCTGAACAAAAACACACCTGAACAATAACACACCTGAACAATAACAACACACCTGAACAATAACAACACACCTAACAATAGCACACCTCAACAATAACACACTTTAACAATAACACACCTGAACAATAGCACACCTGAACAAAAACACACCTGAACAAAACCACACCTGAACAATAACAACACACCTGAACAAAAACACACCTGAACAAAACCACACCTGAACAAAAACACAACTGAACAATAACAACACACCTGAACAAAACCACACCTGAACAATAACACACCTGAACAATAGCACACCTGAACAATAACACACCTGAACAAAACCACACCTGAACAAAAACACAACTGAACAATAACAACACACCTGAACAAAACCACACCTGAACAATAACACACCTGAACAATAACAACACACCTGAACAATAACACACCTGAACAATAGCACACCTGAACAATAACACACCTGAACGATAACACACCTGAACAATAACAACACACCTGAACAATAACACACCTGAACAATAACACACCTGAACGATAACACACCTGAACAATAACAACACACCTGAACAATAACACACCTGAACAATAACACACCTGAACAATAACACACCTGAACAATAACAACACACCTGAACAATAACACACCTGAACAATAACACACCTGAACGATAACACACCTGAACAATAACAACACACCGGAACAATAACAACACATGAACAATAACACACCCGAACAGTAACACACCTGAACAATAACACACCTGAACAATAACACACCTGAGCAATAACACACCTGAGCAATAACAACGCACCCGAGCCGCTTGTGCCCAGAGCCTTTTGAGCGCTAATGGCAGGGGAGAGCCAAATCCAGCCAGAGCCACGTGGAGCCGCTCCAGGCTGCGTGAAGGGAAAAAAAAGGGAGTTTGAGTTATTGGGAAAACCAGCTCGGCTTTATGGAGAGAGATTTTCAGGGCCTCTCAATTATAGACTAATAAATCCTGAATGCAATTCATAACGGCGGAGTGAAGGTGACGCATCATCCGTCACTGGGAGGGAAGCTCTGGATCACAGGAGAGCTCTCGGGGCCGGAGAATATTCCTGGTGCAGGATCCGGGCTGGTGCCGGCCGGGAGCTCGTCCAGGACGGGATTTGGAGGTGGGGACGCGCTGCCTTGGCCAGGTGGATGCAGGGGTGAGGGAGCTGCTGTCCCGGGAGAGCCGGGGCTCAGCGCAGAGGCCGTTCCCCCTGCCAGGACCGGCGCCAGCCCTGGCCCTGGCGCTGGGCAGGGAACAGCCGTGCCACCGCGCTGCACAGGGCCAGTTTCCCGAAGCCCTTGGAGGCTGTCAGGGGAACTCATAGACGAGGAGATAAAACCTCCCCAGATTCTGCTGGGAGCCCTGTAAAAGCTCCCAGCACAAGTTCCTGATTTTTAATGGATTTAAAAATGTGCTCAACTGCTGTCCTGTCACCGAGACACACAAAGCAGCCACACGCAGACAGGAGGTTTTGCAGAGCAGAGGTTTCTCCGTCCACCTCAAAGCAGAGACAGGGCGGAGAGAGGAGGACCCCTTTGTTTATTTCTTACTTTTTATACATTTGTGGGTCCAGCAGAAGATTGGCTTTTTGGGGTTTCCACCCCTCAGCCTCAGTGGCCAGACCAACTGTCAGTTACAATTGTTTTCAGGTTAGAAATACGCAAACAAAGGACAGAGAATGAAAAACAAAGGATTTGTTTTTGTTACATCTGTGGGAAAAGGTAGAAAACTGCTCTAATATTGTACAGTAACTAAAAAGATCTGACTCCATTTTATGAAAAATCAAAAAGGCCTTTAAAAACTCAGAAAAACCAGGGTAACACTGTCCCACTGCAGACTTTCCTAAATGAGGACATCAGGGGCTGAAATTCCATGATGGAGAGCCGTGGAGAGCCTTCTGCACACGCCAGCGTGCGAAAGGTTTGAAAAGCTGCGGAGGATTAGGAGCAGAATCGAAAATCTGGAGTTTAAGGCTCCGTGGGTCCCTTCATTAGGAACTCTCCTCCTCAAGAGCTTCATAAACTTCTGGATCAAACTGCCCAGATAAGTCTTGAAGACAGAAATTACTGTGTCAGCGAGGAGGAAGGATTAGAGATAACAGGGAATTAATACTGAAATGCATATGCTATAAATATAACAGGATTACACTGCAGTTATGTAAAACCCCTTCTCCTTCCTCCACCTCAGGTGGGCAGGGCTCCGCTGGGCAGGTGGGCATCGCCCTGGAGTTCTGCCTTCACCCCTGGCTCCCACTGCGCCTTTTCTTGTCATCTTGATAGGACAAGGGGGAATGGCTTCAAACTGACCGTGTTCAACGGATATTGGGCGGGAATTGTTCCTGGGAGGGGTCAGGCCCTGGCACAGGGTGCCCAGAGCAGCTGTGGCTGCCCCTGGATCCCTGGCAGTGCCCCAGGCCAGGCTGGATGGGGCTTGGAGCAGCCTGGGACTGTGGGAGGTGTCCCTGCCACAGCAGGGGTGGTCTCTAAGATCCCAACTCAGCCTGGGATCTCGGGGCTCCTCTCTCCTGCCCCAGGTCAGCAGGAGATGCAGGCAGGAGCTCGGTGCTATCCATTAGGAACCCCTGCATGGGGGGAGCCTCCAGCCCTCCTGTCCCACAGCCCACCCTGGGGACCCTGGGGACAGGGTCAGCGCATCCCTGCTCAGCGCATCCCTGCTCAGCGCATCCCTGCTCAGCGCATCCCTGCTCAGTGCATCCCTGCTCAGCGCATCCCTGCTCAGCACATCCCTGCTCAGCGCACCCCTGCTCAGCGCATCCCTGCTCAGCGCATCCCTGCTCAGCGCATCCCTGCTCAGCGCATCCCTGCTCAGCGCATCCCTGCTCAGCACATCCCTGCTCAGCGCATCCCTGCTCAGTGCATCCCGGCTCAGCGCATCCCGGCTCAGCGCATCCCTGCTCCTCGTGGATTCCTGGGCTGCTCATTCCCTGCCTGGGAATGAACATTCTCATGTTGCCCATTTCCTCCCGGTCCCAGGGCTTAGGGAGGCTCCGGCTCCCCGTGAGGGCTGAGAGCCGTGGCTCAGGAGGGCTCAGGAGAGCCAACATTGACTTTGTCCGAGGGATGATGAATCCTGGGCTCGTGCAGCACGACGCTGAACTGGGAAAAGGAAGCCTTTAAACCACAATATTGCAGTCAAATTGCTGGTGAGAATCTCTTCACGTTGGCAGTGCAGTTGGAGGGGTTTTGATCTCTCCCGGCTCAGATGTTGCTGCCAAAGAGACTTAAGCTTAAACTTCGCTTTGTAAAATAGACTTTCTTTGACGGTTTACTTTAAAAAAAATAATCTCCTCCTAAGCTCAGGAAGCGGGGATGAGTGGGCAGCCCACCAGCAGATTTCCAACCCAAATAACGCAGGGAGGAGCCACTTGCAGCTGCTTCTGTCGCTTCTGTAAATCCCGGCCTCAATCCGTGGAGCGGCCTGGGTGGGAGATGTGGTGTTTGAGCCCCAGGAGTGCAAACGCTGCGCTGGGGCTGAGCCCTGGCACCGGGGGGCTGCTGAAGGAGCTGCCGGTGCTGCCCTGGCGGCGGTGGGGAGGTGACAGGCTGGGCTGGCAGCGGGGCCTGGCCAGGGCTGGGAAGTGAAGAGGTTTCTGACATTTCCAGGACTTTGGGTTTGGGGCTGTGCCGCGCCTGCCTGGGCACCGGGGTGAAACGGCCCGTGGTGAATGCTGGGGACATCGGCTGTGCCACCGATCCCTGCAGCCAAGGCTTAGGGGCAGGGCCGGGCTCTGCCACTGCCCGCAGCGGGTTCACAGCTCTGCGGAGGGCAGGAAAGCTCCTGCCTCAACTGAGCCTCAACTGAGCCTCAACTGAGCTCGTGCGCACACCAGCTGCTGGTTTAAAATATATATATTTTTTTTACCTTTATTTTTCTATCTGTGGATGACCCTAATTTTGGCTGAGCAGCTTAAAAAAGCAAAGAATGTGAAGTTACTTTAAACTTCCTCAAGTTTAGAAGTCCCCTGGATGCTGTGTTCGGCCCAGAGGAGCTGGAGGTCAGAGCCCCACAGGGGCTGGGGGTCAGAGCCCCACAGGGGCTGGGGGTCAGAGCCCCACAGGGGCTGGGGGTCAGAGCCCCACAGGAGCTGGGGGTCAGAGCTCACAGGGGCTGGGGGTCAGAGCTCACAGGAGCTGGGGGTCAGAGCCCCACAGGAGCTGGGGGTCAGAGCTCACAGGAGCTGGAGGTCAGAGCCCCACAGGAGCTGGGGGTCAGAGCCCCACAGGGGCTGGGGGTCAGAGCCCCACAGGAGCTGGGGGTCAGAGCCCCACAGGAGCTGGGGGTCAGAGTTCACAGGGGCTGGGGGTCAGAGCCTGAAGGAGCTGGGGGTCAGAGCTCACAGGAGCTGGGGGTCAGAGCCCCACAGGAGCTGGGGGTCAGAGCTCACAGAAGCTGGGGGTCAGAGCACCACAGGGGCTGCCCTGAAGTGCATCAGGGAAGGGACCTTGAATCTCCTCCCATCCCTCCCCAGCCACGGCAGGGACACCTCCCACTGTCCCAGGGAGCTCCCAGCCCCGTCCAGCCTGGTCTGGGACACTGCCGGGGACCCAGGGGCAGCCACAGCTGCTCTGGGAACCCTGTGCCAGCCCCTGCCCACCCTTCCAGGAACAATTCCTGCCCAATCTCCCATCCATCCCTGCCCTCTGGCACTGGGAGCCATTCCCTGTGTCTGTCACTAGAGTTCCTGATGAAGAGTCTCTCCCTGGCTCTCTTCAGGCACCTCCAGACGCTGAAAGCTCTTGGCAGGTGTTGGCCCTGGGAGCCAGCCCGCGGTGCCAGCCTGGCGTGTGGCGTCCCGGCGTGGTGCCCGTGCTCTCCCTGGTACCAGCCTGGGCACCCCAGAGGCTGACCTGAAAGCTTCAGACAGGCAGGAGCCTCATTTCGTGAGAACGTGTAAAGATCCAAACATGGAAGATTTCAGCCGGTGTTATGCAACGGGAGCTCTTTTAAGTCGTGATTTGTAAAGGCAGCTCAGATAATTTCCTGAAAGACATTCTGCTAATGATTAATTTAGAATATGTTTAATTCAAGTTAGAGAGATCAAAGAGGGAGCATTTTCCCTCTAATGCCGTCGGTGGTTTCACACTTTCACCAGATTCGGGGCACTGGGGAGCGTCTGGTTTGTCCTTCCCCGCAATTCCCCTGTGAAAATCGCAGTGGAGAGCGTTCTGCAGGCTCCGTGCTGGTTTGGGGCAGGGGCAGGGAGAGGAGCCTGCAGCACATCCCAGTGGAATTTACTCTGGAGGATGTGGAGGGACAGGGACGCGGGATGTGGAATCGGCCCCTCCCGTCCTGCAGCAGCGGCTCCGGGTGGTCTGACGGTCCTTGGGGTCTCTCTGGGGACGGCGTCAGGCTGTGCCGGGGTTGGACATCGGGAAAACTCCGTGCAAAGGGCTGTCCGGCCCTGGCACCGCTGTCCCGGTCCCCGGAGGGATTTAAAGCCGCGTGGAGGTGGTACCTGGGGACACGGATCGCTGGAGTCCCTGGCGGTGCCGGGGATGGCTGGACTCGATGCTCTCGGAGGGCTTTTCCACCCTCGGTCGCCGTGAGTGACCTCGGCACGGGCCAGGCTCCAGGCTGCGAGCTCGGGCTCCTGCAGGAGAGCGCCAGGGCCCTGCCCGACCTCTCTCGGGATTTCCCCATCTCCCGGTGCCCGCAGAGCCGGCACGGGCAGGGTTTGCAGCCGGGACCTCGCAGCCCCAGCCCGGTCCCAGCATCGCCTCCCCTGGTGCTGCCACCCGGGCCCCGAGGGCGCGAAAGCGCTGTGAAACTTTATTTATTTACGGCACAAACACATTCCCGAGCCCCAGGAGCGGGTCCGTGCCGTCGCGTGGGGTTCCCGCCGCAGTCCGTGTCTGCTGAGCGGCTGTTTGATCCGACAACGCGCCCGTTTGATCCGACACGGCGTGTGCTCCATGTATCTGTCAGGAGGGGTGTCTGCGGGAAGCGAGGAGGCAGCGCGGGTGTCAGCAGCAGCCTTTGATGCGCGGAGATGCTCGAGGCGCGGCAGAGCCGGCGCTGCCGAGCGCAGTGATCCCGGAGATCCGGGGCCGCCGGCGGCCTCAGCGCCTCGGGAATTCCGGCTGGGAGAACCGGAACGTTCGGCGTTAATGGCTCTGCAGCCCCCGGTCGGAGGGGAGGAGGAGCAGGAGGAGAGTTTTGGGGCTGTGGTGGCCAAACCTCTGCTTAGGATCAGCCCGGGGGCGGGCGGTGATTGAGCACAGGAGCCTTTGTTTAGCAAAGAGCTCTTGGAGAGGTTTAGCTCTTGGCTTTGGAGAGGTGAACAAAGATCCGATATGCAGCCGATCCTGCCGGGGGATAGCGCTTTTTGTCAGGGCGATGTTCTCCCCTCTCAGCTGGCTCAGGTGTGAAACCTCTCCCCGGGAGGTGTCGCGACATTCCCTCCCTGGCCTGGGGCTTTTCATCCCTTCCTGGGGGGAGTGACCGAGCCGAGTCCCCTCCGGCGGGGTGGGAGATGGCTCCGGAGGTGTCACACGGGGACCGTGAGGGGTTCGCACTGTCCTGGTGTCACTCCAGCTGCCCAGACCCCTCACACGCCCCCGAGCCCTGCCCCTGTGCTGTCACCGAGTCCCTTTGTCCCGCAGAGAGATGCCAAGGGCCAGTACCTGTTCGACCTCCTGTGCCACCACCTGAACCTGCTGGAGAAGGATTACTTCGGCATCCGCTTCGTGGACCCCGACAAGCAAAGGGTGAGAGAGAGCCCCCCGAGCCCGGGCCGGGGGTCGGCCCTGTCCTGGCAGCTGAAAACAGAGTCTGGGGCAGAGATCTGGGACAGAATCGGCTGTGGGCAGTGCTGAGGGGCTCTTCCCCAGCGGCTCTTCCCCTGCCCTGCTGCTGGGCCGGGGGGCTCCGGCTGCTCCGCCGGGGTCGTTCCTTTGCCCAGGGATGCGCTCAGGGCAGGGAGGGCTCCGGGCGCAGCCAGGCTCTCCTGCAGCAGCCCCGCTCCCGGCTCTCGGCGCCCTGCGCGGGGCTGGGGCACGCCGGGGTTTGCGGAGCGAGGACGCGATGCTCCCGTGAGGCGAGGAGCGAGGTCCCCCGGCTGCAGGACGCCTCCCGCTCGGATTCACGCGTGAACACCGCCATCAGGCCGTTGGCCAGCTCTGCGCCGGGGACCCACGCTCCGAGCGCTGCCTCGGGCAATGCGAGCGCGGGAGGCGGAGGCCGGCAGGGCGCTGCCGGTGCCCGTTCCCGGCACGGATCCGTGTCCCGGGCAGCCCCGGGAGCGGCGGCACGGCCAGCGCGGGGCAGAGCCGCGCCCCGGGATTCCCAGCAGGGCTGCGGGAGGGAGCCGGGGCAGAGCCCCGCCCTGCGCTCCCCGCTGATCCACAGGGAACAGAGCAACAGCGAACAGCCCACTGCTGCTCCCGGGGCTCCTCTGCCGCGGCTGGGACCGGGGCAGCCTCCGCTGAGCCGGGAGCTGGGCAGGGAGATGGGAACGGAGCTGGGCAGGGAGATGGGCATGGAGATGGGAATGGAGATGGGAATGGAGATGGGAATGGAGATTGGCATGGAGATGGGAATGGAGATGGGAATGGAGCTGGGCAGGAGATGGGAATGGAGATGGGAGTGGAGATGGGAGTGGAGATGGGCATGGAGCTGAGAATGGAGATGGGAATGGAGATGGGCATGGAGCTGGGAATGGAGCTGGGCATGGAGCTTGGAATGGAGCTGGGAATGGAGCTGGACAAGGAGCTGCCCCTCACTGCAGATGGAGCCTCCTGCTGCCCCCAGCCCATTCCAGGGCCACTCACCCACACTCAGGTGGCTCTTCTCACTCGGGGCAGATCCCTCCTCTTCCTCATCCTCCCCACCTTATCAAGTCCTGGCTGTCAGGCTTTAATGACCTTTAACGACCTTTCATTCCCTTCTTTTCCTTTCAGCATTGGCTGGAGTTTACCAAGTCGGTGGTGAAGCAGATGCGGGGTGAGTGTTGCAGGCGCTCTGGGCTGACTCCGTGCTCCTTCCAGCTCGGTCGGATTCCCATTTTCTCCAGCCTGTCCCCTCTGGGGTCAGTCCCCAGCGCCTCTCGCAGGAGCAGAAGCTGTCTGGGGGGGTTGAGAGCAGGACTGTCCCCACCAGCCCCAGGCCAGCTCGGGGTGGGTTGGGTGGTGAGCAGACAGAACCCCTGGTGCCGCCCGCAGCTTCATCGGGGACATCTGCTCCAGCTGTGGCCACTGCGGCCGGGGGTGCCCGCCCGCTTCACCCAGGGGTTTGGGGGAACAGCGCGGGTGGGAGCCCGGCAGGACCTGGGTGCTTCAGGGGTGACGGGGACAAGCCCTGGCCTTCGGTGACACGCTGTCCCCGCTCTCTGCAGCCCAGCCTCCCTTCACCATGTGCTTCCGTGTCAAGTTCTACCCCACGGACCCCGCGGCGCTGAAGGAGGAGATCACCAGGTGAGGAGGGGCACCGGGGGGCCCTGGCCAGCCCCAGCACAGGGAATGGCAGGAAATGGCCGCTGGGAATTCCCAGCCAGCCCGGACGCTGTGGGGTCATTCCTGCTGTGGGGGAAAAGCGCTGGAGTTCCCTCCCTGTGCTGGGTGGGGGGCACAGGGAGGCGGGCAGGGCCTGGCACAGGGTGCCCAGAGCAGCTGTGGCTGCCCCTGGATCCTGGCAGCGCCCAAGGCCAGGCTGGACACTGGGGCTTGGAGCTCCCTGGGACCGTGGGAGGTGTCCCTGCCATGGCAGGGGTGGAATGAGATTTGCTTTAAGGTCCTTTCCTGCCCGAAACATCACTGGGCTCTATGATTAAAGCCCTGGCTTGGTCTTTGGGTGCAGTTCACTTGGTTTTGGCACAGCTCAGTTGGTTTTTTGTGCAGTTCAGTAGGGTTTTGGTGCAGTTCAGTTGATTTTTAGTGCAGTTCAGTTGGGTTTTGGTGCAGTTCTTTTGGGTTTTGGTGCAGTTCAGTTGGATTTTGGTGCAGTTCAGTCGGGTTTTGGTGCAGTTCAGTTGGTTTTGGCACAGTTCAGTTGGTTTTGGTGCAGTTCAGTTGATTTTGGTGCAGTTCAGTTGGGTTTTGGCACAGTTCAGTTGGGTTTTGGTGCAGTTCAGAAGGTTTTGGTGCAGTTCAGTTGATTTTTAGTGCAGTTCAGTTGGTTTTGGTGCAGTTCAGTTGGTTTTGGTGCAGTTCAGTTGGGTTTTGGCACAGTTCAGTTGGTTTTTGGTGCAGTTCAGTTGGTTTTGACACAGTTCAGCTGGTTTTTGGTGCAGTTCAGTTGGGTTTTGGTGCAGTTCAGTTGGTTTTTGGTGCAGTTCAGTTGATTTTTGGTGCAGTTCAGTTGGGTTTTGGGCACAGTCAGTTCCAAGCCCACACTCCAGGGCAGAGCACTCCTCGCACGTCCCCAGCTCTGTGACACAATCGCTGCTGCTCAGGCTCCTCCACTTGTGCCCAGCCCTCGGTGCCGTTCCTGAGCGCGTCCCCAGCTCGGGGTGTCCTTGTAGTGCTGAGTTTGGAAGCTTTGAGTGTCTCCGTGTCCCCTGAGATCCCCTGGAAGCAGGCGGCTCTGACGTCAGGAGCGGCCGCCCGGGGAGCGCTGGGAGAGAGCGGCGATGCGCGGCCTGACGCCGCAGCCTCTCCCGAGTTCCTATCTTTAGGGGCTCTCCGTGCTGCTCTTCCTGCCAGGAGGAAGGACACGAGGAGCCAGCAGCTTTGGAAAACGAGCCGTGGTTGTGCACATCCACCAGCCCCGGCCCCGCGTCAGCTCTGCCTGCGGAGCTGGGCTGGAGCCTCCGCTGAGGGGTTCTGAGCTGGCACCTTCTGTGGGGACATCGGGGAGCCCCCAGGGCACAAAGAGCCCCTTCCACGGGATCCGAGAGGGGCTTCGGGCAAGAGTCTGCAGTGCCCAGCCGAGGGGCAGCGGCTTTCCGCTGTCACAGGGGGTGAGATGGATCTGGGGCAGGAATTCTTCTCGGCGAGGGCGCTGAGGCCCTGGGGCCGGAGCAGCCTGGTCCGGAGTGTCCCTGCCCATGGCCGGGGGTGGATACAGAGAGGGATTTCCTCCCAAAACTTTATCCAGCTCTGCCTCCTGTCACTCCCACAGGTCCAGGCTGAGGCCCCGGGCAGGTGAGCTGCCCCTGCCCTTTGAGGTGTGCCTGCAGCTGCAGCTGGAACTCGGGCTTAAAATTCACTTTTCCCTGGACTGAGTCCACTTTAATTCCAAGCCTTCTCTATAATGTATTTTATCTGTGAAAATTAACGGTTTACCTCATCATAAACTCAGACCTGAGCAATGAGGCGTGACTGAGGACTGCGGAGTGCGACTCTGGTTATTTAAATTCATTTCTGAGCGCTCCATTTTGCTCCTTCGCTCCATGACTTATGCGTCACCAGCTAAAGGTTTTCCTGAACGCCACGTGACGCAGCCCAAAAGGCTACTGAGGTCTCGATTTACTGGAATGTGTCATTTTTCCGACCTAGTTTGTCCTTTAACTGGCACAGCCAGGGGCGGGCAGCACGGGACGCAGCTCGCCCGGGGTGGTGCAGCGCTGGCCACGGCAGCGCGGAGGAGGGACGTGGGCGCACACACCCAGACCTGCAAGGACACAGAAAGTTTGGGAGGGAGGAAATCCTGAAGCTGAACATGCAGGGGAAATGCAGCAGGCACTGGAGGGCTCCAGATAACGAGAGCCCCTCCAGAGCACCGGGCACCTCGGTGGGCTGGGTGAACAAACACCTGGGTGTCCAGATGGAGATCTCCTGCAGCCCTCGGGCCGTGCGCTGCCCCAGAGCAGTGCACCTGACCACCACGGGCTGCAGAGGGGCTGGGATGTGCGGGTCTGAGCCCCGCCCTGGCCAGGATCAGCCCAGCCAGGGCCGTGTTTGGTGAGCGCTGCTGGGAGAGAGGTGCCAGGGCAAGCGTTCCAGCAGCAGCTATCCCCTGTGCATTAAATGCGCTCTCCGGGCCATTTCAGTGGCACCTAACAAAGAGCCCGTGCTCCTGTCCCCAGGTACCTGGTGTTCCTGCAGATCAAGAGGGATCTGTACCACGGCCGGCTCCTGTGCAAGACGTCGGACGCGGCGCTGCTGGCTGCCTACATCCTGCAGGGTACGGCCCTGCGCTGCAGCCCCTCGCTCTCCCTGCCCAGAACCCCTTCCCCTCTTGCGCCCACAGCAGGCAGCTGCACCTGCAGCCACCAGCGCCGCGCTGGGGAGGGTGAGGGCGGTGCTGGGCTCACACCTGCGGGGCCACAGCTGGACAGGGGTGGGGTGTCCCCAGGAGCGGCCCCTGGGCGCACACGGCCCCTGCCCTCCTGCCTGTCCTCCTGCCCTCCTGCCTGTCCTCCTGCCCGCTCCTGCAGCTTGAGGAATTAATGACGGTGGGACAGCGGCCCTCTGCTGCCGGGTGTCTGCCGCACAAACAGCCAAATTAACTGGCTGCAGTTAACGCCTGACAAACGATCCCTCCGGGCAGGGAGCACGGCGCGGTCGGGGCTGTGCCGAGCCCTGCCGGGACAGGGATGAGCGCTGGGCTCCTCCCGACCCCATCTTTCTCCCACCAGCTGAGATCGGGGACTACGACCCGGGGAAGCACCCAGAAGGCTACAGCTCCAAGTTCCAGTTCTTCCCCAAGCACTCGGAGAAGCTGGAGAGGAAGATCGCTGAGATCCACAAGTCCGAGCTGAGGTACGGAGCCGCTGGGGATGCTCGGAGCACTTCTGTCCCCGTTCGGGATTTTCCCTCACACCCCTCAGGTGTCACATCCGGCCGGGACCTGCTCCTGCCTCAGCCAGCACAGCCCAGGGGACCTTGGGATGGGGCCAGGGCCCTCGTGAGCCCCTCCTGCCCTCTCCCCTCTGCAGGGACCATCAGCAGTCCCCGCTGTCCCATGGCACTGCCGGTGCTCTGGAGCTGTGTCCTGAAGGGTTCCCAGGGAGGGAAGTGCCTTTAACTTCCCAAACCCCGTTGAAGTTGTGTTCCTATGTGCGGGGGGCTGCTGCCTGCTGCCAAGCCCCCTTCCCTTCCCTTCCCTTCCCTTCCCTTCCCTTCCCTTCCCTTCCCTTCCCTTCCCTTCCCTTCCCTTCCCTTCCCTTCCCTTCCCTTCCCTTCCCTTCCCTTCCCTTCCCTTCCCTTCCCTTCCCTTCCCTTCCCTTCCCTTCCCTTCCCTTCCCTTCCCTTCCCTTCCCTTCCCCACAATGAGGTGGTTGTGCTGCAAGCAGGGAATTCTTCCCTAAACTTGGCAGATGCCTTCTGACCCTTCCCCGTGCTGCCAGTTCAGCGCGGCCGCTGTGGCTCCAGCCGGCAGCAGAGGATGGGCTTGGCTCCAGTGCTGGGCTCCGGCTGATCCCGCGAAAACCCAGTGGGAATGTGCTGAGGCTGATGCTCCAGGACCGACAGAATCCCTGTAGCTGCCTTTCTCCTTCCTGTCTGCCATGGAATGTTCTTTTTCTCCCGTTTTTTCACTCCTGCAGTGGGCAGACACCAGCTACTTCAGAGCTGAACTTCCTCAGGAAAGCCCAGACTCTGGAGACCTACGGGGTTGACCCGCACCCGTGCAAGGTAAAACAGCTCCTAAACCCTTCCTTGGGCTCTAGCTGGGCTTGCACTCCTCTCTGTGGCCAGGGGTGAGCCGCTGAGGCGCCAGGGACTGTCCCAGGTGCGTTTGTCACCTGCCAGCAGCGGGGGCCGTGGCCAGGGGGCTGCGCTGAGGCTCTCAGCCTTGCTCAGCCCCGTCCCTGTGCAGTGTGAGCGCACCAGGGGAGCGGGGAGCGCTCTGAAACCCTCCCAGGGCTCTCAGGGAAGCCGTGGGCAGGTTCTCGCTGCAGACAGCTGGGCAGGGTGGTCGATGCTCTCCCGCAGGACCGTGGAGGCAGGAACAAGGTCGGTGGTGCGGCTGAGAGCCAGCAGCATTAACCAGTCTGGGTCAGTGCATCCCTCTGCCCTGCCCGCCCGTAACCCGGTTCGCTGCTGGGAACGCTCCTCGCTGCCTGGGGACGTCACTGCTCGTGTGTCCCTGGTGATCCCACCGCGGGCAGGCGGGGCACAAAGCAGGCAGGAAATTCTGCTCGCGGGCAGTGCCTGTGCTGGGGTTCGTCCCTGGGGCTCTTCCCTGGCTCGTGCCACAGAAGTGCAGGGTTGCAGTGAATTTGGGGGGTTTCCTCCTTTGTGGGCAGTCTCTGAGCACCCAGGAGCTTGCTCTGCTCTGAATTCCCTCTAAAGCTGTGGCCTTGCCAGCTCCCACCCAGCTGTGACCTTTGCTGCTGGAGTCAGGTAATTGCCATCCTGTTGCTCCCAGAACCTTTTTGAACATATTTGAATTACACTAATTAAAGTTCTTACAGCAGCTAAGGACAAAGGTGCACACTCGTACGTCCATCGGCAGAATTCTGCCTCATTCATCAGGAGCTGCTGCTCATGTGCCCGAAGGATCCGGAAACCAAAGTTAAATGAAGCTGATTCTCTCGTCCCCAGTGGAGAAGTTTGGATGAGGGGCTGTTCCCTGTCACCAGCCTCTGCACCCCCAGGAGGATTCATCCTCCTTCTGCTTCCTTTCCTGGAGGTTTTCCCAGGTTTCGGAGAGAGCCCAAGCCCTTGGGGCAGCCCAGGGCTGAGCTGTGGCTGCTTGGTGCACACACACGGGAATTCCGCAGGAATGTCCACGGGAATATCCATGGGAATGTCCATGGGAATGTTCGCCAGAATGTCCATGGGAATGTTCACAGGAATATCCACAGGAATATCCACAGGAATGTCCACGGGAATGTCCACTGGAATATCCACAGGAATATCCATAGGAATATCCACAGGAATGTCCATGGGAATTTCCACAGGAATATCCACAAGGATATCCACAGGGATACCCACAGGGATTTCCACAGGGATTTCCACAGGAATATCCACAGGAATGCCCGCAGGAATATCCACAGGAATGCCCACAGGGATATCCACCGGGATACCCAAAGGAATGCCCACAGGAATGCCTACCGGGATTTCCATGGGAACATCCACAGGAATGCCCACAGGGATATCCATGGGAATACCCACAGGAATGCCCACCGGGACGCCCACGGGAATGCCCACAGGGATATCCACCAGGATACCCACGGGAATGCCCACCGGGATTTCCATGGGAATATCCACAGGAATGCCCACGGGAATGCCCACGGGAATGCCCACAGGAATTTCCACAGGAATTTCCACAGGAATGCCCACAGGAATTTCCACGGGAATGCCCACGGGAATGCCCACCGGGACGCCCACGGGAACGTCCCTCCCGTGCCAGGCGGGCTGAGTTTTCCCTCTCCCCGGTGCCGGTGCCGGCTCAGGGTGGGAGCTCCGTGCCCGGGGTGCGCTTTGGCTCCCGGCGTTCCCCAGAGCTCTCCGGGATCTGCCGGCCGAAGCCCGGGATGAGGTGCTGAGCCCGGCTGTGCCAGCTGTGGCAGCGCAGCCTGGCCCCGGTTTTCCCGGTGGGAAAAGCCCCAGACGCCCTCCCCGGAGCGCCCGGCGCCGGGTGGAAGCGCCGGCGGTGACGGGGGTTCGGAGCGGCGCGGCGCAGCCGGGGCTCGGCGGGACGGGGGAGCAGCCGGGGCCCTCATCCTTGGGTGAATCCGGGCCGTGGATAATGGGGTGTGTGTCGGGACTCAGGCCTCAGTGGTGCCTGAGCGCCCCTTCCCACGCGGGACATTCCGTGATGATGGGACAAATAACCACATCAAACCCCACATGTTACAGTGATGGTATCGGCCAGATAAAGAGTGTAGAGCTATATAATAATTATACTATATAGACCTACACGGGGGAGTATAGTTACAATGTATCACTATATGTAAGCATAATATAATATAATATAATATAATATAATATAATATAATATAATATAATATAATGTAATATAATATAATATAATATAATTTGTAATATAATAATATATATATAATATGCAATACAATAATATATAATAGGTAATACAATAATATTACACGTGCAATATTATATTATATTATATTATATTATATTATAGTTATTATATTATATTTATTATATTTGTTTTATTTATTATATTTATTATATTATATTTATTATATAACATATTATATATATTATTAATATAATATTATTATAATAATAATATATATTAATATAAAATCATATACATTAAAATAGAATAGAATAGGAATAGAATAGAATAGCATATATAATTATATAACAATATAACATATAAGAGTGTGTGCGTCTGTATATATATAAAAATAAAAATAAAAATATACGTTGTTGCAAAATTAATTGCGACAGCTATCAGACGGCATTGCACTAGCAGCACAAACCCCGTATTTGTCCATGTGACATTTGGTACAGACGATGACAGGTGACTGTGACACGCGGCTGGCGGCCCCCGGGGCGGTGCCCTGGGGCTGAGGGCGCGGGTGGCTCCCAGCCGAGCCGGCGGCCGGCGGCGGCTGCTCCAGCCCCGGCTGTTGCCTTGCAGGACGTGTCCGGAAACGCGGCGTTCCTGGCCTTCACCCCCTTCGGCTTCGTGGTCCTGCAGGGAAACAAGAGAGTTCACTTCATCAAGTGGTGAGTTCACTTTTCCTCAGGTGCTGAGCTCACTCCCGGTGCTCAGTTCCCCCACGGGGTCCTGTCACTCCCTGGGCACCCCGGGGTGGCCGAGAGGTGGCCGAGAGGTGGCCCAAGGGTGGCCCAGGAGTGGCCCAGGGATGGCCCAGCGGTGGCCCAGCGGTGGCCCAGCGGTGGCCCAGCGGTGGCCGGGTGTGTGACACCGGACAGGGCTCGGTGCACCCCGAGCTCTGCTGCCCCAGGCTCATTGTTCTCTACATTTGTCCCCATCAAACTTCACCATCCCCATCCCGGCCCCATCCCAAATCCCCCCAGCCCCTGTGAGCCTTCCCAGCTCTCTGGGTCACCGCAGCGTGTCCGGTTTTGGCCGGGGTGTCCCTGGCACGGGGCAGTGCCACCGGCCGGTGTCCCTGGGACGAGACCCCGCTGACCCCCAGCTTCAGCCCGGGCTGTTCCCACTCCAGCCACGGCTTTGTGAGCCAGGGCTGCTCTCACCACCCCCTGGCACCTCCTGGGATGGGAAACAGGCTCTGGGTGGGATCCGGGCTGGGTGGGATTTGGGCTGGATGGGATTTGGGCTGGATGGGATCCGAGCTGGATGGGATCCAGGCTGGATGGGATCCAGGCTGGGTGGGCTCTGCACATCTCCCACCTCCCTGTGTCCCCCCAGGAACGAGGTGACCAAGATGAAATTCGAAGGGAAGACTTTCTACCTGTACGTAAGCCAGAAGGAGGTGAGTGCTTCCCCTGCCCGTGGGACATCCTGGGCACGGCGTGGTCCTTCCTTCACAGGGTTCTCCGGGAACGTGGCAGCAGCAGCGCCCTGGCCAGCAGGGCAGGGACACGGGGACATGGGGACACGGGGACACAGGGACACGGGGACACGGGGACATGGAGACACTGGGACACGGGGACACAGGGACACGGGGACACAGGGACACGGGGACATGGGAACACAGGGACATGGAGACATGGGGACATGGGGACATGAGGACACGGGGACACAGGGACATGGTGACAGCAGCTGCAGCTCCGTGCCACTGCTGAGGTCACCTCCCTGCTCCTGCTGGCGCCCACATCCTGGCACTGGACCCCACAGCCCCCCTTAGCCCCAGGCCACAGCCCCTGGCCGTGCTCTCCCTCGGGATGCTCCCAAGGCGCTCCTTCACTGCTGTCACCCCTCAAAGCCAGCCAGAACACCTCTGGCTGCACTCGGCTCCCACAGGAGCCATCAGCAGGAATTTTTTAAAGCCCTTCTGCGCCTGTGGCTGTTCCCAAAGGCTGGGAGCAGAGCTGGAGGTGTGGGCACTGGAGCACCTCTGCCCACCCCTCGTGCCAGCTGCTGATCCCTGCATCCCAAGCAGCTCCAGAGCAGGATCTGTCTGTGCCAGTGCCACTCTCCAGCTCTGTCTACTCCATTTTCTGTCTGTGGGATGGGCACCGCTCCCTGCTCTCTCCCCGACTCCCTGTCCTTCTGCTTTAGGAGAAGAAAATTGTTCTCACCTATTTTGCCCCGACCCCAGAAGCCTGCAAACACCTCTGGAAGTGCGGGATCGAGAACCAGGCTTTCTACAAGTGAGTGGGGGTCTCTGGGGGGTCCTGCAGCCCCCGGGGTCGGTCCCTGGCCCTGCGGCACCTGGTCCCAGTGGCCTCCAAAAGCGCCGGTGTCCCTGGACGGGGGTCTCTGCCCCACGGGGTCCCTCCCTCCCCAGTCCCTCTGTGCCCGTCCCTTCTCAAACTTCCGTCAGGAATTTGTAACCCATTATTTGGGACGAAGCCTGGAATGCCAAGCGGCATCGTCCTGTTCGTGCCGTACTTAACCCAGGCCTCTCTGTGCTTCGTAACGAGTTTTATTTTAATCAGCGAGCTGCGAGACGGAGCAGGCGATGCATTCCCACCGGGAATTCTGCAATCAGCAGCCGCAATCAGCGGGTTTCACTGCTCATTACACGAACACGAAGTGAAATTGCAATATTGCCTTACAAATCGCTCTGTGATTAATGGTGGCAGCAAATCACCGCTGGCCGCGCACCCGCCTGGGCCAGGGGCTGAGGTGCTGCTGGGCACTCCCGGGGTGAGGGCTCCGCTCCTGTGGGATGGGGAGGAGATGGGAAGGTTCCTCTGGGCAGCTCCCCCCGCCCTGGCCAGCGCCCACCTGCCCAGGAGGGGCCGAGTCTGTCACCCTGCGACTCCCGGGCCGCGGTGGGCGTTCAGCCCCTGGAGAGGCTCGGTCCCTGCACGTGGGTGTCCCTGGCCCCGGCAGGAGCTGTGTCCCGAGGCCCTGGGCAGCGTGTCCATCCCCTGCTGCCGGCAGGGATGAGCTGTGCTGGCTGCAGGTGTCCTGCCAGCCAGAGCCACTCAGCCCTGCCAGCCAGTGCCACCCACCCCTGCCAGCCACTGCCACACACCCCTGTCAGACAGAGCCACCCACCCCTGCCAGCCAGTGCCACACACCCCTGGCAGCGGCACTGCACACCTCCAGGGCTCTGCTCCCGGCGCCTGGCAGCAGGGCAGGGCAGGGCAGAGCAGGGCAGGGCAGGGCGGGGCAGGGCGGGGCAGGGCGGGGCAGGGCAGAGCAGGGCAGGGCAGGGCAGGGCAGGGCAGGGCAGAGCAGGGCAGGGCAGGGCTCTCACCCCGCTCCCGCTGCTCTCTCAGGCTGGAGAAGTCGAGCCAGGTGCGGACGGTGTCCAGCAGCAACCTGTTCTTCAAGGGAAGCCGCTTCCGATACAGGTAAATCCTGGGGCAGGAGCAGGGCTGGTGTGTCACTGTGTGCCCCTTTGGGGGCTGGTGTGTCACTGTGTGTTCCTTAGGGGGCTGGAGTGTCACTGTGTGCCCCTTTGGGGGCTGGTGTGTCACTGTTTACCCCTTTGGGGGCTGGTGTGTCACTGTTTACCCCTTAGGGGGCTGGTGTGTCACTGTGTGTCCCTTTGGGGGCTGGTGTGTCACTGTGTGCCCCTTTGGGGACTGGTGTGTCACTGTGTGTCCCTTTGGGGGCTGGTGTACTGTTGTGTGCTCCTTTTGAGGCTGATGTACTGTTGTGTACTTTTTTGGAGGTTGGCTGTATTAATTTGTGCCCCTTTAGGGGCTGGCTGTATTAATTTGTGCTCCTTTGTAGGCTGGTGTATCCCTGTGTGCCCTTTTGGAGGTTGGCTGTATTAATTTGTGCCCTTTTGGAGGCTGGCTGTATTAATTTGTGCCCTTTTGGAGGCTGGCTGTATTGTTTTATCCTCCTTGGAGGTGCTTTGGGCAGCTCTTGGGGAGTCCCAGAGACTCCCCCATTGAGCGCTGACCCCTCCAGGCCCCTCTGCCGCTGTCTCTGTGTCACAGAGGCCACCCCTGTCCCCTGTCTCTGCCTCGCAGGAGAGGTTTTGGAGGGACGGTAGTGGAGGATTGGAGAGGATGGGAGATTTGGGAGTTGAGAATGAGAAATAAAACACCACTACAAATCCCCGCTATCCCTAAATTCCTGCACTGAGGTGCTGCAGCTAGAGCCTGGACCTGGCTCGTGTGACTGAGGGGTCAGCGCTGGCACCCTCCCCGCTGGCATGGGAGGACCTGGGTGCCCGTGTTGTGTCCATCTCAGCTGAGGGGAGGTGACCCCCTGGTGCCCAGCACCCCGTGCCAGAGGTGTCAGCCCAGCCCTCCGAGCTCCTCCATCGCCCCAATCCCCCGGAGAAAACACCTGTGCCTTCCCTGGAGCTGTGTGGGGAGGGCCCAGGCTGGGCACGGTGTGCACACCTGGCTGCCAGGCCTGGGCTCTTCTCCTCACCCCTGCTCACCCCGCAGCGGCCGCGTGGCCAAGGAGGTGATGGAGTCCAGCGCCAAGATCAAGAGAGAACCGCCCGAGATTCACCGGTGAGAGCCTGGCAGGGGCTGGGAGCCAGGGCTGGGAGCTGGGGTGGGAGCTGGGGTGGGAACTGGGGTGGGAGCTGGGGTGGGATCGTGCCCAGAGCACTGCCCCGTGCCAGGGTGGGATCACCTCCAGAGCACTGCCCCGTGCCAGGGTGGGATCACCCCCAGAGCACTGCCCCGTGCCAGGGTGGGATCACCCCCAGAGCACTGCCCTGTGCCAGGGTGGGATCACCCCCAGAGCACTGCCCTGTGCCAGGGCGGGATCACCCCCAGAGCACTGCCCTGTGCCAGGGCGGGATCACCCCCAGAGCACTGCCCTGTGCCAGGGTGGGATCGTGCCCAGAGCACTGCCCTGTGCCAGGGTGGGATCACCCCCAGAGCACTGCCCCGTGCCAGGGTGGGATCACCTCCAGAGCACTGCCCTGTGCCAGGGTGGGATCACCCCCAGAGCACTGCCCCGTGCCAGGGTGGGATCACCCCCAGAGCACTGCCCCGTGCCAGGGTGGGATCACCCCCAGAGCACTGCCCTGTGCCAGGGTGGGATCACGCCCAGAGCACTGCCCTGTGCCAGGGTGGGATCACCTCCAGAGCACTGCCCTGTGCCCGCAGCGCCGGCTCTGTCCTGGCCCTGATCCTGTCCCCACCGCTGTCCCCAGGGCCGGGCTGGTGCCGAGCCGCAGCTGCCCGTCCATCACGCACGGCCCCCGGCTGAGCAGCGTGCCCCGCACCCGGAGGAGAGCCGTGCACATCTCCATCATGGAAGGTAGGACACGGGACAGCCCTGCCCGACACGCCGGGAGAGGGAGCGGGAACGCGCACGGGCTGGGAAAACACACGCACACACACACGGGCACACGCACAGAGGTACACAGACACACAGGTGTGCAAACAGACACACAGACACAGGTACACACACAGACACACACGAGCACACAGACACTCGTACACACACTGTGCACACACACATGCACACAGACATGCACTGACACACACACGTGCACACAGACATGCACTGACACACACACACACACACACACACGTGTCCTGCTGAGGCCACTTGTCCCCCAGTTCCACCAGGCTGGAGCAGGGAGGCTGCTCCTCCCCGTCCTGGGGCTGTGGCAGGGTAGGGGGCACTGGGAAGAAGGTCTGGCAAAAGGCAAATCACCGGAGCAGCTGTGGGGCTGCCCCACGGGCTGGGGCCACGCTGCGGGCTGTGGCTGTGCCCTGCGGGTGGCTGCTTTACCTGCTGGCGACAGCAGTGTCCGACTCCCTGTGACACGGCTGCTCCCTGCCCCGGACGGGCTGCGGGGCCACCCCTGCCCCAGCGGGGCCACCCCGATCCTGGCGCCGGCCCCGGAACGCAGACAGGGACAGGGACGGTCTGCCCCAAGGGCTGGGATTTAATCCCACCAAGGGACCCCGGGGTTGGTGTATGTGCCAGTTCCGGGGGTGGAGGCGGGCAGGGTCACCTCTGCCACGCAGTTACATGTGACAGTCTGTCCCCCGCGTGCCGCTGGGAAGCAGCCAGAGCACTAAATCACCTCCCGGCATAAATCACCCCGGCCGGTACCGCCCCTTTGCTTTTCCTCACTCTCACCTCAGCTCGGTCCCGTGGGAAGGCGGGTGCCCAAAATAGCGCTGTCCCCAGGGCTGGCAGCAGTGCCACTCGCGGCGCCGTCCCCGCACTGCGCTGTGCCTGTGGCACCATGGTGAAGTGCCTGGTAAAGATCAAAACCAGGGTGAGCGTGCACCTGTGGCTCATCAACCACTGCTGCCGGGCGGTGCGGGTGCGGGTGCTGGCCCTGGGGCCGCGCCTGCTCTCCCGGGCCCTGGGCATTCTGCCGCTGCTCCCGGCTGTGCCCAGCCTCGGCCACGACGCTCCCTACGGCCCCGGGGACCGGCCCGAGCCAGGTAACGCTGCGCCGCGGGGTCCGGGATCTCCCGGAGTGTCCGGGGCTCCCCATGGACCGGGGTCCCCGTAGTCAGCTGGTGACCACGGCCCCAGGTGGGATGCAGGAATGTGGGATGCAGGAAATGCGTGGCTGGGGTCTCTGAGGCCGGCTGGATTCCGGGTTGTTACTGCCACAGAGCAGCTCTGGCGGTGGGGCTGGGCTCAGATTTCCAGGGTTTTCTGGTTTCTGCTCAGTCCTGCGGAAGCAGACGGCGGCAGGGTTTGGGTCTGGGGGCCGGCCCTGCTGTCACTGCGGTGATGAGCAGTGGCACCCCCCGAGGCTGTCCCCCGTGTCAGGGACACAGTGGTGCCACGGGGAACGTTCCCATGAGCGGGGAGAGCGCAGAGCTGGCAGGGTGGGAGCGTTTCCTCCTCCCTGCCCGGGAGCCCAGCACTGAACCGGGCTGAGCTGGAGGCAGCGCTCAGGAACCAGAGGCTGCAAATCCCCGGGAATGCAGCCGGATGAGCTCCGGGTGCTGCCCTGCGCCCTTGGGCAGCCAGGACATGTGGTGACAGCACGACAAGGTGCTTCAGTGCACTGTGCTCTGCCCCCGGTGCCAGGTCCGGCCCCGTCCCTCTCCAGCCGCCTGCAGGGTGGCCCTGGGGACCGGCTGGTCCCCACCATGACCTTCAGACACCCTCCCTGGAGCTGGGGCCGCTGCAGTGGCAGAGCTCCTATCTCCTCCCACAGCCTGGCAGAGCTACCTGAACATGTCCCTTATGTGTGGGGCTTCTTGGGCTTTGGGGAGTTGGAGATGTTGTCAGGGGCAGGAGCTCCTTGGCACAAGGGTACGGGGCAGCGGGCTGGCACAGGGGCTGGCACAGGGGCTGGCACAGGGGACCAGCTCCTGCCGTGGCTCCTGCTCCTGTGTGAGCAACGCAAAATGTTCGGTTTGTGGTGAACTCAGAGCAGCCCGTGCTGCAGGAGCCTCCTGCATGTGATGGGGACATCATGTGATGGGGACATCCCTCCCCCTGTGATGGGGACAGGTGATGGGGACATCTCCCCCCTGTGATGGGGACATCTCCCCAAGCGATGGGGGCACACCCACCATCTCCAGCCCAGCACAATCCTCTCCCCACACCCCTCCCACCCCGGTTTCTCATCATTCCCACCCATCCCTCCCCCAGCTCGTTCCTGCCGCTGTCGCCGCGTCTCGGGCGCTGCCAGCGGCAGAGGGGCCCCAAGCACGGCGGGCAGCTGCCAGGGGGATTGTCACTGTCGCCGTCACCTCAGGGCAGCCGGTGCCGGTGACAAGCCCGGCGGGTGTCCAAGAGCCACCGCCGCAGTCAGGAGCCGCCTTGAAGGGGCTGCAGGTCCCCAAGGACCAACAACAACAACAAGGAGCAGCAGCAACCCACGGGGATCGCCGGGGTAGGGCAGTGCGGCGGCGGAGAGGGGACCCCCTGCACCCCTCTGAGCGCCCCCTCGCCCCTCCCCTGTCTCCCCAGGCCTGGAGTCCCTCCGCGACAGCGCCCACTCCACCCCGGTGCGCTCGGCTTCCCACGGCGACGCCTTCGCGGGCCCCGGGCGGAGCGGCCGCGCCGAGAGCAGCGAGCGGGTGGCGGTGATCGCCGACGAGAGCTACAGCCCCGCGGACAGCGTGCTGCCCACGCCCGTGGCCGAGCACAGCCTGGAGCTGATGCTGCTGTCGCGCCAGGCCAACGGCGCCCCGTGCAGCATCGAGGAGGAGAAGGAGTCGGAGGCGGGCACGCCGGCGGCGGAGGCGGAGGGCGAGCTGCGGGCGCTGTGCCCGGGCGCCGGCGGCCTGGGGCCGGCACAGGCCCAACAGGTGAATAAGTTTCTTTTAAGTGTCCTCCGTTTGCTCCTTGTGACAGTTGGACTCCTCTTTGTTTTGCTCCTCCTCCTGATCGTCCTTACCGAGTCCGACCTTGACACTGCCTTTTTCCGTGATATCCGCCAGACCCCAGAGTTCGAGCAGTTCCATTACCAATACTTTTGTCCCCTCAGGCGATGGTTTGCCTGCAAGCTCCGCGCCGTGGTAAACCTGCTCATTGACACCTGAAGGCAGGAGCCACCACGGGGGCCCGGACCCGCCGCCGTCACTCTCTAACCCTCCCCTCCCGAGCCCCAGCCCGGCCGAGGGGGCGGCTTTCCGGGAGGAAGAGGAGGGTGGGCGCAGCCCCCGGAGCCCCCTCCTCCCCGTGCCCCGCACAACACCTCCCACCCCGACCCCACGCGCACCGAGCGGACGGGACTCCGCTGCTCCGCCGCCCGGGCCGGCGGGGCCGTCCCGCAGGAGCTTTAGCAATGGTGCTACTGAGGTTTAATTTAACACTCGTGTACCGTTCACGGTATTAAATCCGCACTGTGCCCGCCGCCCCCGCTTGGCAGAGCCCTCTCCCTGCTCACCGGAGCCTCCTGCGAGGTGACACAGGGCCGCGGCGCCCTCGGGGACGCCCCGGTGCCCTCCCCTCCCCGCGGCGCGGCGGTCCGGAGCCCTCGCCCTGCCGCGGGCTCGGCCCTTCGCCACTTTTCTAAGCCTCGAAGCGCCGGTGCTCCCGAGGGCAGGGGAGCACGGAGGCCCGGGGAGGCCGGGCACGCACGGCCGAACCTGGCGTGGAGCTGCAGTGACTGTGTCAGGTTTATTGGGATGACCTTTACCCTCCGCCAGCTGTACCTGTTTTGTAAAAAAAAACAAAAAACAAACAAAAAAAAACCACACAAAAAAAACCAAGCAAAAAGAACAGAAAAAGGGAAAAAAAGAGACATTTCAAGGTCTATTTTAACAAGGAAATGCTATTTTGTTATCAAATCTAATCCAGTCTTTTTTTACTTTACGGATGGGGTGACCGTGGGCGCCGGTTCCGAGCGGTTCCCAGTGAGAATGGTGTAAGAGTAAACGCTGGGACACAACGCCAGCCGAGCCCTGCTGGCTTCGGGACACAGAAGGAGCTCTGGCTCTGGGACACAGAAGGAGCTCTGGCTCTGGGACAGAGAAGGAGCTCTGGCTTTGGGACACACAAGGAGTTCTGACTTTGGGAACAGAGAAGGAGCTCTGGCTCTGGGACACAGAAGGAGCTCTGACTTTGGGACACAGAAGGAATTCTGACTTTGGGACACAGAAGGAGCTCTGGCTCTGGGACACAGAAGGAGCTCTGACTTTGGGACACAGAAGGAATTCTGGCTTTGGGACACAGAAGGAGCTCTGGCTCTGGGACTTTTCCCAAGAGGACACAAGCTCAGAAGCGCAGGTGACACTGAAGAAGCCAAGGGACACCTTCAGCAAGTCAATAAACCCAGCTGATGGCAGCGGTGACGACCCCGGGACTGTTGGTCACCAGGAGCAGCAGCCCACCCACAGGGAGCAATAACAGCCACTTCTGGTTAGGTTGGGGTGACAAGCTGGACATATCAGAAAAAAAAAAAAAAAAAAAAAAAAAAAAAAAAAAAAAAGGGGCAAAACCAGTCGAGCAAGTTTAATTTCATCTCAGGGAGAGATTTTTCCGTAAGCTGGGGCCATAGCTGCAGTTTTACTAAGCCTGCTGTCCGTGTTATCTCCGAGCATCCACCACGCAGCGCCGGGCGGGACGGTGCCGCGGGCCACGCGGGGCCCTTGTCACCGCAGCGAGGGGACAGCTCCCGGCGGGGTCACAGCCCCTGCCCGGCTCACGGCCATCCCAGCACCGGGCCCCAGGGGCTGGGCACAGCCCCGGCTCCAGAGGAAGGCGGGAGCCCTCCGGGAAGGCTCCGGGAGCCCTCCGGGAAGGCTCCGGGAGGCGGAGGAGCGATTTTTTTTTTTTTTTTTAAACATGATAATCCTGTTTTATGCAACATAGCAAGAATAACTCTTAGTGTAGTGTTCCTACCTCAGCCCATAGCGCTGATGTTTCTATGCAGTCGTGCTCGTCCCGACGCTGACATGTTTGACCCCCGGGTTAAGGCTGCAGTGTCGTCCTTCCTCCTCCTCCTCCTCCTCCTCCTCCTCCTCTCCCCACTGCAATGTTCTGTGTGACGTGGTGACAGCACAGCTCCATCCCGTGCTCCATCCTTTCTGGACACATCCTGCCAGCCCCGGGTCGCCTCTGCGGTGGTCACCCAGCGTTTTACTGCAAAACCTCGAGAACTGGTGAATTTCCGTCGTACGTTTCTCCGGTCTGTCCCAGATCCTGTCGTGTGTTTCAGGCCCCGGTAGTTTTACTCGTCTTTCTATCAAAATGTTGTTTCCATAGGTTCTGAGATCAGAAACCCGTGAATCTCGTCCTAGCATACTGCATCTTTCAGCAGTAGACAGTAAAATACCTG
This sequence comes from Hirundo rustica, assembly GCF_015227805.2. Classification (NCBI taxonomy): domain Eukaryota; kingdom Metazoa; phylum Chordata; class Aves; order Passeriformes; family Hirundinidae; genus Hirundo; species Hirundo rustica. The sequence continues at coordinate 19,789,450 of NC_053462.1, forward strand.
AAAATGTGAATTTCTTAGTTTTCATAAAGAAAACCTAGAGATTAACCTTTCATGTGCCAAATACTGTAAGTTACATCTTTTTTTCCTTCAAAATGTACCTTTTTCTACATATCCAATACCTTAGTTAGCATAAAATCATTGGTGCCATGAAAAGTATTTTTAAATTTAAATAAATATTTAAATATCATGAAAAGCAAGAGTCGGGATGAGCTTTGTTCAGCGGTTCTGATTTTTCTTTACTCAAGTGGAAAAAGCTCAAACTGTGAGAAATTTGTTCTTTCAGCAGCTTCTCACTGGAGAGAGAGTTCCAGAGCTGCAGGTGAGTCCCTTGCACGTCTCTGCACTCCGGGAGCACAATTTTTAAATTTGGAGTTTTGGAAGGCTCTAAGGGGCTGGAACACGTAACAGAACAGAGCTGGGGAAGGGGCTGGAGCACCAGGAGCACCCGAGGGAGGAATCACTTTTATTTCCATAAATATAAATATTTGTGGAAATAAAGAAATATATATAATATATATATAAAAATAATAAAATATAAATATTTCCATATTTCTACAGAAGACACGGGTGCCAAAGGTAGTTTGAACTATTTATTTTTAAGACTTTCAAAGTACACTTCTGTCCTGAGAAACAACAGTCATCTTCGGAACTGCTTAGCAGGGAATAAACCAAGTCAATGCAGAAAGGTAAAAAATAAAGCTCTAAGGCACTTCTACTTGAACACATGGAGGCGGCCACTGGAGTTGCCTCCCACCAGGATGTTCTGGCTGGGGTGGACGACGTTGATGGAGCACACGGAGCTGAGGCAGTCCACGTTGCAGAAGGAGTGCAGCAAGTTCCCGGTGTCCTGGAAGACCTGGATCTGCCGGGGCTGTGCCATGCTGCCCACCAGGAAGCAGTGCTCCTGCTTGGGGTCCCAGATGGCCCTGAAGCGCGTCAGCCAGCGGCCCGTGTTGTTGTTGTGTCTGCAGGGGGAGAGGAACATCCTCGTGATCCCGGCATTTCAAATCGACATGAATGTCTCACCTGCTCCCTTGCCTTCTAAACCCTCAGCACTGGAGTGCTCAGATCCCTGCAGTGCATCCCTGTCCTGGGATGGGCAGGATGGGACAAGAATTCCAGAACGGTTCGGTTGGGAGAGACCTTGGAGACCACCCAGAGCCACCCCTGCCATGGCACGGACACCTCCCACTGTCCCAGGCCGCTCCAACCCCATCCAGCCTGGTGCTGGATACTCCAGGGATCCAGGGGCAGCCACAGCTGCTCTGGGCACCCTGTGCCAGGCCCTGCCCACCCCCCCCAGCCAGGAATTCCTTCCCAAAGGCCCATCCCTCCCTGCCCTGCTGCAGTGGAAGCCGTTCCCTGTGTGTGCCCCTCCAGAGCCCCAGGAGCAGCCCCGGCGCTGCCCTGGCCCCGCTGCGCTGTCCTCACCTGATGGAGCTCAGCGGCCTGACGCTGGGCGACAAGGACGTGGTGTTGTAGACCCTGGGCACAGGACAGCACATTATTCCCACGAACCCGTGCTAAAAAGCCAGCCCTGCCCTCACACAGCGTCAGCCGCTGGGGCCCAGGGGTGCGGGGTACACGGAGCAGCACCGACACCAGCCTGGCCGCAGCCACAGCCCCCGCTGGAAGCCCTGCACGTCCCTGGGAGCTGGGTTTGCTCCCAGCTGGAACTGCAGCCCACCCTGTCCGGCAGCTCTGGAGAGCCCAGCACCCCACCCGCTCCCTCAGCCCCGTGAACTTGGGGGATCCCACCCCCGGGGGCAAAAACTGCCCGGCCCACACAGACACAGGTAATTACCTAAACCACGGTCACAAAGTCACCAGCAGGAAAAGAACCTCTAACACGAGCAACCCGCAGCAGCTTAAATGATGAAACGGTAGGCTATCTACAGAGGAGCTGGCATCGTCATTATTTCAAGTACCAGCTACAAACAAATTGAGTTTCTGAGCATTCTGTGTTCACCAGCCAGGTTTTGGCTGGGTGTCTTTGTGGATTTTGGTTTTGTTTGTTTTTTTAAAGATTAACAGTACCTGTATATTTTTACTGTTAAATATCCTGAGGGAAAATGAGAATTACAAAACAAAACCAACCAGAAAGAAGAAAAAAAAAAAAAAAAAAAAAAAAGGACTAAAAATTACATTAAAAATGTTAGTGCAAGTAAATTTTTATCATTTTTGTAAAGTGATAAAGACAGAAGGTTCTCTATGATGGGTCATGTGGAGAAATAATTAAATAATAATAATAATAATAATAATAATAATAATAATAATAATCTGCCCAAACAGTGGGTATTTTCCAGGAGGATTCTTCCTTCCACAGCCTTACCTCAGCTTGTCATCAGCACACACTGTCACCACCCTGCTCCCAGTGACAGGTGAGAAGTAGGCCGAGGCCACGCTTTTGGTGTGTCCTGCGAGAGAGCTCAGGGGCTTGTTCCCCTTGGCCTTCAGGCACCGAACATCGAAAACACAAACGTCCCTGCAACAGGCACCACAAACACTCCAGTAATTATCCTTCATTCACTGAATAAAGCTCCAGAGCACGGCAGGCTGTGTTGGAGCTGGGTCAGAGCTCCAATGTCCACTCAGATGGTGGCTCCAAGGGATTTTGGGAGCACCAAAACCACCCCAACCGGCCCTCCATAAAGCCCCTCTGTGCCAAAGCCCACCAGGGCCCATCTGCCCCCATTTCCAAAGAGTGAAGGGAAATAAAACCAAACCCCACCTTAAATCCCGCTAAGGAATGAAAACTTGTTCTCTGAAAGGACCGAGACAGCTCTGACTGTACGTTGAGGCTGAGAAACTCCTCAGCCCCAGCTCCCCCCAGCACAGAGAGCACTGAAAAAACCACCAGGGCTACGTACACGGAGCCAGCAGCCAGGAACTGGTGTTTGTTGAGGGGGTGCACGTGCACTGTCCGCGCCCTGGTGAAGCCAATGTCTGCGGAGAGCTCCGAGGACAGCCCCGGGGTCCGTCTGTCCACGACAGCCACGTCCCCGTTCCAGTGGGACACTATGGCAGTGGAGGCATTCTCTTCCAGGAAGTCGAAGCAGGAGAAGCTGTCCTCACTCCTGCAGATCTGAGCCCAGGGAAGGTTAAATGTCACCAAGACTAAAGGAAACGGCCAGCTGGTCTAACACCCAAACGCTCCCCGGGCTATGGGTTTCATGCTTTCCCTTTTTAATTCACTAAGAACCGTGCAGCCCGTGTGACAGCCTCGCCCAGCCGTGCAGGTAACCCTCCTGTGAAGCAGGAATGCTTCCCAAAGGGGAAGTAATTAGGAGATAATTAACCACCCAAACCAGACCAGCAACAGCACACTCCAAATTCCCTGTCAGAGCTGCTACAAGGCACTGCCACCTCTGTGCTCCAGCAGTCAAAGGGCTGCTGGCCCTGAGCACACACTGAGCGAGGATTGAAGGTATCTTTCCCTTCTCCAGCACGCCAGAAACTTTTAATCACCTGCAGAAATGTAAACTTGGAAACTGGGAGAAGCCAGGCTGTCACTGGGTTTTGGTGAGTAGGAAACATCTCCCCATTTATGTGATGTTAGTTAAAGGCTGATTCACACGTCCTTGTGGAAACAGAGCCTGGACCTTCTTGTTAATGAAAGAACCAAATAATGACTCGGCACAAGCAGACCAAACGCTCCCAGCAGTGGCTCACCTCGTCGAAGACAGCCTTGGTGACATCGCCACAGCGCAGAGTGTCATTGCCGAGGGACAGCAAGTGAGCAGGGTTGCAGGGAGAGAAGTGCAAGCAGTGGACCGGGAAGCTGTGGGGGCTGAAGATGTGGGCTCCGTCCTCAGTCCCGCAGCTCTGAAAAACCACAGATCCCACAGACACGGGTGCTGAGCACTGTAGGGATTCCTGTTAACGGCTACAGCTCTTAAAGCCAAATCTCTGGCTTTTGAATGTTTTTTTCGGAGGAGGCAGAGGGTGCTGGGTGAGATGACACACCAGCACAGGTAACATGGACAGTGAGACTGCTTCTGGCCCCTAATTACGGAAAGCTGCAGCTTCCTGCTGCAATTAGTGCCACTGCAGCCATCAGCCCTGCACCTGGACAGCAGCACCTGGCTCATTTTCACCCACGGCTGGTTGCTGCTATCACGTCAAAATACGGACACGCTGGCTTACTGAGAGCTCAGGCTGAATTAGTGACCCACACTGCAGGAAAGCAGGATCTCCTGCGCCTTCTCTTCTAAATTCTGCATCATTTTGTTATTTTAAAAGAAACTGAAACAAAACTTGGCCATTTTGGACCATCCCACAAAGATGACTCTGCTCTCAAACTTCAGAAAAAATACAAGGAAGAGCACAAGAGAAAGCCACTCTGGCAACTCTAAATCTGACAGTCACTCTTGACAACCACCAGGTATTATCCCTAAGAATGCAAAACACCTAGAACACTCTCATGAGCCTGACAAAATGCCACGCCAGGGCGTGCCCCACCCGCAGCTGTCCTGAACCACACACCCGCTCAGGTGAGGAGCACACCAACCACTCACCACATTCCAGAGGCCAATGTGCCCCCACTTGTCTCCAGCTGCCACAAGGATGGTGCTTTCGGAAGGGTGGATGGCCATGGAACACACCCGGGCTTTCACCACCTTCCTGATGTTCTCCTCGCTCAGCACCATGCTGCTCAGGCTCTCCTGGTACCTGGAAAATCCAGAATGACAACCATCACCAACACGTTCATCAGGGAAGGAAGCGGGGCAGACAACCCCCAGTGCTGGCTGCTGGGAATTTCCACATTACCTCTTTATGTCAGGTGTGCCCTTGTCAGCATCCTCCGCTTTCAGCTACAGACAGGCAGGAGAGATTTCATCAAAATCAGAGCCCAAGGGAAATTACATTATCCAAAAATAACTAATTAAACCAGTAATACCTCACTTATCCTCATCCAGGTGCTCAGTACGGCCTCTGTCCATTTACTGTTCTCTGCCTGATCCTCTGGAACCATGGGCAAAGGTCCGACTGGAACCTGAGGCTGGGATGACATTGGCAATTTTTGTAACTCAAACCACAGACAAGGTGAATTTGTACTTTCCCCACACCAGACATTCTGAGAACACGCCTACAACAGGACACGAAATAAACAGTAAAAACAGAAGAGGATATCATAGTCTTATTAAAAAGATAAAGAGAATTCTACTGGCACCACAAACTCCCTTCTCTGGGTTTCCTCCTCTCCTGGTACTCCAGCAAGATCTTTATTACAGATTCAAATCCATTCTACAGCTCCATGGAAGATTTCAATTCCCATCTCTCAGAACAACACACCTTTAACTTGTTGCTCCACCACTGCCTCAAAGAGACGGTAAATATTACCCAGGAAAATAAAACCAGGTCAGAAGCCACAGTGAAATAAAAACCAGAGTAATAAACCTTTGTTTTTAAGGCTGCTGAGCTCCGTGGGCTGTTGATGTGGAATGTTTTATCTCAGGACCCTCCCCAACTGCACCACGTCACCAGCCCGGGCCACAGAGCAGTGCCAGGCTCGTGGCACCTGCTGGGGCTGACAGAAGTGACCCCTCCTGTCCCTGTGTCACCGCGTCCCAGGTGCCCCGGGCTCTGCAACGCCCAGTGCCCCCCAGCAGCGTCACAGAGAGCTGCCGTGCTCCCAGCCCTCCTGCAGCCCCTGCCCATCTCACATATTCCTCCACCGCTGCCGGGGGAAGCGTCTCCAGCAAGGGAATGTCCAGCGGCTCCACCCTGAGCAGGCGCATGGATCGCCGCCGCGTGGGTTCATCCTCCACCTTCTTGGGCTTGGCTCTGCGACAGTGAGAGCACAGAGCTGCAGAGCAGAGTCCCCGTGCCCAGGGACAGACCCAAGGGCACGGCGGGGACACAGACTGACCCCAGCCAGGAGGGGCGGCTGCTTTCCCCAGCGCACACACAGCCGCCACCCCTCTGCTTGCCCTGTCACGCATCCCACCCGCGCTGCTTCCCTCCCTTCCCAGCTCTCCTCGTTCATTACCCACTGACATTCACCCACCGAGCCTCTCCCACCTTCTGCCATCACACAGCTCACTCTTTATCTGGGCTTCAGCTCACTTCCTGCTCGACCTGGCACTGTTTTGGCACAGCCAATGCCTTCCCCTCCACATTTACTGGTTACCCTCTCCCTCACACCTTGGTCACACCATCCTCTCTTTCTTCCCCCCACCTTTTCCCAACATTTGTTTTCGTCCCACAATGAAGGATGTTACTGTACCTTTTAGTGACATGAGATTGCCTTTTAGTTGTAAGTTGGTTAAGTCTTGCAGCTGACTTAAAGAGAAAAATGAGATTAATTATAGATAATGAGCATAAAGAATTAACCTGCATAAAATTATCTCAAGGCAGCAATGAACTTGCTGCTATTACTTATAATAAGTAGAAAGAAACTGTGGTTGCCCCACCCCTGTAAGGGTTCCAGGCCAGGCTGGATGGGGCTTGGAGCACCCTGGTCTATGGAAGGTGTCCCTGCCCACAGCAGGAGGTGGAATGAGAAGGGCTTTAAGGTCCTTTCCAAACATTCCAGGATTCCGTGATTTTCATGGCTTTCCTCATATACAGCTGCCGCAGTGAGGAAAGGGTTTCACACCAGGAAGGATGACAGTGCAATTATGACACTTGGAAAGAGCATCTTGATGCTATTTGGACCCTATACAAACCTCATGCAGCTTTAGAGCAGCAAAGAATTTAGCATTTTCTGTAATGTTCTTTAGTCTTTTCCTTTCGTAGGCTGATAGGTGGGAGTGTCCCTCCTACAGAAAGAAAAAACAGTTACTCTCCATCATACAGTTACATGGCTGCAGATGTCACAGGCTCAGGGAAGTGACCCTCTAAAGTCTTTAAATTATTTTTCAATTATTAAATTAAATTATTTTTAAGTAGTGGTTTGACATATTTGTACAAACGTAAGATCATACAAATTAGGGTGGTCATGTATCAACACCAAAATCTGTCCAAACAGGTCCAGCTTGCTTTACACAACTTACTCTGGCATTAACTCTACGAAGAGAACTCGATCAAGTTTTTTAATAATGAAAACAATAAAAAAGAGACTCGATAAAGAACTTAAAACTTCAGTGGAAGTGTAAAATGAAGTGGGACACTGCCAGCCCGAGGTTAGAAAGGGGGTAAAAAACCAACGTACAGAAGAAAGACACTTAAAAGCATTACTTTTATAAAGATAACCGGGGTCCGGGTACTCACCGGAGCCGCGTCTCCCCCATCGCTGCCGTCGCTGTCCGCATCCCACAGCCCGTCCTGGCCGCGGGCAGCCGAGCTGGGGCCGGGCGGGGAGCCGGAGGGGGCTCTGGGGCCGCTCTCGGGCTCTGGGCACGGCCTCTTGCCGGCCGGGGCGAGGGTCCCCGCGGGGCTCAGCAGCCGCTTCTGGGGCCGCGGCCAGGCCGCCGCGGGCAGCGGCGTCAGCAGCACCCGCAGCTGCCGGCACAGGCCCGCGGCCGCGCTCGGCCGGGGCTCGGCGGGGCCCGGAGAGGGGGACTCCTGCGGGGGCGAACGGGGCTCGGCGGGGTCGGCCGGGGAGGATTCCTGCGGGGATGAACGGGACTCGGCGGGATCCGCCGGGGAGGATTCCTGCGGCGATGAACGGGACTCGGCGGGATCCACCGGGGAGGATTCCTGCGGGGGTGAACTGGGCTCGGCGGGGTCGGCCGGGGAGGATTCCTGCGGGGATGAACGGGACTCGGCGGGATCCACCGGGGAGGATTCCTGCGGAGGCGAACGGGACTCGGCGGGATCCACCGGGGAGGATTCCTGCGGAGGCGAACGGGAGTCGGCGGGACCCGCGGCCGGACCCCCGGCACCGCCGGGCCCTGAAGCCCTCCTGCCCCGCTCCTCACCTCCCCCGCTTTCTCCCCTCACAGCCCAGTCCCTCTCAGGTCGGGCCCCGGACCCCCTCCCGTCTCAGTCCCCGTCTCCCCCGCACCTGCAGCTGCTGCCGGGTGTGCGCTGACGGCTCCTCGGGCTCCCGCGGCCCGGGCTGGGACAGCGCCATGGCGCGCGGGGCGGAGCGGCGCTTCCCGCCCGCAGAGGGGCGGCCCGGGCGGGGCCCGCCCTCAGCGCCCTCAGCGCCTACACAGCCCCTACACAGCCCCTACACAGCCCCTACACAGCGCCTACACAGCCCCTACACAGCGCCTACACAGCCCCTACACAGCCCCTACACAGCCCCCAGCGCCCTCAGTGCCCACGGAGCCCACACCGCCCCCAGCCCCCTCAGAGCCCACACAGCCCCCAGCGCCGGCACCGCCCGCGCTCCGCTGCCGCAGGGCAGGGATAGCTGGCATAGTGCGACATTCCTCCCTCTGAGGAGGGCAGGCCCTGGCACAGGGTGCCCAGAGCAGCTGTGGCTGCCCCGGGGTCCCTGGAAGCGCCCAAGGCCAGGCTGGACATTGGGGCTTGGAGCAGCCTGGGACGGTGGAAGGTGTCCCTGCCATGGCAGGGGTGGAACGGGATGAGCTTTAAGGTCGCTCCCAGCCCCAGCCACGCGGACGCGTTGCCCAGAACAGCGGATGAAATCCGCGGCTGCAGTCGGGCAGGGGAAGGGCCCGTGGTGCCCTGCCCGGTGCTCCGGGCACAGCCGCCCCTCACAGCCCGCAGCCACACCGCCGTGCCTGGGACAGCCGCCCTGTGCCACCACAAGATCACCGCTTATAAAGAAAGAAACAGTTATCTCAAAAGAAGCACACCCAGGGCAGGGTTAGGCACTCCCAGTCCCAGGATGTGGGGAATCAAACGGGAAAGTTAAAAACATGCATTACCTTTTTCCTTCCCAAGCTGTCCTTTCCAGAGGAGCAGCTCTCCAGCTCTGGAGCACTGAGGCAGGAGCAAGCGAGGAGAGGCAGGCGCAGCCTTGGGGACGTGCAGCCCCCAGAATCTGCGGTCCTGATCATGTCCCTGTAGGGCAGGATCACAGGGAGGAGCGTCGCCAACAGGGGAGAGCTTCTAGAACCACTCACAAGTAGAAAGGCCCAAAGAAACGGACAAGTAAAAAAATATTTATTTAATCTGAGCTTTTGTACTCGACAAATACACAAGTCCCAGAAGGTTAAGCAGCAGCAAATGAAACAAAAATTTAATAAAGAGCGATTCCATCTTGGGGAAATTCATCCAGTAATTGCATTTCCCAGTTAAAATATGGAATACGAAGGCTGAAGGAAGCTCCTGGATTTGGGTTTGGGCAGTGCCATCATGGCCAGCTTCCCAGCAGCTCCCTGCACGCCACCAACACTGCAGGACACAGAGCTGGCTCCAGAGGAAGCTGGAGCCTTCGAGCTCATTGTCTTCTTGGTCCTTCTGTACCTGTTGAAGCCGCTGCAAAAATCAGAGAGAAGGTGTGTGTGAGACACCTGTGTCACCTGCCCTGGCCCCTGCACCAGCCTGCACTCACACAGGCCCCACCGCTGCACCTTCTACAGGACTACACACTCATTTTGTAAAGGTTATTTTTTTTTTTAACACACACGGCTGCAAAACAACCTCTGAAATGCAAACAGTACAGCTGTTGCTCTGGGATGTACCCAGGGGTGAGCAGCAGCAGCTAATGACAGATATTCCGGTAGATGGGAAAGTGCCAAGGGTGGGACAAAACCTGCTGGGCTGGGAAAACCATTTGCTACAAAAACCAGGGAGCAGAATGATGAAAAATGGGTCAGGGAAAGGGAAATCCTTGGGAAGTGACAGATCTGCCCTAGAAACGCAAGACCAACCAACAGCAGATGCAGTTGTTGCCTTGCATGATACAATCAGAAAGAGAATCTGAACTAACAAGGGGCTGAAGTTCAAATATTCCATCAGATGTTCAAAGTTTTAAGACCTCTTTATGATTTCAAGCAAGGAACCTGGTCAGCCTGCTAACGCTGGCTATGGCAGAACACTAAAGGCAGTGTGCCCTGCTTAACCTGTGGCAGTCAGACGTGAGCACAACTGTTAAATACCCTCCTCACCAGCTTTTCAAACCAAGCATGCAGAAAAGCACAGCAGGGCAGTTCTGACCAGGCACCTGGATAATTTTAACACCACTGCTTAAGCCCAAACTGAAGAAACTGCAGTTCTGGGATGATCACTTTGCAAAGAGAAGAGACCAGTGACCCCCGGCACGTACCCTCTGGGGTGGAACTGCTGGCTGCCACCACCACTCGTCTTTTTCCTCTTGGAGTCCCTGGAGTTTGGCGGCCGCTTCCTTTTCCTCCTCTGGTTTGTGTTATTGCCAAAATAGCTGGAGGTTGTACCTGCATCCTCTGCCTCTCCATCGCTGCCCAGCGAGCCAGGGCTCCCCGTGGCTGTGTCCGCACCGGGGCAGGCAGCATCCTCTACACACAGCAGAGAGGGAAAACTAACTCAGTCAAGGTGTCCCCCGGGCCAGGCAGCCACCAGAACACACTGGTGGGATCAAAACATCCGTCCTGGCTCTTCCTCACCTCCCCTGCACTGCCCCAGCCATTTGGAGGTCCCCTGAATTTAGCTGGTGGGAAGGCAGAAAGATTTGGTGTGTTCTGAAAGTGATTGCTCCCTTTAGGAATTATCAAACTGTAAGAATTATTTGTGATTAAGACACGGTAACTTTAGAATCAAATGTCTGCTAGAGGAGGAGAGAAAGGCTCTGAACAGGAAGAACATGTTGAGGTACAAAGCACACCTGGGATGGAGCATTCTGAGTACTTATCCATCACTTTAATTATTTCTGCACCGTATTTCTCCAGTTTGTCTTCTGTGACACCATCGATCTGCAGCAACACCTCCACGTCTGAGGACAAGGTTTCTGCAACACAGCAAAGTACCCCTCAGACATGGCAAACAAATAACTTTTTATAGAGATACCCTGAAGGACATTATTTCTTTTCCTACACAGAAGCCCCAAAGGACTTCTGAGAAACCTGACCTTACCTGCGATTTTCTTTAGGGTGGAAGTACTGAAAATGTTGAAGTAATGCACATCAAAGACTTTGCCCAGGGTTTTGCAGGTGTCTGTCAGTTCACTGAGGCACTGTTTGACCACCTCTTCCCGCTGGGACGTCTTTGCCATGGAAGCCCTTTGCCTTCTGATGGCACTGGCACTCTCTGTCTCGTGGAACTCCACCTGTTGAAAGGAGCCATCCATGGGAGTTCCTGCACACCCTGACTGACAGCACAGGAACACAGCACAGGAAACAGAGTATCCTCTGATGGACCAAAAAGAGCTGTTTACCCAGTATACATACTTAAATAATTTTTTACAGGCTACTCAACCACACCCAAGTTTCTTCTACAAAGAGCTACAGAGTTTAGAGAGAGGGAAAAGAGCCCACTTCCCAGCTGGCTTCAGAGGTCACTGAGGTAATGCTGAGGGCTCTGTCCTGGTCCAAACACAGCACTAATGCAGAGGAGGGGCTGCCTCCAGGTCTGTTCCATGACCTTCATGAAGTGCCTATCCCCTCAGATCCCACCAACGACTAGGAAAAAATAGAGTAGAAAAAGAAGGGAGTGCTGGTCCTTCTTCCTCTTCTTAGCCATCTTTCAGAATTCTCCTTCACTGTCCCTGCAGGAATCAGATGTGTGGGGAAGAAGAGAAAGATTTAAACCTCTCCAAGCCTCTCAAACTCACTTTTTGCCTCACAGCATTATTACTGGAATACTGAGCTAGGAATCACACTTCTTGGATTCTGTTCCTTGCATCTACCAGACATTAGCTCGGCTGGAGGCAAACTGTGTTCAAGCTACCCGAGGTGATCTGCTGAAGGAAAAGTGCAGCACCTTCCTTAAAACAATGCCTTGAAGAAAGGAAATAGTGACACACCTGGAGTGACCCATCCAGCACAGCCTGGGCTCTCTCTCCCAGAATGACATATGCCACTGCCTGGTCATTAGCCGTGATGTACAAATCCTCATCCAGGATCTTGTCCAGGACCAGTTTCCTAAACAGCCTTTCAGCGTTGTGCCTGGAATAGGCAGCCCCCTTCCCAAATATTCCAGACTGAATCTTGGCACTCGTTGAACCTGTGCAACAGACAGCAAAGGATGAGCCCGTGCTCACAAAGCCCATGTGCACACGCATTTACAATCTGGGGGAGATTCCCAAGGCAGTCTAATCACATTCAAAAAAGCCTTCCAACACTGGAAAAACAATACTATCACTACAGCAACCTGAAATGGATTAAATCTTCAGTTTCATTTATTTTGGATCACTTATCACCAAGAGGTTCTTGGGAAGATTAACTTTGCAAAATACACGTTTTTTAAAACGCCTGCTGGCGTTGCACAGCCCTCTTGATTCCTGGCTGGAGATTTGTGCACCAGGTTATTCAGGAGTTTCTGGGAGAACAGACTCACCTAAGAAGATGTCCACCATCATGTTCAGGGTGTACCTGCCAGAGCCTGGATTCCTCTTGCCGTTCATCCGCCCCCCTTGGCCGCAGTGCTCGTGCACAAACCGCACAATGCTCTTCACATCCTCAGTCACATTCCTGGATTTATAATCCTGGAAAATCAGACCTGGTTAGGACCGTTACGGGTTTCTGCCCTAATCCAAGCTGTTACTGGCAACCTCAGTTTTCATTACTGAGCTTTTCTCAGCTGTGAGAATTGAGTCTGTTCCAAATAAAGAAGCCGTGATTTCCTAGTTAGTAACCCACAGTGATACAGTCACAAGGATCCTGGATGTGGTAATACAGAACCGGTCCAACTGACTGTTTGCAATCTCCCTGGGGTTATTTGTGCAGAGTGAGGCGCAAGATTGCTGGGTGAATACTGGGAATCAAGGTGAATTATTTGGAAAGCATTCTTGTAATTATCCTGCCACGCTCCAGAACTTACACATCCAAAACACATTAAAATGAGACTGAATAGGCATTGTCCTGGTCAGATTTGGTTCCAATCACAGCTGTGTGAGGGAATGCTTCAAACACAGAGCTGAGAAACAATATCCATAGGTACAAAACTGATCAGGATCCCTTCCCTGTCGTCCTCCACATCTGCCTTCCCTTCTGCTCCTGCTCCTGCCACTAAATTTGCATAACCCCGAATGTCTGGACCACCTTCAGCAGTGCACACCTGATGTGGCCCTCACGCTGCTCTGGCAGCACAAAGCTGCCCTGACAAGACCAGGACAGGAGCTGAAAGGATTTCCCCACAGTCACTGCAGTGGATCTGATCTAAGCTCCTGCCTCCTACAAGGAACATCCTCATGCCTCTGACAGGAACAGGAGCATCACAAGACCATGGTTAAACCCTGAAAATACCTGGAAGCACCACAAAAATCCAGGACTTTCATTCCTCTCCTCCACTTGCCTTCCCAACGGTCGCGTTTTTGATGCAACCACTTTTTGATGCCGCTAAATACAAATTCGGTTTAGCACCACTACAAATACAGCCTGTGGGGTTTTTACCTTCTTCCTACTGCAGTTGTCACAAATCACTTCGGGGTGGTCCTTGCAGAAGGTGGGGTTGAAGCTGGTTTCCCCGAAGTAGGCAAGCAGCTGGACGCGGCGGCACTCCACCACATTCTCACAGTAGTGCACCATGCTGTACAGGTTGTCGAAGTGGGTCTGCCTCGTGTGGCTGTTCCCATCCTTCTCCACTGCAACACAGCAAATTCAATGGTCTTTGTTAAAGCTGCACCTCTGCGTTTCAACAGACTGTGGAAAAAATTGGCCTTGCTTAAAAAGCCCGCAGTATTGGGTTTGCTTAAGAAAAGATGAGTGGGTTAGTACAGAGCAGACGCAGGACAGATTTTATCTCTGAAGTTTTAGAGAGCTGGAGAAGGGAAATAAGCCTGGAGTGACAAAAGTCAAGAGATGGGTATGTGGGACAGGATGAGAGGAAGTGGCCTCAAGTTGTGCCAGGAGAGGTTCAGATTAGATATTGAGAGCAGCTTCTTCATAGAAAGGGTAGCAAAGCCCTGGCACAGGATGCCCTGAATGGAGTCACTATCCTTGGAAGTGCTCAAAAAATATGTGGATGTGGCACTTGAGGACATGTTTTAGTGGTGAACAGGGGGTGAAGCTGGTCTGACAGTTGGATTTGATGATCCTAAAGGCTTTTCCAACTTTAACAATTCAATGATTCAGTGAAGCAAAGTGGTTTTGACTGAAATTAAGTACAAGTGACAAAAATCCTGCTCCTGCCACCTGAATGAAAACCATCCAGGTAGGGATTCCCAGTTTTCCCCTCCCGGCAATACTGAACCACCCGTGGCACTTGTAAAAGAGAAATAACACAGGCTAAATGAGACCAGCCACAGTGTGAGCGCGGTAATGTCAGCTCCGGGTTCCCGGAGGAGAACTCACTCAGGATGAGCCTTCTCAGCCTGGTCACATCGCTGTAGCTGTAGAAGAGCAGGCAGTGGGACATCTCTCCATCCCGCCCAGCTCTGCCAGACTCCTGGTAGTAACCTTCTATGGATTTGGGAAGGGACGCGTGGATAACGTAGCGCACGTCAGGCTTGTCAATGCCCATTCCAAAGGCAATCGTTGCACAGATCACCTGGAAGGAGATTATCATGTTCTAGACACAGTGTTATGGAAGTTACTCCTGCCGTATCACCTGGAAGGAGATTATCATGCTCTAGACACAGTGTTATGGAAGTTACTCCTGCCATATCACCTGGAAGGAGATTACCATGTTCTAGACACAGTGTTATGGAAGTTACTCCTGCCATATCACCTGGAAGGAGATTATCATGTTCTAGACACATGTTATGGAAGTTACTCCTGCCGTATCACCTGGAAGGAGATTATCATGTTCTAGACACAGTGTTATGGAAGTTACTCCTGCCGTATCACCTGGAAGGAGATTATCATGTTCTAGACACAGTGTTATGGAAGTTACTCCTGCCATATCACCTGGAAGGAGATTATCATGCTCTAGACACAGTGTTATGGAAGTTACTCCTGCCATATCACCTGGAAGGAGATTACCATGCTCTAGACACAGTGTTATGGACATTACTCCTGCCATATCACCTGGAAGGAGATTATCATGCTCTAGACACAAGGTTGTGGAAGTTACTCGTGCAACACTGCATGGACAGCAGACAAGTGAGCTGGATTAGGAAACCTGGAGGACGCAGAATTTCAGCTGTAACGGTGCAGAACAAGTCCAGAACAGCGACAGCCTCCCCTCCTGTCAGAGGAGCCACTCCAGACACGGGAAAAAGCCCAAATCCCAGACTCTGCACAGCAGCAGTGTGCCAGGAGCTGTTTCCGAAGCCCTGCACTGCTCAGGTCTTCCCTGCTGGAGCGGCACACCTCGGTACAGCGCTACAATCTTTTATTCACAAAATTCCCAGTGAACGGCGGCGGCTGTGCCCCAGCAGGTCTGTTGGGGTCAGTTATTCAATACTGCAGGCATTTGGTACTGACACTGCACAACTTCCCTCTTACATCCCAGGCCAAGAGGGATAAAAGTGCCCAGGTCTTCCTCCCTTTTCCTCCCGGTTTTTCTTCACCTGGCATCCCTCCTGATTAACCCACTTCTGCTGCACGAGATCCCTGTTGGAGTCGGTGAGGCCGGCGTGGTAGGCCAGGGCAGCCAGCCCCTCCTTCTGCAGGATGGCTGCAGTGGTGTCACACTCGTGCCGGGAAAGGCAGTAGATTATCCCAGAGTCATCTGCAGAGAGATGGGAAAAGGAACTTGAACTACAATACAGTTTTATCTCCTTCCCCCGCTCAACCTGCCAAACAGATACCGACCTCTTGCCGCTGGAATTAAAGATAAGAGTAAAGATGTAACTGTTATTATTTTATTAATATCAGATAGTCTTGACAGTTTTTTCTATGCAGTCTTTATGGGCTTTTGGTGAGATGGAATAAAGAAATGATTTCTTCATCAGTACTGTGCACTCTCAGGATTTAGAATACGTGAACAAAACCTATATAATTCAAGAGTTAGAGCAGTTCAGTAAATGCTCTCAGACAGAGAGTACAGCATGGGAGAAGTGAGCCTAGAAAGATGGGAATCTCTGAAGGTAGCTTCAAGGGGAACTACAGATAAGCAGATCAACACAATTAAACAATTAAGATATTGGATGACCTTTATGCTCTGAAGACACAATCCTAAAAGCTCTGGCAGGCTCCAGAAGGGTGATTAAAGAGCAACACCATAATTTACTTTTCCCTCTTAACTTAAATTCTCAACTTTAGAATGCACATAAATCTGATTCCCATCTTCAGTAACGTCACTTTACCTCCATTTTTCTTTTCTAGTAAATATATCATTATTACAGCATTATAAAAGCTTTTTACTGCCTTGAGAAGTGCTTCATGCAAAGGCCTGTGGGCACCGTGCTGCTCAGTACTCACGGGGGTGATATTTTTTAATCCATTCCAAGCAATCCATCGCCACTTTCTTCGGCTTCTTGGGCAACACATCGTACTTCAAGTTCTGCCTGTTGAAGCTCATCGTAAACCTGAAATGTGACAGTTCACGGTGCTCGTCAGCCTTACGGGTAGAGTCACGTTGTGTTAAACACCTTCCTTCATCACGCTAGGAAGGGCTTGGCAAGTTTTTTGTTTCTTATGTTAATATTTTTTATCTACCTCCTATTAAATTCCATGCATTTCATTTCATTTCATTTCATTTCATTTCATTTCATTTCATTTCATTTCAATTCATCAGGCACAGCTACACCAGGATTTCAGACAGGCCATGTGATGCTTTTTCTTTACTTCACTAAGTTTCCCACTCCAAATTCCAGAAACCTGCTGAGCGACTCACACTTGTGGTTTCAGCATCTCCAGCTGGTTGAGGATGTCCTTCTGCACGCGGGGGTTGGCAGTGGCCGTGAGGGCCATCATGGGCACGGAGCGGAACTTCCTGCGGAGCATGTTCAGGCGCTTGTAGTCTTGTCGGAAGTCATGGCCCCACTGGTTGAGAAGCAGGGTTTAAGTGTGACGGGGTAAAGTGCAAACGGGGTCTTTTGGCACGCCCACAAACGAGCGGAGGTTTTACCTGGCTGACGCAGTGCGCCTCGTCAATGACAAAACGCGCCAAGAGCTTCCTGTCGTAGAGGTTCTCCAGGGCGGACATCAGTCGGCTGCTGGCACACACCTGGGACCAACAGTGGCAACGGGAAGCAAAATACCTGGGCTAAAAGTGTCAGCTGGCCTGGCTGAGAGCACAGAAACAACTGTCCTGGGCTGCAGAGTCACCCTGCACTGCGCAGGTGAGATGGGGCACAGAGATGATGCCAGGCAGCTGCTGCGGGATCCCACCAGGTTCTGGGATCACCTGTCCCTGGGATCACCTATCCCAAGGACCCCCATTCTGAGGAAATTTCAGGAAATTGAAATGACTTATGTCAGGAAACAGAGGGAAAAACAATGCTGAAGAGAGAAACACAACCAGCACACTAACCAGCCCCCTCTTACAAAGCTCATGTGCAATAATATATTTTTGAGGCAGCACATAACGCAGCCCAAGGCAAGCTCTGACAATCTCCTGTCACGCTGACAATGCTTTATTTTTCCTTTATTTTTCCTTTATTACCCTGTTCAGAGCAGTCTGGATTTAGTAGCTACTGGACAGTGATTAACGTGTATCAAGACAGATTGAAATAGGTGGGCACGGGAGCTTGTTTTAGGAATTTAAATCTTACAGACATGCTCAGCTCTTATTCCTGGCTAATTACTGACTGAAATTAGTTACATCCGTATGGATTCTTAATGGGTTATTTAAAACCTAGCATTTTTTCCCCAGAAGCCTACCCTGAGTGCAGTTTTTTAGCACCTCACAGCGATCCCCCCCTCACAGCCCCTATGGTTTTACAAGTGAAGAAGATGAAGTACAGACCTTCTCAGGGGTGACATACAGCAGCTTTATCACAGGGTCTTTCTTTGACAGCTGCATGTAGATTTTGGAGGCATCAGCATCTGTCCTGTCACCAGTCAGGTACGTTGCAGCAATCTACATTAAAAAAAATATAAATATATGGATTGAGTTTTACTACATGCAAAATGGAAGAACCTCCAAACGTAGCCCTGCCTCTCATTACAAACCAGTTCCTAAGCAGTCAGCCTTGGGAACACACATCTGGGGACACACGTTTGGGGACACACCTCTGGGGACACACGTCTGGGGACACACATCTGGGGACACACGTTTGAGGACACACCTCTGGGGACACACATCTAGGGACACACATCTGGGAACACATGTCTGGGGACACATGTTCAAGGACACACGTCTCGGGACACACGTCTGGGGACACACCTCTGGGGACACACGTCTGGGGACACATGTTCAAGGACACACATCTGGGGACACACATCTAGGGACACACATCTGGGAACACATGTCTGGGGACACATGTTCAAGGACACACGTCTCGGGACACACGTCTGGGGACACACCTCTGGGGACACACGTCTGGGGACACATGTTCAAGGACACACATCTGGGGACACACATCTAGGGACACACATCTGGGGACACACGTTTGGGGACACACCTCTGGGGACACACGTCTGGGGACACACATCTGGGGACACATGTTCAAGAACACACCTCTGGGGACACACATCTAGGGACACACATCTGGGAACACACGTCTGGGGACACATGTTCAAGGACACACGTCTCGGGACACGCGTCTGGGCACCCTGGGCGAGGGGAAGGTGTCCCTGCCCATGGCGAGGGGTGAAACCAGATGAACTTTAAGATCCCTTCCAACCCAAACCGTTCTGGGATCCTGTGATCTCCTGCATGCACATTTCTGCTCTATCACGTTTCCAAGGATGTTCAGCACCCCCAGAGCCGCCCTAACTCAGGAACTCCTAGGACTCATTCCCTCTGCAGAGTCAGGCTCCTGTGTAGGTGAGCGATTACAATTCTCAGGATCTCAGGACCAGCACCTGCTCTGAAAACCACAGCTCCAACACCCAGCGCAAGGAGCAGCAATAAATCCAGCGGTCACACTGCCAAGATCCAATTTAGTTCTTCCCAGGCAACTTCCCGTGCCGTTCACAGTGTCCACCTAATCGATTTATGCAGTTTATATTGAGGAGACACAAGATCTGCTGTAAAATTCCCGATTTCTAATCCAGTTACCTGCAGTTTCACTCAATAAAGCTGCTGGAACTTACATCCAAAGTCTTCAGCTTCTGAACCTGATCAATGATCAGCGACCTCAGCGGAGAAATAACGACAGTGACCCCGGCAGAGACACAGGCTGGCAACTGGTAGCACAAGCTCTTCCCACCTCCTGTGAGGACGAGACACAACACAGCAAGCGTTGGATATCGAGGGAAAAGGGATGGAGACTTATTTCTTATTTCCCGTTTTACAGCACTTCTGGAAACAATGCATTTCTACCAATGCCTGCCACAAAGTGACACCTGTAGGGCAGGAAAGAATTACCGTGTGAATTATTAAAGGAAGGCAGAAATTCAAACCCCTCACTCCAAATACCCTGGTGCAACAATAGCCCTGGAATCCTGCAGTCACAGAACCCCAGCGGCACAAAGGCACAGGGGAGGAGAAAAGCTTGTCCCAAAGCCTGCAGAAGGAGCTGCAGATGTGTGCTGTGCTCTGGGGGCACGTACCTGTGGGCATGAGGATGAAACAATCCTCCCCCAGCAGAGCAGCATTGATGGCCTCCAGCTGGTTTGTCCGGAAACTGTGCAATCCGAACTTCTTGTGAAATATATTCATCATTTCCGCAGAGTGGGGAAATTTCATACCCCTGAAACGCTCCAGTGCAGGGTTATGGACCACTGGATCTGGGAGACAAAAAATGATGTAATTACAGTAAGTTATGACATCAAGTTAGGGATGAAATTGTTCACTGTCAGAGTGGGAGGTCCTGGCACAGGGTGCCCAGAGCAGCTGTGGCTGCCCCTGGATCCCTGGAATGTCCCAGGCCAGGCTGGACAGGGCTTGGAGCAGCCTGGGGCAGTGGGAGGTGTCCCTGCCGTGGCAGGGGTGGCACTGGATGGGATTTAAGGTCTCTTCCACTCCAAACCATTCAGTGACTCTGATTTTCACCTCTCCTTTTGCCAGCCTGTCCCTATATGAACCTGAAATGACACCGACCAACCCTGGGCCCCAGGGGGACTGAGTTTGCTTCCACAAACCCATTTTGGAGCACTCTGCAGTGAAAACCATTGTACAGCTCTGAATCAAAAACTGCAGAATCATTATTTAACTAAAACACAGAAACACCCTCATTTCCAATTTCAGCAGCTTCATCTTCCAGCAGCCTGAAACCCGCACCGGAAGGGAATACTCAAGTTTGGAATCATTTGGAGGAAAAAAAAAACAACAAAAAACCCAAGGTGACTTTGCAAAAAAAGGAACCAAAAAAAACTTCCACAGAAACAAAAGGCATGGATGTGATCTGCAGTAGGTTACTTGGTCTTAGATGCAAAAAGAAATTTAAAACAATTTAAAAATGGAAAAGCCCAATAATCCTCAGGAGCATGATTCACCTGGATGGTTCTTGGTTGCCATCAGCAGGCCTGGCTTTGGAGCAGCAGGACTGGATCCCGCAGCCGAGCCCTGCGCTCTGGACATGATCTTGGACAGGAGGGATTTGGCAGGAGGCCCCTCCCTGCCGGGCTGGCGCTGCTGTGCTGGGGACGGCGCCTCAGGGGCTGGAGCAGGCACCGAGCTCTCCCAGTCCTCGTCCAAGTCATCGATGTCAAAGTGATCCAGGTCGAAGTCGAGATCGTTGGTCCCCGAGCTGCTGGCGGCAGCAGCGGCAGCGGGAGCTGTGCTCGGAGCCCTCAGGGCCGTGCTGGTCAGGGGCTGGATCCCACTCCTGGCTCCCGGAGTTCTGTCCCAGCTGCTGTCCAAGGACTGGGGGCTGAGCCGGAGGGGAGCTCCCTCCCTGCCACTTCCCTTGGGAAAAGGCAGCTCTGCAGTTCCTGGGCAGGGCATCTCCTCAGCACTCTGCCTGGAGGAACGAGTGCTGTCCAAGGTTTGATTTGTCTTTGCAGAGAAGCTGCTGGAAGGAACAGAAAGCACCGACGGCAGGGTGGTGGATTTGGGGGAGTTTCTGTCAGAACCGAAGCTGCAGCGTGGGCCAGAACCTGGACCTGCACCAGCACGCACACGGGAGCCCTGCTCCACGGGAGACTTCCAGCTGCTAGGAAAAGTGCTGCTTTTGCCATTTTGGTTCAAACTGACAGAATTAGCCAGCAATTTTCTCCTGCGAGAGATGACAAGGGAGGGAAGAAGGAAAAAAAATATATGTTTAGTCACAAGCAATGATTTCCCAGGTTCTACAACATTCATTAAACAGCTTTGTCTCACGGCTATTAAGCATTTTGACATATGGTGGTTCCATCGTGTTCTGAGTCACCATGTTTGAAAATGATTTCAAACAAACCTCGGCAAGAGAATACCAGCAGAAGAAACTAATGACACAACTGTGACATCATCTCTACAGACATAAAATAAAAGAATTCCTGAAAGTAAGGAACAGATCCAGGCAGGGTAGAATATAAAAAATAAATCCTTAGAGGCAATACCTGAAGTTAGAAGTATGCCTGAACCAAATCATGCTTTTAGGTACTTTCTAAAGACTATGACTACAGCAATGAGAAATAAAATAAGTTGTTGTAGTGAGAACATTTACCGAAGCTCATAGTCCCATTCCAGGAAAAACCTAACCAAAATCCCAATACTCTGTCCATGTACTGTGCCATCAGATGACACAGCAGACAAAGCAGTGGGTCGTGGCAGCAATAATTCCACTGGAAGATGACAAGTTCAGGGATATCAGGAGAAATCACCATCCCTGCGGTCAGGGAGAGGGGAGACACCACCCACTGAATGCCTGGCAGGTCACAGCTCATCCCGTTTGTGCAGAAGCTCCTGGTGCCCCTCCTCACAGAGCCCGTGGCACTGGATCCTCCCCTCTGGCAGCACACTGACACTGACACCCTTGGGGTGTTTTGTTCCCCGCCAGCCAGCGTTTCACGCGTTTCAGAGCCCTCCCGCCTCGCTCCCCAGGGTGCTGGGGACACCTGCAGGCAGACCCGAGCTGCTCCAGCCTACCTGAGCTCCCTGTGCTGCAGCAGGGCTCTGGCACAGCGCAGGGCCTGCAGCTCCTGCAGCGGGATGGCATCCACCAGCTCACAGATGGCCTCCATGACTCCGTACAGCTGCGGGGACACGGGCACGGCCTCACCTGGCACGGGGAGGGGGCCCAGCTCAGCCGTTTTCGTCACAACAGGTGGCAGGAGGATGACACCCTCCCAGAGGACAGTACGTTGCAGTAAATCAGTCTAAACAATTCGCTTCCAACATATTTTTAGTCCATTTGCATAAAGAAACTGTTTCTGTGTGCAGGAACTCAATGAATCTATTTCTGCCCTTGTCCTTTATTATCTGTCTATAATCCAACTATTTACGTCAACTCTCCATCTACAGATGTTAATT
Organism: Hirundo rustica; assembly: GCF_015227805.2. Lineage (NCBI taxonomy): Eukaryota > Metazoa > Chordata > Aves > Passeriformes > Hirundinidae > Hirundo > Hirundo rustica. The sequence goes on from NC_053462.1 coordinate 19,811,833, forward strand.
CTCCACCTCCAAGTTAATGTTCTTGGATTACACAGGATAATAAATAGTTCCAAACCACCCCCCAAACCCCGAGATATGGAACTCCAAAGCATTTTGTGTACCTGAATCCCCTGCACTGGGATCCCCTCCAGGGTGTGTTGTGGGAACCTTCTCCTGCCTGGCCTCGGAGCCGCCAGCTGTGCATTTTCCAGCAGAGGGAGAGTCTCTGAAAACACAGCTAACACCAAAAGAAAGAGCCATTAAAACACAGATTCCTGTAAACTGAGGCATCACCATCGATCAGAGGGATTTGAGATGCGTGTGAAAACATAAACTCCTGAAGGCCCAGGTGGAACCCAAGAGCTGAGCAGTCACTCATCCTGTGTGGAACCTTGCCCCGGTAGTTTTCTCCCATCCCGCTACAAAAGTAACTCTGCTTTTTCCTGAAGTGAAAGCCACCTAGAACACCAGCCATCAAAGCAGTATTCGATAAAGCATTAACTGCAGCTGCCAACCATCAGCCTGCCAAGCAGCAGAGACACACCAGCTCAGTCTGCACCTTTTTAACAAGCCGGAGTTTGGGGTTGCTTTTGGTGCTTTTTTCTAATCATGCGAGAGAGGGATGTTTTCAGCAGTGAACTCTGATTACCTGACGCTCTGTACAGACGGGGAGAAGGGAGGCAGCTCCTCCTCAGGGGAGGGAGGGATGATGTCCAGCTCATCCTCCTCCAGCTCAGCCAAGGGCCAGGAGGCCTCGTCCAGTTTTGGGGAGCTGTTCCCAGCCCCCTGCTGCTCCTGGCCCCGATCCCCTTCAGCACCAGCAGCTGCAAGAGAAGCGCATGGATATTGCTGGGTAACACCGCACGCTCAGCCTGCCACAAGGAGGGGGAAAATTAGCAGGCAGACTTCAAAACGCTCGTTTGATACAGTTTCTGATTTTTAAAGAATGAAACTTACTGCTCCCTTTTCTCCCCTCATTAAGAACAGACAGACAAATCCCCACAAACCCTCATTTAAGTGGAAGAGTGACACAGCTAAGCCTGCAGTCACCTGTGCCTGGCAGGAGTGAAACACTGAAGAGGTCTCTTTTTCTGCAATAGCCTTCTATAAAAAGTATTTATATAAAAACCTGTTTCTATAAAAAGCTCCTATCATATTAAATCCTAGCCTTAAAAGAGTGCAGACTCATCAGCTGGCACAGTCCCTGTACTGGAACTGGAAAGTAAATGTACATTTATTGTGTCTTAAAAGAAAAATCCTACAAAGAAATTAATTAATTAATTTCATTAATATCATTAACTTATTAAAATTAATTTCACAGAGAAAAGAAAAGACAGCAAAATACTAAGAACAGAAACACAGTTCACAAATCTTTTCACCATTCAGTGTAAGGGCAGCATCCCAGAACACTCTTTGATGTTATTCAGCAGCATAAACATGTTGATTTCCCAAATAAAGGTCCAAAGTTTCCAAACACAGGAAGTAAAGAATCTAAAACAGAGCAGTTCTGTGAGACAGAGCTGCCAAAGCAATGACACGCAGGAATTTTGTGATCATAACTGAGGGTTGGAGTTCTTTTGTGGCGCTTATTATGTTTGCATTAAAAATGGAGAGAGATCACTTTTTGTGGTTTAATATTTCATTTAGGTGTGAGATGACTTTATGTAACTTATGTTATGTTACGTATGAATTTTCTAAGTGCTCTTCTCTCCATAACATCCCCACAGGTTACTGATCATGTCAGGAATGCCCTGTGGGAAGTCCTGTAACTCCAGTACACGAGCAGCTGCTACTCCTGCTCGGGCAGAAGGCTGCGCTGCTTCCAGGCCGGGGGTACCCAAACGGGAATCCAGGAACCTGGATGAAATCAGGGCTGCCCGTCAGCCCCAGCACGTAGCTCCCCGCCATCCCTGACCAGCCAAGCCCTCTGGGTGCAAACACAGAACTTTTTCCAGCTCGGGGTACCTTCACACAGCCCGATCCTCTGTCCGTGTACCGTGCCTTCACACGGGTGACACAGCCCGTTACCTGGGCGAGCCCCGGCGCCGGCCGCATCCCGGGGGGGCTCAGCAGGTGACCCGCAAAGGCCGAGCCCCGCAGCCGAGCTGGCTCCGCTGGGAGCCGAGTCCTCGAGGCAGATGAGGGAGCGCTGCGAGCTGGGGCTCTGCCCGGCCTCGGGCGCTGCCTCCCCGCGGCCCCCGGGGGAGCCGGGCGGCGCCGGGCGGGGGCTCGGCCGCGGGGGCTCCTTGCGGGGCGCTCGCGGCCCCTTGGGGGACGCGACGGGCGGCCGGGAGAACTTCTTTTCGATTCCCGACAGGTCGAAGTCGTCGATGTCATCCCACTCGTCGTCGATGGTGATGACGGGGCCGGCGGCGGAACCGGGCCCGGCTCTGCCGGCGGGAGCCGCGGGGCCCTCGGCCGCCCGGGCGGGGCCCGGCGGGGCACAGGCGGGCCGGGGCCCGGGGCCGCGGGGGGCGGCGCAGCCCCGCGCCGGCGCTTTCCCGTCCGGCGGAGCCGAGGCGGGCACGGCCAGCGAGGTGTTCACGTCCTTGTCCCTCAGCACCGCGAGGCCCCGCGGCGCCTTCTTGAAGGTGAAGCCCCTGCAACGAGACGAGCCCCCGTGACTCCCCGGCCGCCGCGGCCGCCCGGCCCCGCTCCCCAGGGCCGGTACTCACGGCGGGCGGTCCCGCGGCGGCGCCGGGGCGCGCAGGGCCCCGCGGGCCGAGTGCCGCCGCAGCTGCTCCCGCAGGTTGTTCTGCGGCACGGCCGCCATCGCGGGCCGCCCCGCCGCCAGGGGGCGCGCTGCGCGCCGGCCGCGCTTCGCATTCGGCGCCAAAACGGCCCCGGGCCCCCATTGGATGGGAGGGGACGGGGCGGAAGTGACGCACGAAGGGCGGGCGGAAATGGGGCCGTTTCCCGGAAATGGCCGCTGCGCCCTCAGGCCCGCCTCTCTTCCTCCCGGTCCCGCTCCCTCCCGGCCCCGCTCCCTCCTCGGCCCCGCCTTAGCTCCACTCCGAAGCCCCGCTCCCGGCCCCCCGGAAGCGCTTCGCAGGGGCTTGGGGCGTGCTGGGCCGCGCCGGGAGGCCGCAGCCCCTCAGCCCGCCCTGCTCTGAGCTCACTGCACAGCGCTCCGAGGACGAGGCAGCTTTATTAATAGTCAGTGACAGATTTCAGTGTGAAAGAACACAGACGGGCCCCTGCTCACACGCGGAGTAATTTCCCCAGCGCCTGGTCAGAATTGGCACCGAGGTTCTCGCGGCTTTGCTGATGGGTTAAAGAAAAACCACACGTTTCTTCTCTGTGCATTAAAATAGCCTGGGTTTTAATACAAAAAATAGCAGACATTTCATGAAAATTGATAAAAGTGTACAAATCACAGCACTCACTCATCCTTCGTTTAAAGAACAGAGAAAGTGCCTTCAAAGAAAATTTAAAAATCACTAAAATTTACACCTGGTGATTGCAAAAAAAGCCACCCGAAGGACCGGGGGAGCTCTGTGCGCCCTGAATCGGGACCTGTGTGGGTTCCCTGCTGCCCCGCAGGTGCCCATGGAGGCACAGCTGGGCACACCTGCAGGAGGAGGGAACCTGCCGGGAGCACGCGTGGGTGGGTTCGGCTGGAGAGAGCAGGCTCAGGTCGTGCTGCAGGAGCTGTGTGCCAGCCAAGCAGCGTGCCTGCAGGTGACAGCTTCCAGCAGTCACAGCTTCCAGCAGGTCGCACCTTCAGGCAGGTGACACCTTCCAGCAGGTGACACCTGCCTGCAGTCACAGCTTCCAGCAGGTCACACCTCCCGGCACAGGCGTGGTGCCTCATCCCGCCCTCATCCCACACTCAGACATGGGAACACCAGCAGTGGCTGCAGCCCTGTCCCCTGTCCCCAGCCTGCGCTGCGCTCCTACACCTGAGGAACGGGGTAGGAGGCACAGGCAGCGAGACCACACATGTTCTTGCCTCGTTCAATCAGGAAGTACCTAAAGGAGAGAGAAAGGGGTGTGAGCGAGCGTTCCCTGCTCTGGCAGAGCCAGCACAGCCCGTCAGGGTGGGCAGGCCCCTGCCCAGAGCAGCTGTGGCTGTCCCTAGATCCCTGGAGAGTGATGTCCAAGGCCAGGTTGGACACTGGGGACAGCCTGGGACAGTGGGAGGAGTCCCTGCCATGTCCCTGGGTGGGTTTTTTTAAGCTCCCTTCCAACTCAGCTCTCCTTGCCCACTGCTCTCCTCTCCCTGCCCCCTTACACCCCGAAGGAGAATTCGCTCTCAACTCCCAAGAATTCCACCGGCAGCTGGAAACACTTGTAACGCCGGAAACTCACTCAGACCTGTTCTCCCCCTTGCACAGGAGCAGGAGAGAGGAGCTGGGTGAACCAGCAGCTCTGCACACGCTGGCTGAGCCCTGGGGACAGCGCAGCTCCACTGAGCGAGGCTCTGCGGGACCCCAGGAGCGGCGTGGTGAGCCGGGCCAGCACCCACACTGGGACAGCTCCCCACAGGAGAGAGGCCTGGGGCTGATCCCACCCCGGGGGCATTTCCCCACCCAGCTCCAGGCAGAGCAGGAGCCCCTTACCCCTGCATGCCCCAGAGCCGGCCCCAGGAGTTCTTGACGATCCAGTAAGGAGTGCCGTCCTCCTCGCCGTAGCCCACGGCCAGCACGGCGTGGTTCACCTTGTCCGGGGTGTGCTCGCAGCGCGGGCTGCAGCGGAGAGAACACACACGGGCCCCGGTGAGCCCTGACCACGCTCTGCAAACACCCCTGGGGATGCTCTGAACCCCCAGCTGCGGAGAGCAGGGAGGGAGGCCACGGGAAGGAGACGCTGCTCTCTTTTTCCACTCTGAAATTATCAGCCGTAGCTGGAGTTAGGGAGTCCGTGGACTTTTGAGCTCCTGGCCCACCAAGACGAGCTACAGTGCAAAGGAATTTTCCCAGTTGAAACCAGCAGCTCTTACTGCCTCCCGGTGCTGGTTTGTACTGCCCTGAAATCCAAAGGCACCGTTTGATGTTTTGCACGGGAATAGCAAGCTCTTGGGTCTAAATATGTGTTTCCTCTGAATTTTCAACCTTTAAACTGCACTTGCTGAAAGCTGCTGCCTGTGATATGAAACAAGACAGCTCATGGTAAATGCTCCCACCTCAAGAGCATCTATTTTTAAACATTTTCGAACTGCAGCACATGAAAAGGTCAATAATGCACCTCAGATTTTCCTTTTTTCCATCTGTTAACAGCTGCTCTGGGTTGAAAGCACTGGAGGATCAATTATTCCATGCACTCTGACTGTAAATCCACAGGACAGCTGCTCCTGGAGTGTTCCTCTGACCACGTCCCTGCCCTCACAGCTCACACCTGCCCAGGACTGGCATCACTGGCTATTGGTCCAGCAAAGGCACAGAATCACCAGCTGCTCCTTCCCGAGAGCTCCCTGGGGCAGGTCCCTCAGGCTCAGACTCTCCCTTGCATTCTCCCTGCAGTTCTACCTGCCTGAGGGTTCATTACTCCAAGGTATTTTCCCTTTTTCTCCAAAGGTGCACTTTCCCCGTGCTGGGCTGTCTCGCCTTGTGCTGCCTCACCCAGCTCTCATCTCTCCCTGTGCATTGATCAACCTTCCAAGTGGCTTTTTGCCCTGCCCACGGAGCTGGCACCACGCTTGAGACCTGCTGGGTCACTTCATGTCCCAAGCTGGTTTTTCTCTGCTGTTCCTCCTCAGCCCCTGGCAGGACTGAGGCGAGGTGCTGCAGAACCTGCCCCGTGGAGAGCAGCACGGCAGGGCCCGGCTGAGCACCACAACCTGCAGAGCTGCCAGCGCAGGGGCAGGGAAGCGTGAGGGCAGCTACACTTCTCCCCGCCCCTCCGAGCCCTGGCGCTGCAGGAGCTCCCCTGACACCACGGAAAATCGCCTTGGCTGGGGTTTTCCCTAAGCAACCAGATGTGTTCAGCTGCCACAGCTGGGCTGGCCCTGCCTCTGTCCCAGCTCAGACACAGATCAGCCCTGTGGCGAGCTCAGAGCCTCCCAAGCTCCCTGACCTTCATTCCACCACAGTCTGGCCTCCAGGCTGGACAGGTTCCTAGCAAGCAGCCCTCCTCCTCCCTGTGCTGCACTCTCACCCCCTCAGGAACCGGTAAATCAAGGCTCTGTTTACTCTTTTTTTTCTTTTCTATTTTCTACTTAAAAGCAGTGTGAGAATGCAGCGCAGTGTTCCTGCATCCAGCAGGAGGAGCAGGGACACACGTGACTCCAGCCTCGCACGTTCCCCTCGCCCTCACCCCACCAAGGGAGGTGCACACACTCACTTGGAATACACTCCTTTCCTGTAGTGCATGAAGTTACTCGTCACCTCAAAGGCAAAGCTCACTGGGTTGTGCTTCCCCACAGCTTCCACCATGCCGTCCTCGTCATACTGCAAGAGAGGATCCAGGGTCATCTCCTGGCTGTGCTGGGACAGGTCCTGCAGCCAGGCCACGGGGGACGGACAACCCCGGCTTCCTGCACGTCGACAAGAACATGGGCTGTAAGAGGAGAACCGGGACTCTGTCCCAGCCTGGACGTGCACCCACTGTGGGAGGCAGGCAGGAACCCAGGGCCTGCACTTTGGCTCCAGAACCTCCTTGGTGCCACCTTCCAAAAGGTGTGCAGGAGAGCAGGAGTGTGCACAGCAGCTCTCTCCAGGAGCACACAGGCTGCAGGAGAGCAGGAGTGTGCACAGCAGCTGGCTCTCTCCAGGAGCACACAGGCTGCAGGAGAACAGGAGTGTGCACAGCAGCCGGCTCTCTCCAGGAGCACACAGGCTGCAGGAGAGCAGGAGTGTGCACAGCAGCTGGCTCTCTCCAGGAGCACACAGGCTGCAGCTCCAGAACAGGAGTGTGCACAGCAGCTGGCTCTCTCCAGGAGCACACAGGCTGCAGCTCCAGGAGAACAGGAGTGTGCACAGCAGCCGGCTCTCTCCAGGAGCACACAGGCTGCAGGAGAACAGGAGTGTGCACAGCAGCCGGCTCTCTCCAGGAGCACACAGGCTGCAGCTCCAGAACAGGAGTGTGCACAGCAGCCAGCTCTCTCCAGGAGCACACAGGCTGCAGCTCCAGAACAGGAGTGTGCACAGCAGCTGGCTCTCTCCAGGAGCACACAGGCTGCAGGAGAACAGGAGTGTGCACAGCAGCTCTCTCCAGGAGCACACAGGCTGCAGCTCCAGAACAGGAGTGTGCACAGCAGCCGGCTCTCTCCAGGAGCACACAGGCTGCAGCTCCAGGAGAACAGGAGTGTGCACAGCAGCTGGCTCTCTCCAGGAGCACACAGGCTGCAGCTCCAGCTGCAGGAATGTGCACAGCAGCCGGCTCTCTCCAGCACCTTCTCTTGGCACATCCCTGGAAGTTTGGGAACGGAGCCCTGGGGGCCTCACCTGCGTGATATTGATAACGTCCTTGACAAAGGCAATGGCCTTCTCGGGCTGGAACTTGCAGGTGCCATTCTGTGGGGACAGAGAGGAGCTGTTGGAGCCTGTGCCAGGCCCTGCTCTGGCACGGGGCCGGGGCTGTGCTGGCAGTACCTTGGCCCGGTACGGGTACGTGTCCTCCCCCATGAGCCCCTTGTTGTACAGGATGTACTCGAAGGCTTGGCTGGGCAGGCCCCTGCGGGACAACACAGCTCGGTTAGGATGGCAGCAGTTCACGAGGATGGTAATGATGGATTTGGATGCTAACACTGCAGCTTCTGCAGGGCAAAGCCATCACCGTTCCCCGCTCTGCAGAGCACTCCCACAGCCAGGGAGACAGGGAAGGGCAGTGTGTATCCCAGAGCCTCCAGAGGCACAAACTCCAGTCCGCTCCTGCAGCATCTCCCTGCCTGGGAGTGCTGGCCTGGCCCACCACGCTGCCTGGCACGGTCACACCTCATTCTCCAGATCCCTGGAGAAGAACACCAGGAGCCCTGAGGTCAGCTGCCCCACGCAGCACCAGCCTCGCATGCTGAAAGGTGTTTTTTGGTGCCCTGTGCCCAGCCTGGCTGGGGGAACGTTGAGAGACCCACATCTCCAGCAAGCAGCTGCTCCCTTCCCTGGCCACCTTCCAGAAGCACATCTCAGGAGGGAAGAAAAGAGAGATGATCAGAGAGCGCTGGTGTGGAAACGCCCAAGGAGGAGTCACAAGAAAGATGAAAGGAACCACGAGTGGCTTTGTTCAGCTCCGAGCGTCCCTCACAGAAAACAGAAGTTGTTAGAAAGCTCCATTCTCTCCCTTCTCTAGCAAAGCCAGGGGGAACTTCTCAAAGGGGAAGCTGAAGTTTCTGTGGGTTCTACACGGTGCCACGAGACGCACATGACCCGGGGGAAAAACAACAGCCAGAATTCCCCTTGCAGTCCCAGAGCCCATCAGAGCCCAGCCCATGGCTGCCGAGGGGAAGACATCTCAGATAAAAACTAACAAATGAGGAACAACACAGGCTGGGAAATGCTGGAGATTTAGTGAAACATCCTAACCTCTCGGGAGGGTGAAATTAAAAAAAGCAACCAAATCCAAAGTAGCTTCCCCTGACACGTTGCAGCCAAGAGAAGACAAAAGCCATTCCATTGTGTGGAAGGACCCTGACACTAGATCTTGAGGAAGGCAGTCCATCACAGGATGTAAGATACTCTAATTTCTGTTCTTTCTGACGCTCTCTGACTTACCCACTGCAGCCGTGGTTGTTGAAGGCCTGGGCGCAATCAACCAACTGCTGCTCAGCCTGCAGAGAAGGGTTCTGAGTCAGGGACTGTCCCACACCTGTGGCCAGAGTCAGTGACACACAAAGCAAGGGCACAGCAGGAACCAAGAGTTGGTTTGTGTGTGCAGCTGGCTGTAACAACCACCACAGCACCGGTTTAACCACGCAGCTGCCTGCCCACCCACGGGGAGCCCCCTGGAAACGGCTCCATGTCCCAGGGAGGCAGACGAGGAAGAGCTGGAGCCAGCAGCCCGGGATGCCCTGCCTGCCAGAGGCATTCCTCCTCACGCCTGCCAGGAATCCATCTCCCCCCAAAAAGGACTGGCTGAGATGTCTTCCAAAGGTCACGTTTGTTTTTAACACACCCAACCCTCAGCTATTCTGCTAAGTTGTGTAAGTGGCTACTGTCCTTCTAGTTCTTCAGGAATATAAATCCTCCGGGAGCTGAAAAAACAACATGTCCCAATGGCCAGCCACAGCTTCTTTCCCCATGCCTACTCCCGGCAGCCTCCAGCCCCTCTGGCTCCATCCCGCTCCCAAAAGGGCTCTGCCCAGGCCCAGGAAAATCTCCTACCAGGGAGAGCAGCTTTCCCGTGGCAATGGCAATAGCAGACTCCAAACAGCCCGTGGTGGAAAAGGTCCAGCAGCTCCCGCAGGCACCCTAGGTGAGGAACGGGAGAGGATCTGCTCCAGGAGGTGCTGCAGGCTCACCAGCCTCTCAAAACACTGGGGCAGAGGGGCATGGCAGCAGAGCAGAGCCTCCACTGCCCGCTGGCAGCTGTGCTTGGCCCTCAGCTCAGCCTGCCCGGGGCACGGAGCAGGGCCAGCTCCCGCAGGCACGGGCACCCCGCACTGCTCCCTGCCCACAGCCATCAGCCCCTCTCCGGGCACGTCACACACACTTCACCTGGTTTTTCACAGGCGTCACGAAATTCCCCTTCTTCCTCCAGTCGATAGAGTCGGGGTAGGGCCCGGAGCTGCGCAGGAAGTTCCCCTTGGTGGCTGAGCAGTTCTGCGAGCCAGGCAGGAGGGCTGTGGGGAGCCACCAGGCCAGCGGCCCCCGACAGCCACCCTCCCCGGGGTGGGGACACTGGTGACACTGGCCACTGCAGCAGGGAACCCCGGCCAGCCCCGGAGCCTGCACCCCTGGCTGCAGTGCCCCAGCTGCTCGGGGAGCTGGCAGCAGACAGGACAGCGTGGTCGAGGCAGCTGAAAGCCGTGAGGGTGCGGAAGAGGGCTCACCACGCTCTTACCCCAGTGCTGGTGGCACAGGATGTGACCTTATCAGAGCGGATTGCAGGTGGCACAGTGAGGGGAGCAGGCGGCACGGGGATGGGGTGAAGGCAGCACGGGGATGGGGAGAAGGCAGCACGGGGATGGGAGCAGGCAGCACAGCGAGGGATGCAGGCCCAGCAGAACCCCACTCACCTGGACCCCCTCCTGCCCTGCCCACCCGCGCTCCCAGCATTTACCTGCGGCTCACTCCACAGGTAGAGCTTTTTAAACTCCGCGAAGGTCAGATCCGAGAACTGGTTGAGGCCCACTAGAAGGGGACAAAGGGGACACCGTGCTCAGCGAGGCGCAGCGCTCCGGGCCGGCGCGGCCGCGGCCAGGCAGGCGGGGAGCTCCTACTCTGGAAGCTGTGGTTGCCGGCGTTGTGCTCCTCGATGCGCCGCTTGTTGGCCAGGAAGATGCGCAGCCTGCGCGGGTACTCCTCCGGGCCGTACCGCCGCTCGTTCTGCGGGGACAGCGCGTCAGGGCACCCCGAACCCCCGGGGACCCCCGGCCCGGCCCGGCCCGCCCCTCTCCCCGAGCCTCACCTGCAGCATCCAGGCCTTGAACAGCTGCTCCTCTGCGGGAGAGAACGGGGCCGTCAGCGGCGGCAGCGGCGCGGGCAGCGCCCGGGGGGCCGAGCCCCAACCGAGCGGGACCGAGCCGAGCCGAGCCGGGCCAGGCCCGGCCGTGCCCGGCCTCCTCCTGCCCTCCCGGTGACCCCGGTACCTTCGGCCGAGGGCTGCCAGGCGGCGGCGAGGGCCAGGAGCGCGGCCGCGGTCAGCAGCACGGGCCAGCCCATGGCCGGGCCGAACCAAACCGGGACGGGACGGGACGGAGCCGAGCCGAACCGAGCCGAGCCGAGCCGAGCCGAGCCGAACGGAGGCGAAATGGGCAGAGCCGAGCCGAGCGCGGCCGAACGGAGCCGAAATGGGCCGAGCCGCTGCCAGGGGGCGGGACAATGGGCGGGGTGGGCGGGGCAAACAGTGGGCGGGGCACTGGGCGTGGCACCGGCACTGGGCGTGGCACCGGCACTGGGCGTGGCACCGGCACTGGGCGGGGCCCGGCGGGTCCGGCGTTTTCCCGCCCGTAAAACTATCACAAACCTCGGTTCACCCTGAGATAGAATAGATTTATTAGCAAGAGGTAATCAGGAAACATATATTTTTACAAAAAAAATGGAAATATCTTTTTTTTTCTTTTTTTCTCCCAAACAAGCTGTAAGTTGAAATAGTTTTAGGACTTGAAAGAGAATTCCCATACCACGAGGTATTGCTTACAGCAAGTGTTGTGTGAGTGGAGCATGCCTGCCACTGCCGGGGAACCGTGTCAGGGACTGTACAATGTAAAAAACCCAGGTACTATTCACAGAATAAGCACTACATTACTATATCCTGCTAGCGGGTGGTTAGCCAGGATTACAGTAGATGTAATAAAAACACTCGTCATCTCTAACTCTACGTCATGGTACTCAGAGTGGGCACAAGGGTACGGATCTACAGCATATCAACAGGAGCCGGATGCAGCGAGGAGAGGCAAGGGGACGCTTCCATCTTCATCTTCCCGACTTCGGAGGGACTGGGGCAGCGGCCAGGGCCCCCCGTGCCCGGCCAGCACGAGGGCGGCACACACACAGAGGGCAGCTCACACCGAGGGACAACCTTTAATGCGTTCCCTTCTCCCACCTTACAGAGTTTGCCGTGGGATGTGACCGCCGGCGCTGTCCGAGTGAGAGCTGCTCTGTGCTGCCCCACGGCCCCGCGGGGACGCGCCTGCCCCACGGGGACACAGGGACTCGCCTGCCCCACCGCCGGCCCCCCGGGAGGAACAAACGACAAAAGTGACATCATCGAAAAGAACCCGGGACTCCAGCGAAGTGTCGATGCGTTAAACCTTAACCGGGGCGGGAAATCCTACGCGAGGTGTGGTGCGGCCTGGGGCGGGGGCGGGTTGCCGGAGAAGCACAGACTGGGAGTCGCTCCAGGGCGTCCGTGGAACGTGGCTATGTACAGGACGGTCCAGCGAGTGTACGGGCGGCCGCCGCCGCGCTCAGGAAGGCAGCTTGGGCTCTATCCGCAGGGAAGCTTCGTAGAGGGTCTCCTCGTCCATCACACCCGACTGGTCCAGCAGGTACTGCGTCACCTGGGGACGGAGCGGGGCCGTCAGCGGGCTGCCAGAGCTCACACCGCTGGGAGCCGGGGCACCCAAACCCTGGGAAACGAGGTGCTCAAACCCTGGGAAACGAGGCGCTCAAACCCTGGGGAACGAGGCACCCAAACCCTGGGAAACGAGGCGCTCAAACCCTGGGGAATGAGGCGCTCAAACCCTGGGAAACGAGGTGCCCACCACAGAGAAGTGAGGCAGCCAAACCCCAGGAAATGAGGCACCTGCCACAGAGAACTGAGGCACCCAAACCCTGGGAAACGAGGCGCTCAAACCCTGGGAAATGAGGTGCCCACCACAGAGAACTGAGGCACCCAAACTCTGGGAGCTGGGGCACCCAAACCCTGGGAAACGAGGCACCCAAACCCTGGGAAGTGAGGCACCCAAACCCTGGGAAGTGAGGCACCCAAACCCTGGGAAGTGAGGCACCCAAACCCTGGGAAATGAGGCTCCCACCACAGAGGGTGGCTGAGGGCTTTCATCTCAGCACATGTTGGGGGCCAGCATGAGGAGAGGCCAGCGGGTGCTGGCAGGGGGCTGGCAGGACACGTTCTGCTCCCTGGGGAGGGGCTGCTGCCCCTCAGAAGCTGTTTCTGAGCGTGTCCAGGGTGCAGCCCTCGGAGCACTCCCAGTCTGTCCGTCGGAGCTGCCCTCTGCAGCAAGTCCTCTGCTGAAACTGCCTGGGGGCCAGGGGGGGAGGCTGCTGGAGCCCCCACAGCCTCCCTCCATCCCCTGCCCGCTGCCAGCAGACTCCAGCACGGAGTGTTGCAGAGCCCAGCCAGGTACTGAAGGCTGAGATGCTGTGGTGGAAGAGGGAGATGAGGAGCAGAGCACGCCCGTGGCCCTGGGGACAAGGCTGTACCTTCGGCTGGTGCTCGATCTTGTAGGAGGTTTGCTGGAACTGGCGGATCTCCCTAATGATGTGCGAGATCTGTGCGGGGATAAAGCACAGGAGGGGCTCAGCCATCACCCAGGGAACCCGTCCCAGTGCCCAGGAGGGCAGGGATCTACCAGCACAGCACACTGCAAAGGCCTTTTTGTCTCTTCCTGACACTGGGAACGACCCCAGGTGTGTCGGGGGACACATGTGGCCTCCTGGTGCTGTGCAGGGGAAGGCTGAGGGGACACAGAGCTGGCCACAACCACACCACCCCAGCCCGGCCCCTGTGCCCACGCCAGGGGCTGGAGCACTCACCATCCTCATTTTGGAGAAGTTCACCAGGCCATCCTCGGTGTAGTTGGGGGTGCCCTCCTCGATGAACGCCAGGTCAGTCAGGTACATGCCCAGGTAGGGGACACACGGCGGGTCACAACTTCGGGAGTAAACCAGAAAGAAATGAGGAATAAAGCTTCCTCCCTTTGGAGCTTGGGGCAGGGCAGGGGAGAAGGGGACGACTCTGCAGTCAGCAGAACTGGAAGGATTCTCTCTAACACAGGGAGGCTCTCCTGGGGAAGGCTGCTGGTCTCCGGGGCCTCATCCCCACCAGCAGGACCTGTGGTTGTGCTCCTCACAAAGCCATGGGATGCAGGAGATGAGCTGAGGGAAGCTTTGACAGAGGGTCAGGAAGACCTTTAGAAGCTTCCATGGGAAACCTGGTCTAGTGGAAGGGGGCCCTGCCCACGGAGAGATGTGGAACAGGATGAGCTTTAAGCTCCCTCCCAACCTAAACCATTCTGGGATTTGATGATTCTGTGATGGTGATGGGGAGGATTGCTCTCTGGTGTCGGGCAGTGAATTTCCCTTTGCAGTCCCTTTTACTCCCATCTTTCCACATGCTGCACAAAGAAGCAGCTCAGCCCTGGGGATCACTTTGCCAGCCGCTCTGCTGTCTCAACAGGATCCCCTTCAGTGCCGGCTCTGGATCATCCTGGGAGCAGAGCTCAGGTCTCCCCACACCTCAGGCCCCAGAACAGCCGGGAGCAGCCGTGGGAGAGCAGGAGAAGCAGCATTCACTCACTTTTTCAGTGCCTCCCTCAGGTTCTTGAACCTGCCCTCCGACGACACCAGCTTCTGGAGCTTGTCAATCAGAGCCTTCGTCTGCAAGAAACCAAAGCGCTGCTCCGGGAGAAGCCCCACTCCCTGCGGCCAGGGGTGAAGCCCGCAGAGCCACAGGGTCCAAGGAGCCCAGAAAACCAGATGAAGGGGGTCTGTGTGTGTGTGCAGCTACAGGGGCTCTCCGGGAAAGGTCTGACCTGCAGAGTGGGGCCAGCGTCTTGTGACAGGTAACCAGTGAGGGGACAAGGGGAAGGAAAGGAGCTGTGCCAGAGGGGGATTAGACTGGATACTGGGAAAATCTCTTAATGTCTGTCCGGCCCTGGCACAGCTGCCCAGGGCAGTGGTGGCGGGATTGGAGGGATTTAACAGATATGTGGATGTGGCGCTTGGGGACAGGGGTTAGTGGTGGCCTTGGCGGCACTGAGGGTACAGTTGGACCTGCATGGTCCCAGAGAGCTTTTCTAACCCAAACAACCCTGCGATTCCATGAATAAACCCATCTCCAAGGCAGGGTCAGCCTGTCCCCAGGCCACCTCCTTCCTGAGAACAGCCCGAAACACCTTTCTCCGTTGTGTAACTCCTTTCCAGTTCGCCTCATCCCGCCCCAGCGCCACCCCGCCGGAGGAGGGGACCACCCCTACCTGCTTGGAGACCTTGAGCCAGGTTTTCTTGAGGCGGAAGATGGCACTGCGGTTGAGGGAGGAGGTGATCTCCAGCACGGCGTTGTAGTTGTGCAGGCAGCGGCAGATGTCGGCCACCGCCACCCACTTCTCGATGGCGCTGACGCGCGCGTTGATCTCCTCGTTCCGGATGATCTCCGACGCGATCAGGTTGCTGACCTTGGGGAGACGCGGCGCCCGGCCCGAGCCTTAGCAGGATTTTGGGCACAGCCCCCTGTCCTCCAGCCTCGCAGCAGGTTTTAGGTTCCGCTGTGCTGCCCGAGGCAGGCATGGCCCGTGGGGCAGGTGACCCTCACACCGTGGGGCTGAGCTGCCCCCTGTGCCCACCCCCTGTGCCCACCCCCTGTGCCCATCCCTGTGCCCACCCCCTGTGCCCATCCCCTGTGCCCACCCCTGTGCCCGTCCCCTGTGCCCATCCCCTGTGCCCACCCCTGTGCCCACCCCCTGTGCCCATCCCCTGTGCCCAAAACCCTGTGCCCACACCTGTGCCCACCTCCTGTGCCCACCCCCTGTGCCCACCCCTGTGCCCACCCCCTGTGCCCACCCTCTGTGCCCACCCCCTGTGCCCATCCCCTGTGCCCACCCCTGTGCCCACCCCCTGTGCCCACCTCTGTGCCCATCCCCTGAGCCCACCCCCTGTGCCCACCCCCTGTGCCCATCCCCTGTGCCCACCCCCTGTGCCCACCCCCTGTGCCCATCCCCTGTGCCCAAAACCCTGTGCCCACCCCTGTGCCCATCCCCTGTGCCCACGCCCTGTGCCCACCCCCTGTGCCCTGCGGCTGCACCTACATCATTGAAGTGCTTTGTGTTCTTCATGATGTACGGAGTCCTCTCGTTCTTCTCCAGCTTCATCCAGCCTTGCCCAAAGAATTCTCTGCAAACAGCAGTGCTCAGGTCAGCTCTTGTTTCCCAGTTTTGTGGGATGCCCAAGCCCTGCAAGCTCCACTGCACCCGCACAGGGTGGGGATCCCGGGGTCTTTGCCCCCACGCTGCTGGAAAGGGAGCACACGGATGTGGTGGAAAGCGTGATGGTTGTGGGAGAGTCTCCCTGAGCCGATTACCTCAGGGACACCAGCAGAGAAGGCATGGGATCAGGACTCAAATCTGCACTCGGGACAAGTCTGGGCTACCGGCACTGCCCGGGAAGGCTTTGCACTCTGCGGGGTCAGCCCAGCCAGGCCGCCCGTGGGTGACCAGAGCCACCTTTCCTGACCCGTGGGGATCACTCACTCATATGGGATCTTCTTGAAGACCAGGTGATCCAGCAGCGTCAGCTGTTCTGCGATCTCCAGGGCTGAGTGGTTCTCAAAGGGTTCTGCCTTGACCCCCTCTGCCTGCGGGACAGAGGAGCGGTGGGGCTCACCAGGCAGGAGCACGCCGAGAGCTCCCACACGCCATCAGCGCAAACCCAAAGCCAAGGCCAGGCTCCTGAGCCAAAGGCTTTTCCCCAGCAGAGCCGGGGTGTGCCGTGCTGGTCCAGGGGCACCCCAGCAGAGCCGGGGTGTGCCGTGCTGGTCCAGGGGCACCCCAGCAGAGCCGGGGTGTGCTGTGCTGGTCCAGGGGCACCCCAGCAGAGCCGGGGTGTGCCGTGCTGGTCCAGGGGCACCCCAGCAGAGCCGGGGTGTGCCGTGCTGGTCCAGGGGCACCCCAGCCCTCACCGCGCCCGTACCGAGCAGCACCAGCTCCTCCCAGCCTTGGGAACCCCACGCATTTAATCACGCAGCCTTTTGGCTCTTTAATTAATGAAGCACCCAGGGATCCCAGCTGGAGCACCACTGCCCCTGCCCAGGAGGGGCAAGGGGGCTCTTCCAGGGGATTTCCAGAAAAGCAGGGGAACGAGGATGAGCCCTGTCCCCACTGCCTGGCTCTGGCCAAGCAGCGCTTTCAGACACAGGCAGGGCTCAGGGTGACACCGGGGGGTGACAGCCAAAGCCTGAGGTCCAGGCCTGCCCGGGGTCACTGAGTGTCCTCAAACCAGTCACAGGGACATCGTCACCAACACCCTTGGTCACAGCTCAGGCCAGACTCGGCCCAGGCTGGTGCCACTCCCTGCAACACCTCCACCCCCGCCGCCTTCGGGGGAAAGATCAGCCACTAAAGAAACAAACCCCACCGGCATCCCGCCCAAATAAACCCCACACTGCCCTGATGACACAGAAGAGCCCCCCAAGATCAACACACACACACACGCAAGAGCCCAGCGCAAGGCGACAGCCCTTTGCACCATCCCTTGGGACGGGGATTGTGAAAACTCCGGCAAACAAACACAGTCTGGGCTGCTCCACAGCTCCAGGGCCCTGGAGAGGCTGCAGGGGCGCTCGGGGGTGCGGCTGTGGGGCACAGCCCCAGAGCCCGGGGCCAGGTGGCACCAGTGGCACCTGTGCAGGGCAGGGGGCTGCAGGCGCCCGCCGAGGGTCAGCACAGCGCAGCCCCCTGCCCACCATGTGCACCCCAAAACCCAGGGCACCCTCACGCTCCCACCACCCCTTTGGCTGCAGGTCGCTGCTGCCCAGCCCGAGGGGCAGAGCGAAGCCCCCAGGGCTTTTTTGTTCTCTCCTCTTCAGAGGAAGTTTCCAGAACATGTAGTTATGGGCAACAGCCCAAACAAAGCCCAGGAGAGACTGCCCCCCCCCCCGCCCAGAAGCCACCAGCAGAGCCAGGGGACAGAATCTTGGGTGTTTGAGGTGCTCCAGGCCAGTTTCAAGTGGCTCTTGTGTTCTTGTGGGAACAGGTTTGGTTGGGTTTTTTCAGTGCAGAAGGGCAGCAAGTGCTCTGCAGCCACTCTGGGGATCTAAATCCACGGCACATCCCCAGGGCTCTCTTCCCGGGGAGCAGCACCGAGCCCAGCTGAGCCAGAGCCCATCACCTGCAACTGGAGCAGCTCTGGGGACACGGAGGACACGATGGGAACCCCTGGGGCGTTCCCACGTCCCTCCAGCAGGCACTGGCAGCAGCAGGCAGGTGTCTCGGTGCCCTCTCGAGCCGCTCTGCTGGCTGCAGGGGAGCTCTGGGCCTGGACACCCGCTGTTCCTCGAGCTGGGTGTGCCGGAGCGCCGGGACCTTTGGCTGCTCCCCTTCCACCACCCCACACCCCCGGGGCAGGCAGGCAGGCAGGGAAGGAGTATTTACCATCTGCACAACCTCCTCCAGGGTTATCTGGTTGTCCCCTGGATCCTCCTGCGTCAGCGTCCTGTGGCACAGAGAGATGTGATTAGTGCAGCCGGGGAAGCCGCAGACGCCCGGGGCTGGGCACGGGTGAGGCGCTCGGCCTGTGCTTCACGAGGCTCCCTCAGTGCCAGTTCTCATTTTAAACAGAAAAACGCTCCTGAGCCGAGGCCACGCGGCCCCACGTGTGTCAGCCCTGCTGCAAGAGGAGCGCCGTGCCCTCCGCGTGGGGTGGGCACCCCCTGAGTGCCAGAGAGCACTGCTCAGCGCAGCCACCGGAGCTACGGGAGTCACCGGAGCCACGGGAGCCATGGGAGCCACGGGAGCCACAGGAGCCACGGGAGCCACGGGAGCCAGGGGAGCTGCGGGAGGCAGGGGAGCTGCGGGAGCCAGGGGAGCCACGGGAGCCACCAGAGCCACAGGAGCTACGGGAGCCACGGGAGCCGTGGGAGCCACGGGAGCCACAGGGGCCACGGGAGCCACGGGGGAAGCTACGGGAGCCACGGGAGCCACATGAGCCATGGGAGCCACCGGAGCCAGGGGAGCCAGGGGAGCTACGGGAGCCACAGGAGCCACGGGAGCCAGGGAAGCTATGGGAGCCACGGTGCCACCCCGGGACCCAACAGCACCCGCTGGGCTCGACGCTGAACCGTGCACCAGGGGATCACACCCACCACGCTCTGAGGCTGAATGCAGCCAGCAGCACCCCTCCACCTCCTCATCTTCCTCCCCGCGCCCTCCCAAGCCCCTCCTGGAGCCCTCGTGCCTGCTGCCACCGCAGGTGAGAGCAGGGACAGCCAGCAGCTGGCAGCGTCAGCCGAAGCCACCTCCCGCCCACAGCCCCTCACCTTATGATGTTGGCGGCCGCTTTCCTCTCCTGCGTCAGGAGCTCGGGGTCGTGGATGACCTCCTCGAGGAAGCCGATCACCCGGAACTTCAGCTCCTCGTTGGTCTCAAAGTCCTGCCAAGCCGTGGCATGGCTGTGCCGGGAGCGACAGCGATCCCGGCAGAGCCGCTTCCGACACCCGGCGGGGGAAGGCGCTGCCTCCTCCCGGCAAAATCCCGGCGCAGGGAGGCAGCAGGCTCACTCAGAGCTGTGCGACTTCCAGTGCCAAGCAGCCCCGCTCCCACTGCCCCCAGTCACCGGCGCAGGCAGGGACAGGACGGCAGGGACAGCTCCCAGCCCTGACCCCATCCTGAGCACCCCGACAGGCACCAAACCCAGAGTCCCCCTCCTCCGCACCCAGGCGGGGGCTGACGGCGGGCCCGGCTCCCCTCCCCTGCACCGCAGCTGTGCAAACACCGGGGTGTGAGCCCTGTTCCCCTGCTCCTCGCCATCTGCACCCCTTTGCCTCATCCAAACCCCGATGCCGAATTGCCTTCTGCGCTGAATCCTGGCTGAGCTGCCCAGCGTGCAGCTGAATTCCTGCCGGCGGGGTGGGAGGGGGAGAGGGAAGGAGCCCCTGCCCACCTGCGAGTGTTTGGACACCCAGTGCCGCAGCACGTTCAGGACGCGGTTGGTGGCCGCCCTGCGGATCACGAACTCCTTGTCCCCGTTCCGCTGGTCCGTCGGGAAGCCTGAAACTGCCAGAGCCCCCTCAGCACACACAGCTCCCTCAGCAAGGGCTCACGGCCGCCCCGGGGCTGCCAAAGGAGCACCCCCTTCCCCAGCACCCCTGAGCTGCCGTGTCCGGAGGCACGGGGACACCTGGGGACACCTCTGAGCCGCGCGTCCCCCGGGCAGAGCCGGGCCCAGACTCCCGGGACACGGCCTGGAGCAGGGGCAGAGCTCTGGGGGCTCCTCCCGGCCGGAGTGTGCCTGGAGGGGAACCCCACCGGGGAGGGTGGAAAGGGGCAGCGCGGAGGCGCTCCCGCGGGGCGGGTACCTGCGCTGGCCAGGGACATCCTGCGGTACTTCTCCTTGGTGGGGGTGCCCTCGTTGGCCCCCGCCGTGGCGATGGCGAAGGCGGAGGTGGCGGACAGGGCGCTGCGGGCGCCGTCCAGGTCCCGGCAGGACGTCATCACCATGCCGTTGTTGTAGGAAAAGAGCGAGAAATCTGCGGGAGGAGAAACCCAACGCCCCCGTGGGCACCGCCGCTGCTCCGGCAGGGCCCCGCGCGCGCCAGCCCCCCGACACACGGGCACCCCCCGGACCTCACTCGGTACCTGAGGAATTTTTGCACTTGACGGACTTGGGAGTCGTCGGAGATTTCGTTGGGGAAGCTTCGGCTTCTGCTTCATCGCTGTGGTTGGGATCTGTGTCCGACTCTTCCCTGACAGACACCTCTGAGCCTGGGAGGAACAGGGAACCCCTTTACCCCCGCTGCACACGAGTGCAGCCACGTTTCAGTTCTTCCCCATTTTCCTGAATCTGACCCAGTCCTGAACCTGACCCATTCCTGAATCTGACCCATTCCTGAACCTGACCCATTCCTGAACCTGACCCATTCCTGAATCTGACCCATTCCTGAACCTGACCCAGTCCTGAATCTTACCCATTCCTGAACCTGACCCATTCCTGAATCTGACCCATTCCTGAACCTGACCTATTCCTGAATCTGACCCATTCCTGAACCTGACCCATTCCTGAATCTGACCCATTCCTGAACCTGACCCATTCCTGAATCTGACCCATTCCTGAACCTGACCCATTCCTGAATCTGACCCATTCCTGAACCTGACCTATTCCTGAATCTGACCCATTCCTGAATCTGACCCATTCCTGAACCTGACCCAGTCCAGCTTTGGATACAGCCCCTGTGTGCAGGAGAGGTACTGAGTTTCGCCCTTTCTGTGGGGTACTTTGGAACTGTTTTTTTCTTTGAGGTGGTGGGGTTTGGGTGCTTTTTTTGCTTTTGTTATTAAAAATTACTGAGGTTTCAGCAGGCAGGATCTCTCTGTGCGTGCCCTGAACTGGCCCCTCTGCGCCAGAGCCCCCCAAACCCACAGGGACTCACTTTGCTTGCCTGGCAGCGACTCCTCCTGCTTTTCTGAGGCCGCTTCTCCTTCATCTGGGATTTTGTTGGGATAGCTACCGGACACGTACAGCTTGTTGATGTCCAGAGCGGTCTTGCTGAAGGGGGCCATGGAGGAGTAGACGCCGGCGTAGCCGTTGGAGGAGCAGCTCAGCGCCGCCAGGTCCAGCGCCTTGCCCCCGGTGATGATGGGGATGTTGAGGGACAGCTTCCTGCGGCGGCTGGGGGACGAGGACTTGCTGATGGAGAGCGGCGGCGGCGACGAGAACTTGCGGTTGGCTCTGGGGGACTTGGGGGGCTCCCCGTAGAGCAGCTTGTTGTTCTGGCTGTTTGCAAACAGGAGCTCCAGGGACCTTGGAGAGACCGGGAGAGGCTGAGCTGGCACCTGCCCTGCCCTGGAGGTGGTGGGGATCCCCCCGGGGCATCCCCCAGGCACGGCAGAGCCAACACGAGCCCCACAGCCAGCACTTGGAGCGGGGACACCCACAGAGCTTGGAGTAATCTCCTTCCCCTGTTTGGGGGCACCCCAGGTGATGGGGAGCAGTGACAGTGCCAGGGTGGCAGCAGGGACATGGTGGCAGCAGGGACAGGACAGGTCCTGGAGCAGCAGGGACAGGACAGGGACAGAGGGACAGGACAGGGACAGGTTGGCAGCAGGGACAGGACAAGTCCTGGGGCAGCAGGGACAGGGTGACAGCAGGGACAAGGTGGCAGCAGGGTGGCAGCAGGGACAGATCAGGTTCTGGGGCAGCAGAGACAGGGTGACAGCAGGGCCGAGGTGGCAGCAGGGACAGGACAGGTCCTGGAGCAGCAGGGACAGGACAGGGACAGGGTGGCAGCAGGGACAGGACAGGCCCCGGGGTGGCAGCAGGGACAGGACAGGCCCCGGGGTGGCACTGCAGCCTCACCGTGCAGGGATGGCGCTGATGGGTTTCTTGTAGATGGTGATGAGCTTGTCGAGGACGACGAGGGCGGTGGTGAAGACGCGGTAGGAGTGCAGGAAGGTGTTGAGGAAGTCGATGCTCAGGAAGCGCAGGTCCGTCAGCCTCTCCAGCAGCCGCTCCACGCTGGCATAGCGGATCTGCAGGACCTTGCAGGAATTCATCGTTTTACTGAACCTAATGTCAACATCATCACAATACAAGCTGGCATCAGACCTGCAGAGAAACAAGATATCTGTGGTTCCAGCCTGGAACGAAACCAAGAGACCATGGGAAGCGGTGCAGGAGAAGCCCTGTCCGTACAGGGCGTCCCCACGGAAAACGCGGCTGGGAATGTTCCGGGGGAAAACCTGGAAATCCACGCCCTGGGAGAGCTCAGCAGGCAGAGGGATGTGGACGGGTGCCCACAAACCAAGGATCTTCCCCTGGCTGGCAGCAGGGAATGGGGCAGGAACCCCCCCGTGCTGCCCTGTCCCACCGGCCGGGACCAGCCCCCCCCGTCCCACACACGTCCCAGCACAGCCTTTGCACCCCAGAACCTACAAGAGCCCCCGTGCCCCTCCCCTCTGGCGCTCTGACCCCCTCTTCACTGCTGTGATTCCACTCTAAACTCCCCCCTTTGCCATTCCCACCTCCCCAGCACACACAAACCCCTCAGCAGCTTATCAACGCTCCTCATCACCACCCTGGAACAGCCCTGCAGCACGTGGGGAGGCTGCGGGGGTCCCAGGAGGGGTCCCGGGGGTCCCAGGAGAGGTCCCGGGGGTCCCGGGGCTCCTGGCAGCGTTTGGCTGCCACAGGAGCTGTGTCCCAGCCCCCTTCCACACTCACTTGATCATCTGGGGCACGGTGACCTTGGAGTTCTCCTCGAAGGCGTTCATCATCAGGCCGTTGCAGCGGATGTTGTCCACGCACTGTGAGAGACACGGCACGAGGAGGAGGGTGGAGAGAGGAGGAGGAGGGTGGAGGAAGGTGGAGAGAGGTGGAGGAAGATGAAGGAAGGTGGAGGAAGGTGGAGAGAGGTGGAGGAAGGTGGAGGAAGGTGGAGGAAGATGGAGGAAGGTGGAGGAAGGTGGAGGAAGGTGGAGGGAGGTGGAGGAAGGTGGAGGAAGTCAGTCCTTGTCTTTCTCCAGACCAGGCACATCCCTGCCCACTGCAGGTCCCCGTGGTGCCAGCAGAGCTCCCGGGGTGCGCAGGGCAGGCGGTGGGGCCGCAGGCACACGGCAAACCGGGCGCTGACCTGCGCGCCCAAACCGGTGCCACGGCCCCGCAGGGAGCCCAGGGCAGCTCCTCGTCCTGAGAGCTCCACAGCCCCTCCCTGCTGGTCCCACCTGGCTGATGTCACTGGTCCACGCAGCCTTCTCCTGCCTGGACGAGGCCACCAGGATAACGGTGAAAGAGGAGGAATCTTTCGGCTCCACCACGATTTTGAAGTCGAGGTGGTCAATGTCTGGTCCCGGTGTTTTGGCTTTGGAACAGAAAAGCCCCACACAGTGACGGGGGAAGCCTCTCCCGTCCCCTCTCCCCGGGCCTTTAGTCAGGTTTCAAGGAGGGATTATTCGGGTTTTTGGGGGGGTTGCTGGCTGCCCCAGGAAGGTCGGGTCTGTCCAAGTGTGGCTCTGCTGGGTTCACAGTAAACAATTAATCTAATTAAACCTCAGCGGCGGGTTCCTGGAATCTGCGGGCACCTGAATTCCACCCTCCCAGCGAGCACCCGCAGCCGCCCCCCACCACGTACCGTCCTCGTCGGTGCTCTCGGGCTCCTCCACCAGCGTGCAGTCGATGAGGGAGATCACTCCGTTCTGCAGGGGGGCAGGGGCTCAGCGGGGACCCTGGGGGCTGGGGATCCCCCAGCACAGCCCCCCCAGGCCGGGCCCAGCAGCGGGACCCCCGTCCTCGTCCCCACGCCAGGGATGGGGACAGGCCGGTGTCCCCGGGGGACGCACACCCACAGCGCCTGCTTTCACTGGGGACAAAGATCTGTGCCTGCTGGGATCCCCGGGCTTTCCTTGCCAAACCGATCGACTAATTTGTTTATAAATTATTTAATAGGAGCTTTAAATTTAATTTTCCCCAAGTCTGTTGTTGCAATTATCAGCTCTTCGCCACGGACTGTAATTCTTCAAGACGATAATTTAATGCCAGTAACAAGCAATTTCTGTGAGATTCTTGCTCAATTAACTGCCAAACTTCCCCAAATAAACACGGGGGCCCGGGGAGCAGCCAGAGGAGCTGGGAGCGCTGCAGACAGCCCGGGCTGCGATTCCAGCTCCTTCCAGAATAGACTGTCAACGTTTCTGCCGCAGATCGGGGTAAATTCTTATCGGGATCTTGTACTTTCTTATCTCTGCCGGGACTCGGCTCCGACAAGAGAAATAAATCCGGGCGGCCACAGGCTGCCAGCCCAGCGCCCCTGGGGAGGGCGAGGTGGTCCCTGGAGGCAGGAGCCGGCCGGCTCGGACTACCGCTGGGTCCCCCCGTGTCCCCCCCGTGTCCCCCCCGTGTCCCCCCGCCCCTCACCTTGGTGAGGTGCAGCTTCCCCCCGGAGCCGCGGGTGCAGATGATGAGGTGCTTGGAGAAGAGGAAGCACTGCCGCTCCCCCTCCTTCCTGAGCGACAGCGAGCCCAGCCGGCCGCGCGTGATCTTCCCCTTCTCCGACATCGGCACCTGGATCAGGGAACCTGCGGGGGAGACGCCGTCAGCGAGCCCCGCACCGGGACAGCGCCCAGCGCCCAGGCTGCGCTCGCCCCGCAGCGGGGACACCGGCCACGGCCCCGGCCACCCTGTCCCCTCCCTGTCCACACCCTGTCCCCTCCCTGTCCCCTCACTGTCCCCACCCTGTCCCCTCTGTCCCCTCTGTCCCCTCCCTGTCCCCACCCCAGCGCGCTCCTGCTGTCTCCCTGCTGGGGCACCGGGGGCAGCCCGAGCGCACCTCCCGCGCCGTGCTGGGGAAAAGCGCGGTGACAAAACCGCCCCAAAGCGCCGGAGCTGCCCCGGCGATGTGCCGCTGATCAGCAAAACTCGGAACTGAGGCGCGAGTTTAAACTTCACCGGAGCACGCAGCGCAGGGCCGGGGCCCTGGGGCGCAGTTCCCCACAGAGGGAGGGAAACCGGCGCTGACACAAACCTTGTCTGACGAAGGTCTGGCTGGTGTCCAGCAGGATCTCGCAGCCCTCGATGATCATCCTCTCTATCGCCAGGTTTTTCCGAATGTTTTCAGTCTCACTCACCTCATCGTGCATTATCCTGAGGGATGGAGAGGAGAAAATCGGAGCTGGGGTGGGATCCGCACGAGTTTTCCCAACCCCTCGGGACTTATGGAGGGGCTGCACCAGGTGAAAGCGAAACTGGAGGGATATCAAGGGAACTGCAGCAGGATCCACCCAGACAGAGGCAGAGGTGACCTGTGCCTCTGCCCAGACTGTGCCTCCGGGCGGATAAATACTGAAATGTGAGTGCTTGGAAATCGCAGGACCCGGATTTAGGGCAGACAGATCACCAGCCCCCTCTGGTATCCCTGCCCCTTGAGGAGCGGGAAAAGGGATGGAAACTCTTCACAGAGCTCAAACTGTGCGGGTGGGTTCGGCACTGACACCCAGAGCGCTCCAGTCCATGGGCTGGGGGGGAAGAGGATAAAAACCAGGGAATTATGGCCAATTCCCAAGTGCTCCTGTGGAGATCTCAGAGGAACTCGGTGCCCTCCATGGGGCAGCCCCACCAGTCCTGCCAGCCCGGAACAGAGGACAGAACCAGACGCTCGGAGCCACCCCAGTCCTCCAAAGCCCTCATTTCACCACCCAGGAGCCCTGCGAAACGCTGCCCCCGGCCAGGAGCAGCCAGGACCCGTGCCACTGCCCAGGGATGGGTCAGCAGCCCTCACCTGGACAGCTCTTCCAGCTTGGACTTGGCGTAATCCAGGCTGTTCCTCTCCACGTGCTCGTGGGGCGTGTGAGCCAGCAGCTCGTGCAGGGTCAGGATGTACCTGGGGATCTGCAGCACAGGGACAGAGCAGGGCTCAGAGGGGGCACTGGGGACAGCAGGGGCCCCTCGGGCTGCTCCTGCCACGGCTGGGGACACCCTGGCCAGGGACAGCCTGACCTGGGCTGTTACCCTGGTTTTTCTGAGTTTTTCTGAGCCTTTTGATTTTCCTAAATGGAGTCAGATCATTTTAGCTATTGTACAATATTAAGAGCAGTTTTCTACCTTTTCCCACAGATGTAACATAAACAAATCCTTTGTTTTTCATTCTCTGTCCTTTGTTTGCATATTTCTAACCTGAAAACAACTGTAACTGACAATTGGTCTGGCCACTGAGGCTGAGGGGTGGAAACCCCAAAAAGCCAATCTTCTGCTGGACCCACAAATGTATAAAAAGTAAGAAATAAACAAAGGGGTTCTCTTCTCTCCGCTCTCTCAGCTGGGAGATGGTTTGGAAGGACCTCTGCCTTGTGAAATCTCGTCTGCGTGTGACTGCTTTGTGTGTCTCGGTGACACTGCGCAGCCAAAGCTCCTTGTGCCAGAGCCGAGGGAAGAGGAGGAACAAGGAGGGGCTGTGCCCAGGAGCCTGCTGGTGCCTGTCCCGGTCCCAGAGGTGTGGGGTAACCGGGGAGCCAGCAGCACCCGGAGCCCCCCGCAGCGACGGCCCAAGAGGGTCCCAGGAGCCGTGTGGGACCCCCAGGCCCCAGCCCCAGGCTCACCCCTACAATTCCAGCCGTGGGGATGGGGTTTGCGCTGTCCATCCCGCCTCCCTCGGCATCCCCGGGGCCAGCCCTGGCTCCAGTGCTCACCTGGAACATGGGGTAGGTGAGGAAGGTCTCCAGGGTCCTCTCCTCGCAGTCAGGCTTGGCCTCGTAGTGCTTGAGCAGCTTGTCGAAGTCGCGGTTCTGCTTGCAGTGGGCCAGGATCTGCAGGCTGTACTGGTGGTTGCGCACAAACTCCTGGTAGATGTTCAGCATGGGCAGCAGGATGTCGAACAGGTCGGCTGCAGGCAGAGCAGGGGACGTGGGCGGGGGGCTCCAGCCCTCGCCTGGGAGCCCGGCACGGTCCCGGATCCCCCTCATCCACCCAGAGCAGCCCCGAGGTCTCCTGCTGCTTGTGCCCCCCCAGCTCTGCCCGGTCTGAGTTTCAAGAGGCTCTGATGGGGCAGTGATGCCCTCCAGCATCAGCCTCCCTGGGCACGGTCCAGTCCCACCCCCCACCTCCCAGCAGAACCAGGAACACCAGGATTTGGTCACTCGGGGGTTTTGACTCCGGCCGACGCAACCGAGCGAGGACACGGCGCGCAGCGTTTCGCTGCTGGTTGGCAAATGCCCGTGGAGCTGCAGAAGGAGCAGCAGCAGCAGCAGGAGGAGGCAGCAGCACTCACCCAGCACCAGCGTGGGCCAGCTGGAGATCCGCGCCTTCAGGCCTTGGTAGAAAATTTGGTGCAAAAACATGATTGTTTCGCTGGAAGAGGAACCAAGAGAGCACTGAGCCAAACCAAGAGCAGACAGATGATGGAGAGGTAAATAACGAGGAATTAGACAAAACCCCCAGCCCCGGGGAGCAGAGCAGCCCTTGGGCTGGCTGAGGGGCAGCGGCTGGAGGCAGCGCAGGGCGTCCTGCAGGCGCAGGGAAGGACGGAGCTGCAGACTCCCGGGGAGCCCTGGCGCTGAGCACCCCACACCGGGGAGGGCAGCGGGGCTGCCGGAGCCCGGGGCAGAGCTCACCTGTTGAGGAAGATGCTGCTGACGTCGTCGTGCGTGATGGGCGGCTTCTTGGAGCTGGCTGCCATCCGCAGCGGCCGCAGGAAGTTGTTGACCAGGATGTGCAGCTGCTGGACGTACTCGGCCTCAGCCTCCAGCATGCTGAACACCACCTGGTTCCTCTTGCGCATGCTGTCGGCGTGGGGGGACCTGATGTAGTCCTGAATGATGGTCTTCCACTTCCTCCGGCACAGCCAGCCCCGCAGGAAGCTCTGCACCTGAGGGAGCAGCGGCTGGGAGTTAAGGAGGGGACTGGGGGCCAGGCAGGGACCCTCCGTGGCTCTGTACCCAGGTGTGTGTGCTGCCATCCCTCCCTGGCGCTGCTCTGAACCCTCCAGGCTGGGAATCCAACAGCTCATCCAAACACCCGGCACAGGCTGCCCAGAGCAGTGCGGCTGCCCCGGCCCTGGAGGGTCCAAGGGAAGGTTGGACGGGGCTTGGAGCGACCTGGGGCGGTGGATGGCGTGCCAGCCCACGGCAGGGGGTGGACGGGGTGAGGTTTAAGATCCCTTCCCTGTGTAACCGGGCACCCCCAGCACGTCCTGCTCCGCGCCCAGCACTCCTGCCCCAGCAGGTCTCTGCCCGGGGCCGGTCTCTTGCTCCCGGTGGGAATGCTGCCGGGGTGGTGGCTTTTCCTTGGCCAAAATAGAAGCTGTGACAGCCGTGGGAACAGAAGTCAGAGCTTCTGCAGTGCAGGAGCCAGCACTGGCCAGGACAGCTGGTGCTCCCGGGAATGCTGGGAGCTCCTGCCAACAGAGGAGCTCCCACGTGGGCAGAGCACATTTTCCTCCCAAAAATCCCTGCTGACAGAAGCACTCGCTCAGACACCTCCTTCAGCCCCCCACGAGCGCGCCTGCCGTGCCCCCGGTGCCAGCCCTCACCACCACCCACCTTCTTGATCTTCTTGATGTCACTGTCATCGTCGCTGGGCGCGCTGCTCTGGCTGGCCTGGATGCGCTCGTGGTCCTTGAGCAGGGACGCGATCTGTGGGCACAGGGATCAGTGGGCAGCTGCCCGGCACTGCCTCGGGGCCGAGGGCATTCCAGGGGCTGTGGGGATCCTGGGGGAAGAGGGCATCCCAGGGGGCAAGGGCATCCCGGGAGCTGAGCACATCCTGGGAATTGGGCACATCCTGGAACCAGGCACATCCCAGGACCCAGGCACATTCTGGGAATCAGGCACATCCCAGAGCTGGGCACATCCCGGAGCTGAGCACATCCCGGGAGCTGAACACATCCCAGGAGCTGAGCACATCCCAGGAGCTGAACACATCCCAGGAGCTGAGCACATCCTGGGAGCTGAGCACATCCTGGGAGCTGAGCACATCCCAGGAATTAGGCACACCCTGGGAACCGGGCACATCCCAGAGCTGAGCACACCCCGGGAGCTGAGCACATCCCAGGAGCTGAGCACATCCTGGGAGCTGAGCACATCCCAGGAGCTGAGCACATCCCGGGAGCTGAGCACATCCCAGGAATTAGGCACACCCTGGGAACCAGGCACATCCCGGGAGCTGAGCACATCCCAGGAGCTGAACACATCCCAGGAGCTGAGCACATCCCAGGAGCTGAGCACATCCCAGGAATTAGGCACACCCTGGGAACTGGGCACATCCCAGGAGCTGAGCACGTCCCAGGAGCTGAGCACACCCCGGGAGCTGAGCACATCCTGGGAATTGGGCACATCCCGGAGCCAGGCACATCCCGAGCTGCCGCTGTGCCGGGGAGCAGCGTCAGCCTCTGTCCCGATGACAGACACGGACACGCCTTGCTGGGTCTGTCCTGCTGGGCATCACAGACTCCCAGACCCACAGAGCGCTTCAGGCTGGAGAAGCCTCTGAGATCATCAAGCCCACGCGATCACAACACTGCCAAGGCCACCGCTGACCCACCACTGTCCCCGAGTGCCACATCCACAGGGCTTTCAAATCCCTCCAGGAATGGGCACTCGATTGGTGGATGAAGCAAATGAAGAAACGTGGCGGAGCTCTCAGGGCTCCTCGAGCTCCCACCGACTCCTCAGTACCTCTGAACCCTCCAGGACTGGGACCTGGAAATCCTGATGGGTGCCCAACCCAATCCCCATCCCTGTTTCCCAAAAAAAGCCTTCACAGTGACTCAATAAACACAACTTGGAGGGAAAATGGCAGAAAAATCTTGAGCAGTTGGCCCCCAGAACGTGCAGGCGGGGAGCAGCCCCCGGCCGCTTCCCACACACGTGGGATCAGAGCCATCGGCTCCCGGCTTTGGCTTTCCCTTTCTCCCTGCGCTTTCTCTCCCTCCTCTGCTCATCGCGTGTCCCGGCCCCCACGGCCAAAACCACTTGGAAAGTGACAGGGAAAGGCAAGAAAGCAGCACATGTGCCATCCAGAACGTGGGAAATTGGGAAAATGTGATCTGGATTTTGATCTTGCAGAAAAGGGCAGGAGGGAACAACTTGGAAAGGGGACTTTCCTGGGGTGGGGGAAGATGTCCTGTTTTTGACAGAAAGGAGGAAAAACGGTGGAGGTTGGTGTCTGGTCTGTTTGGAAAAAGCAGGAACACACCAGAGCTGGTGGCCACAGGCTCGTGGTCACCGATCCAGCTTCTACACATCTGTTTCACTCTGTTTCATTCTATGGGTCAGACGTGAGAGGAGATTTTAGAGCTTTTTGTGCATCCCAGCACATGGTCAGTGATTGTTATTGACCTGCACGTTTGAACCCAAAAATTCAAAATTTAAGGAAAAGCCCACCACTGGGACGGGGGAAACCACTCTCACTGCCTCTTCAGCTGCCTCCTGTGGGGCGATGTCGAGCCTCTGAGTGATTTGGCAGCAAGGTCTCAGCCCCATGAACCCACTGCTGCTGCCTGCAGCCCAACGCCACCGCCCCAGGAGGGCCCCTGGGGAGGGGCTGGCAGCGGCGCTGGCTGCGGGGTGCCCCAGGGTGCCCCACTCTCGCCGTGCCCACTCCAGCAGCGCCAGCTCCCACCCGCAGGCAGAGCCCCGGCAGTGACAGCGCAGCCACAGTCCTGCAGGGCCAGGCAGCACGGGGATGGCCAGGAAACAGGGGATGCCCCACTGCCAGCACCCCCTCAGCACCGGGCACCCCCTTCACCGCTGAGTGCTCTCCCTCTGCCGAGCGTCCCCAGGGCCGCAGAGCAGCCCCCGAGCTGGGGAGCGTCACCCCACTGCCAGGCGGCTCCTGAGCCTCCTCCTCCTCCTCCCGGGGACACGCGTGTCCCTCGGCACCGTCTGCTGAGTCATCTGTGCACCCCGCTGCTGCCTGCCGTTCCCGGCCTCGGGTCACCCCTCCCACACCCCACGGCCAGGGAATTGCCGCCAGCGCTGCGGGGCACAGGGGCTGCCTGGGCTGACCCCACAGGACTGCACGGAGCAGCGTCCGGGGGGTCACAGCCACACCCCGGCACCCCCCGCCCCGCTCGGGTGTGCCCCAGGGCAGAGCTCCGGGATCCAGCTCCGGGATCCAGCGAGACGCGGAGGTGCTGGAGTGATTCCAGAGCAGGGCAGGATGGTCTGAGATCCCTCCCAGCCCAAACCGTCCTGGCATTCCAGGATGCAGCCGCTGTTTTCTTCTCTCGCGGGAGGCAGGGCCCAGCTCCCCAGCCCGTTCTCCAGCGCTCCTTGCTGGCGTGAACCCTTCCGTGCGGCAACAGCTTCCAGGGATCCCCTCCAGCCCCCCACATGGCGACACAGCCACGTGCTGCGCCACTCCTGCCAGGAAAATCCCCGAGGGAGGCGATGCCCCGGCCCGTCCCGCGGGAGCAGGGCCAGCCCCGTGTCGCTAAAAGCAGCAGGAGCGGCGGTGACCGCTGTCCCCACGGGGATGCCACCCGGGTCACCCCGGGAGCGTCGGCGCATCCGCGGGGCAGCGCCGGGCGCTTCACCTCGGCCTTGAGGCGCTCGATCTCGATCTCCCCGTCCTCGATCTGCTGCCGGAGTTGCTTGGCAACCGTCTTCTCCGTCTCCACGATCTGCAGGAGATGGAGGTACTTCTGCATCAGCGCCTCGTGCTCCGTCGCCAGGTTCCTGTAGCTGCGGCAGACACGGCCGTGAGCGCCCCTGCCCCCGAGCGCCGCCCCAACACCCGGGGCCGCGCTCCGGCGAGCGCCGCTCCCTGCCCGGCCCCCGCGCACGGCCGCCGCGGGCAGCGGGGGGCGAGCCGGGGGCAGCTCCTGCCGCTGGGAATGCTGCTGCTCCCGCAGCGAGGACGTGGGCTCCCACAAGGGCAAACGGCAAGGGCAGAGAGAACTTCAATGAAATCGTAGGAGGCACGAAAGACCCCCCAAAAGGCCGTGGCCAATGCCCTGTAAGCTGCCACGTTCCGAGGGTTTAAGAAGGACGCGTGCGGCGCAGGCTCCCACCAGGGCCTGCCCCTGGCAGGGCTGCAGGGGAAGGGGTTTCTCCCAGTCCCCGCACACAGCTCCCAGTTGATCCCACACCTCGCTGCCAGCCCGACACCTTCCTTCCCCAGCGAGGCCCCGGCTCTGCGCTGGCTCCTGACGGCTCTGCAGGGCGCAGACAAAGCCTGCACAAGCCCAGGTTTGCTGCCCTTGGACAACCCCTTCCCGACAGGCCCGAGGGTGAATCGGGCATCCCCTGGCTCCAGGCTGGGACGGGCAGTGCCAGGGCGGCCGGTGGCACGGGACTGGCACGGGAATGGGGACAGGGGAACGACCGAACGCTCAGCGTGAGGGTCCCCGGCGTGGGGCAGGGGGGCAGAAGTGCCCTGCTCTGCCTGCTGGCCCTGCCCAGCTCACGCTGTCCCCCCAGGCACCCTGAGCACGGCTCCACCTGGACCCCCACCGCGGGCACCGGGCACACCTGGCGTGAGCTATGGCTGCCACCCACTCGTCGCAGTCCTTGGCGTCCTCGGTCCTCAGCTCCAGGGTCTTCTGGTTCTCATGGTTGAAGTTAACAGTGAAGTAGTGCTGCGGGGGCGAGCACAGGGGTTACGGGTACGCCCCACACGGGGCTGGCAGAAAGAGCTCCCTGACCCACCCCAGGCTGGGTCATCGAAATAAAACGGGTTTGGAAACACCAGGAGCCCGGTCACGATGGGCACAGCCATGCCAGAGCCGGGGAAAACCCGAGGGGAAATCCTGCTGGGCAAAGACCCAGCTTCAGGAAAACCTAAATCCACCAAACCCACCCAAGCCCAGGGCGCTGCGGTCCTGAACCTGGGGGCACCCTCAGCTGGAACAGGCAGAGGAACAAGGATGCTGAGCTGGACCTGCATCCCCACCCACATCCGCACGTTAATCCTTGGACTTGGCGGTCTTAGAGGTCTTTTCCAACCTCAAGGACTCCAGGATCCCAGGATCCCTGCGGCGTGGACAGCGCGCCCCTCGGGCACACGCCGGAGCCCCGCAGCGCCCGGGAGCTGACGCCGAGCGGAGCCCGGGTCCCCGGTGCCCTGCTCCCCGGGGTGGCCGCGCTGCGGGGTTATTTTTAGCCTCCCTTGACATTTGCAGTGTTTGTGCTAATCGTGCGCGGTGCCGCCGCCGCCGGGTTTGTGCCGCTCCTCTGCTTCCCTGCAGTCTCCAAGGAAACAGGTACCACGCTGCAGTGCCGGATACTGCCCGGAATAACTGGGCTAAACCAAACCCGCTGGAACGAGCTCATCCTGACATCATCTGCTCCTCTGCTGGGTTTCATCAGGGACCTGGATTCACAGGTAAAAACCGCCACAAACCGAGGAGCAGCCGCCCGGCAGGACCCGGCAGGCCGTGCCACGTGCGCCGTGAAAACGCCGACGGCACCACGACGCTCTTCCCTTCCTGCCCCCCATCAGCCCCAGGGGTGCTGGGGAGAAGGGCCCCAGACGGGCACGGGAGGCTCCGGGTGATCCCGGGGTGTTGGGGGACAGGGCAGCAGCAGCACAGACACAGCCAGCAGCCCCAGCCCCTGGCCCAGTCTGGGGTGACGCCCCCGGAGCTCCCCCGGCCCCTCTGGCTCCGGCAGAGGGGGAGAGGGGTTCCTGGAACCTGCTGCCCATGGGCACGGCAGAACCCTCCTCCAGAAACAGCTTTCACCTCTGGGCAGCAGCTGCAGGACGCCGGTGAGGATGCAGCTCCTTCACTTCTGCCACGGATCCTTTAAGGGCAGGATCTTTCGCTGCTGATCCTGTGAACGAGCTTTCCCCATCCCCGTGACAAAACCCGGTGCCAAACGCCCTCCTCCATCGCCCAGCCCTTCCCCTGCCCGCCGTGCCCAGGCTGCCCAGAGCTGCCTGCAGGACACCCCTGGAGCTGCAGCGGCTCCCCAGCCTTTCGCGTGCCACCCCGCTTCCCTCCCTCGCACTCCCAAAGGCTTTCACTGGCACAGAGACAGCTCCGAGGGAAAATTCACCAAACGCTCGTGGTCCCTATGGGTGTTGTGCTGTAGCCCAGCTTTACACCCACCTGGCATCCCTTCCCTCGTAGCTGCATCAAGAAGAGCTCATGGGGTTGGCAAGGCTGGAAATGCCCCCCTGAACACCAGCGAGGTGTGGGGGAGCCCCTGCCAGGCCCTGGCGCCACGGGAACAAAGCACCCCGAGAGCACAGCGTGCACATTCCCACTCCCTGAGCCAACACCAGCGGCCCCAGCTCAGCTGAGCCCCCGTGGGGCTGGAAACACGGGGAGACACTTCCAGGAGTCCCCAAACTGGTCCCTGCCTGGCAGGAGGGCAGGGGACAGCAAACCCTGGGGACAGCGAGCCCCGGGTCATCCTCCCCAGACACTCGTGTGCATCCCAGGGTGCCCTCTGCGCTGCTGCGGGTGGCAGCAGCCCCCCAGAGCCCCAGGCCCGCAGCACAGCCTGGGTCAGAGCGCCCAGGAAAGCAGCAGAGCCGGGGCTTGGCCGAGGTTTAAACAAGGGGTGCAGACCCAGCGCAGGGGCTGGGGCAGGGCTGCAGCAGGGGGCATGGACCGGTGCCCACCCTGCCCCTCCGCCCCCTCACACGCTCGAGGCACCTCCCGGCACATCGGCACCTGACACAGAGCTCCGGCTCGGACCCAGGAGCTCCCGAGGGCTCTGCCAGCGGCAGTTCCGGGGCTGTGGGCAGCAGAGCCCCCCACGGCAGGGCTGCAGCCAGGAGCCCCGGATCCCCACGGCTCCTGCCGGCACACCCCGCTCCGTGTGCTGCTCCCGTCTATCCCCACACCATTCCCAGGAAATGCAGCGTGCTGGGAAGGAGGAAGTTATTTTATATTTGAATAATAAAACTCCCACCACCTTTTATCTCCGCCTACAAGATGATCCCTCTCTGCCATCACAGTGACACATCGCACCAACAGCCCGGGAGCGCTTCCCAGCACCCGGGTCGGGGCTGAGCATCACATCCACGGACGGGGCCAGACGGACGGACAGACCCGGCACAGGACTCACGGCACCAGGCAGAGCTCTAGGGGTACCAGGATGAGCTCCCAGCTCCGTCACGGCCCCAGCTCAGCGTCCCTGGGGTGGTTTGTGCCGCCCAGGGCAGGGCACGGGTTACCCACAGCGTCTCTTTGCTTCTCCTCACTCCTGTTTTTCGTTCATTTATGATCTCCACAGCCCCCAGCCCTGGGACGGAGCCCCCTCACTCTGCTCTCGTCACACGAAGCGGATGTGATTCCTCCTCGGGGGTGTTTTCCAGCCCGCCGTGCTCCCGGCGCTGTGGGGTGCGTGTCCGCCTGGCACCGCAGGACACACCGCCCGGGCCGCCTCGGGGGATGCCCAGGTACCTGAGTGCGGGGATTTAATCCCTCAGGAAACCCCAGGGGACGCAGCAATTCTGCCCGAAATGATGCGGGAGCGTTCCAGGTCACCACGGGAAACACGAAAGCACCTCCAGGGGCACTCAGATGGGTCGCAGTCCCCCGGCTGCCCCCGGCCACCCAAACGCCCCTGACCGTCACCGCAGGCCCTGCCAGCTGCAGGGAGCGGCGTTACCCCGGCCCTGATGTGCAGAAAGACTCCAAAATTAATTAATTCAGGTTTAAAGCGACTCGTTCTTTCCAAAGTAGAAAATCAACCTCACGAGGAATCTTTTAGGATTTGCAGAGGGACTTTTTTTTTTTTTTTTCCCAGACCCCTTGGGTTGTTGTGTTGAGGGTGGGTGCTCCCCCAGCACCCCAACACGGGTGAGAGTGGGGGGACCACCGGAGAGCCACCCCAGCAACACCAAAGCAGCGGCTGCCATCCTCTCCTGGCTTTGTCGTGCTGTCACGGGGGTCTTTCCCCGCTCGGAGCCGCCTGCCCTCCGCCCTCCCGGAGCGGGCACATCCACAGCCGCCTGCTCGTGGAGCTGATGGTTATTCCAGCTGACACAAAGGGCAAGAGGAGGAGAATTTTCCTGCTCTGGATGGATGAGTCTAAAAATCCACAGCCAGCCATGGCGGCTTTTAACATCCCTGACCTACATACTATGTGCTCTGGGAAAACAGGACCTCAGAGTTGGATGCTCCAGCAGCTCATTTCCGTGCTGACAATAAGAAAAAATATCCCAGAGGCTGCAATT
This sequence comes from Hirundo rustica, assembly GCF_015227805.2. Lineage (NCBI taxonomy): Eukaryota > Metazoa > Chordata > Aves > Passeriformes > Hirundinidae > Hirundo > Hirundo rustica. The sequence continues at coordinate 19,847,916 of NC_053462.1, forward strand.
TCCCTTCTTTGTTTCAGTATGGGCTGTCAGGATATTTGGAAATGGATACTAGAGGTGAGCATCACCCTTGTGGAGCAGGCTCGGGAGTCATGCGCAGAAGTATTCACAAAATAATTAAAATAAATCAATTTTCCCCCTGATTTGATCTGGTGATGCTGGCAGGCGGGCAGGCAGGCATCACTGCGACCAACACTACGAGCAACCCCCTCACTCAGAAATCCCCACGAGGCATCACTTAATGCACTAATTAATTAAAAACCCGGTGTCACCCCAACACTGATGAATAGCTCTGGTTTAAGCCCACAAATTATGATTTATAGTCTCCAAAAAACACCAGCTCGCCTGGAATGACATTCAGGTGGAGGGATTCTCACTGCCCCAGAGGGCTGATGCTCATGGACCTGCAGCCAGCGCTGCGATCTGGGGATCCAGCGCTGGGGCATCAGTGCTGAAGTTTGGAATAGCTTGGGAGCCGCCCCGCCCAGCCCTGCTCCACGGATGGCATCTGGCCCCTCCGAGCACCCTCCACGCTTCTGGGGGTGCCAAGGTGAGCGCCCATGCAGGGCCGGGCACGGCTGCGTGCCGTGGCCCCACTGCTGCGCCCTGCGAGAGCTGCCCAAGCTCTGCCACCGCCCGGCACGGCTCCACCAGCAGGGCCTGGGGCTCGGCCCTGGGGGAGCCGGAGCTGCCGGGGGGCAGGCGCTGCTGCGTGTCCCCAAGGCATCCGAACCCTCCAGCACCCCAGCGCCTCGGGAATGGGGGCCACAGGACAGGGTGAGCTCGGTGTTCTATGGCCCCATCCCTGGAAAACGCTCTGGAGATGGGGAAGGAAATCCCCATCCGCGGCAGTGCGTGCTCAGGAGCTGGGGGAACGCGGCTCAGCTCCTGAGCCACAGAGCCTCTGTGGGGCCGAGGGCTCTGCACGGGGCCGCTGCCGGGCTCAGCACCGCCCTGGCTGTCTCAGGGCTCCTGCCTCGGAACAGCCCTTGGGATGTGGGTCTGGGAACTGGCCCAGGCTGCCCAGGGCAGCGGCGGAGTGCCCATCCCCGGAAATGTGCAAAGCTGTGTGGAGGCAGCGCTTGGGGACGGGGAGCAGGGGCAGCCTTGGTGGTGCCGGGGAATGGTTGGGTGAATGGCCTCAGAGGGCTTTTCCAACCTCGGGATGCCGGGGTTCCAAATCCAGCTCCAGGCCGGACCCATGGAGCGAACCCAGCTGTGATTCCTGCTGACGTGCAAAGGTGAGCCCTCACCCCACGCTGGGGCCTCCCCTCTCTGAGGCTGGGCTCGGACCAGCTCTGGACCTTGCACCCGCTCAGCTCCTCTACCAGGATCTCGCCTTGGGGCACCCCACGTCCTGCCCGCCCCTCCGAGCACCCACGGGCCAGGAGGGCAGAGGTGACCCCGTGAAGGCACAGCCCAGCGCCGTCACCCCAGCATGTGGCACCGCAGCAGGGGAAAAGGGGGTTCCCTCCCAGCCCAGGTCCCCCAGCCCCGCTGGCCCCGAGCAGCCGTCACAGCCTCCCCATCCCAGTGCGATCCCACGGATCCTTCCCCGGGCCACAGCCTGACCTCACCCAGCAGGAAATTATCTTCCCCATCCAGCTGGTTGGGAAGGAAAACTCATTTCTGGAAAAACAAAACAAAGTTTCCAGAGGCAGCCAATCCCTCATTGGTGCTCCAGTTTTCCACGTCTTTGCTCCCTTATTCTCACATAAACCAATGCTAAAATTCACTGTGTTCCAGGGAAAAAAATTCCCCCAAAGCAAGATATGCGTACATTGAAAGAGGGGGTTTGAAAGCCCCACCTCTTAAAATTTCTGCTTTGCAGAGAATTGGGAACCTTTCAGGCTGCACTCCAGTGAGGGAGGAATCCAAACCTGGAGCTCCTCTGCTGCAAGGAACGCTGTCCTCAGAGCTCCAGCTGGAGCTGCACGGACAGGCAAATACCCCCAGAACACAACTAATTGGGATCACGGGCAGCGCTAGAAATTTCCTCAGCCCCTTCCCTTTGGAGGCTGCCGGGCACGGCTGGGTCCCGGGTGAGCCCGAGGCCGAGGCTTCCCCCGGCCCCGTGTGCCCCCGGCTCCTCCCGCCCGGCCGGGCTGCGGATCTGCACCATCAATATTCGCCGCTGAGCTCATCCCTGGGCCATTAATTAGCTTGCAGAGCAGCGGGCATCCAGCGCTCCGGCTTCCAGTCCCATTCGGCCTAAGGAATTACACAGAATCACAAGCCGGGCGTTGAACCGGGCAGATCCACGCCGAGCGGCGGCAGGGGATGCGTTTGCGGCGGCAGGAGCTCCCCGTGACCGCAGCCCCTCGCTCGCAGCCAGGATCGACGCTCTGGGTGCGTTTTGAGCTGCAAGGGGGATGTGACATCCTCCCCACAGGGTCTGCACGGTGAAAGATGCCTCCTGCACAAACACCGGCACCCAGAGCCTCCATCCCAAGCTTGATTCCAGCCTGGCCGGGAAGGGTGATTGCAGCCTGGCTGGTGAACTTCATGGCAGCTGAACTAGGAGCACACAGCATCTGCTCCTGAGGGGACAGCAGCGACAGCCAGAGCAGTGTGACCCCCCTCTCGCTGCCACAGCCCCCGAGGTGCCGCACCCCGCGGCTGGGCTGCCCGGAGCCCCAGCTGGGCAAACCCCACGGCATTTTCCTCTTCACAAGGGAATGTTCCTGCGCTCCAAGCCAGGAGGGAGGGGATGTGCCAGGGAGCAGCGGTGCTGCGTGCCCGGTTCTCTCGGCAGGCTCAAGCGGCAGGAGCAGCCGGAATGAGGGGGCTGATCTCCTCCCAGGCTGCTCCCTGCCCTGGGGGGCCGGGGGTGCCCCTGGGCCGGGTCCTGCAGGGGCCGGCAGCGCTCCCAGCGCCCCCCCGGAGCCCGTCAGGCGGTAATTATGCAAGCCCTGCAGAGCCGGACCCGAACGCGCGGTGCCTCCCAGCCGGGACGGCGGGGCCGGGACCCCCGCACCGCCCCCGCGGAGGGGGCCCGGTGCCGCTGTGCCACCCACGGGGCACAGGTCCAGGCTCCACACACCGCCGGAGGGTCAGAGGGTGAGTCCGGCTGGCTCCTGTCCGCGCTGAGGAGACCGGGGGTGGCTCTGGAAGAGGCGGATGGGGATTTGCCCCCGCAGCCCTTCTCCCCCTGCCCGGTACCATCCCATCTCTGCCGGCTGCTCCGGCGCATCCCAGCTCCAGCAAACCAGCCCGGACAAACACGCCACGTCCGTGCCGTGCCGCTCCAGGAATGCCCTGCCCAGCCGGGAAAGGCGCAGCTGGCTGGGAGAAACCCACCCTGGGCCCGGCAGGGGCTGCGGTCCTCACGGCCGGGGCCAGGGCAGCCCTGGGGCTGGGGGACGCCTGGCTTTTCCCAGGCTCTCGCAGGGTTTTGGCGTCTCCGCGCCGATCCCCGCAGCCATCGGCGGGGGCAAAGGACGCGGGAGCCCCGCGCCAGCACGGGGGGCTCGGGGGAGCCGCGCTCTGCTTTTCCCCCCGCCAGCGGTGCGGACGGAGGAGCAAACCGCACACGTGGCGAGCGGGAACGGGGCGAAATCTGCCTGAAAAGCGGGCCCTGATCTCCCCCCGCCCAGCACCGCGCACCCACCGCAGGCTGCTCGCGCCGGGCACTGCACGGAACGGGCAGACGGGCACGGACGGGACCGGCCCACGGCAGCCCCGCGGGGCCCCCGCCGTGCCCGGGCCGCTGCCCCAAACCCCGCCGGGCCCAGCCGAGCCGAGCCGAGCCGAGCCGAGCCGGGGGGAACGCGGGGCTCCGCAGCGCCGAGCGCGGCCGCTGGGAGGCGCCCCGCAGACCCGCGCTAATTACCGCCGGTTAATTAGATGCGAGGGGGAGCGGGGGTGCCCCGGACAGAGCCCGACACCCCCACAACGAACCCACGCGCTGCTCCGGCGCTGCGGCCCCGGGAGTCATCCCCGTTCCCCCGCACCCAGCGGCCTCACCCTCACCTCCCCACCCCGGTCACGCGTGGGGCAGGTCACGGGCGCCGGAAGCTCCGGGAGGGGGGGTTCGGGGCCTGGATCCCCGCGGGGCATCCTCCCTCCCCCTCGGCGGCGCCCCCCGTGTCGCCCACCTGCTTCTCCAGGGAGTCCTTAGCCGAGAGGGGCGGCTTGGGGGAGGGCGCGCGGTCGCAGACGCAGCCCTCGAGCAGGTAGAGCCCCGAGGGCCGGGAGCTGGAGTCGGTCTCGAAGTAGAAGAGCATGTTCTGGAGCAGCGCGAACCACTTGGTGTGCCATTTCGTGTTGTCGGCGCTCCGCTTGCTCAGGTATCCGCGCCGGGCCCCGTCCTTCTTCGCCAGCAGCCCCAGGTGGGCGACGTGCCCGTCATTGAGCCGCATCCCCTTCTGCATCCTGCCGGCACCGCGCTCACATGGCCCCCGCCGCGGGCGGGGCCGCGCCGAGCCACCCCCGCCGCCCCCGCAGACCCCGCGGTCCCCGCAGCATCAGCGGCCCCCGCTGCCCCCGGGGAGCCGCCGGGCGCTCATCCCGCGGCCCGGCCCCGCTGAGCCCCCGGCCGTACCGGTGAGCGCCGCGTCCCGCACCCGCCGCGCGGAACCGCGGACGGGCGGGGCGAGTGACGGCGGCGACACCGGGGACCGGCGGCGCCGAGCGGAGCCGCGCCGAGCCGAGCGGAGCCCAGCGGAGCCGCGGCCTCCGTCGCTGCCGCTCTCCCGTGCCTGCCTCCTGCCTCCCTCCCTCCCTGCCGCCGCCTGCGGGGGTGGTCGCGCCGCGCTGCGCTCGCCGGGGCCGCCCCCGGGCCGCGGGATGCCGCCAGCACCGCCACCGTCAGCACCGAGAGGGAACCCCGCACCCAGAGACACCCCCAGAACGACGGGGAACCCCCGGCCTGTGGGACCCTCGGCCGGCACGGGACCCTCCCCAGGGCTGGAGCCCCGGGCACAGAGGGACCCCAGAACAGGCAGAGCTGAGGGACAGCTCCAGGCACACAGAACCCCGAGAGCAAGAGGGACCCCAGGAACAGCCAGAGCCTCGGGCCGGGAGGGAGCCCAGACCAGATGGGAGCCCTGGGGAAGTGGATCCCAGGCCAAAAGGGACCCTTGGGCAGGGGAGGACCTCGAGGCAAGCGGCATCACCAGGCAGAGCAGAGGGACCGGCTTCTCCATTTAATTGTTTGTCTCACTCTTGATCCCTCTCCTCCATCCTGGCCTCGGGTGCTCTGCCGAGCAGGGCAAAACCGGGAAAGCCGGGCACTTGGAAAGCTGGGCACATGGAAAACTGGGCACATGGAAAGCCGGCCACTGGCTGCAGCTGGAGCCTGGGCAGGGCAGGGAGTGCCCCGGTGCCCGCTGTACCCCAGGGCCTTCTGCAGCCGGGAGTGCTGTGACAGCCAGGTGCCACAGTGACGGGCCCGAGTGTGACAGCTGCAGTGTCGCAGCAGAGCCAGCCCTGACCTGAGCCCCGGGTGTGACAGACCCCCTACAGACAGCCAGGACAGCAGGACAACCCTGGTCGCTGGCCTTATTTCTGCTGAAAACGCTGGCGGAGCTCCAGGGAACACGCTGAGGTCACAGGTTGCCATGGGAACGGGAGGGAACGGGCTGGAATTGGGAAGGGTGCTGGCGCTGCCGGGATGGAGCTGCTTGGCCTGGGTACTGCTGGCACTCGTGCCCATCGCCGCCTCAAGGGACGCGGCCCCAGGCCAGCTGTCACCGGGTCAGCGCCAGAGAGGGGCAGAGCGGGAGTGGGGCCCCCACTGCCCCGGCCCCCCGTGCCCCCCATCCTCCCCCTTCTGTCCCTGGCTGAGTGTGCCCCTGTGCCCAGCTGCGGGCAGGTTTGCAGCTCCGGGGCTTTCCCACCAGGGAAAGGGGCAGCTCCCCTGCACGGCCAGGGCTCTCTCCTTCTCCGTTTCTCCAGCCCCATCAGTGAGGTCCCACATCCCACTCCATTGCTGCAGCCTCGCCCGTGGCGAGCGATGGGTCCCAGCATCAGGCAGAAGGTGTTTCCCGTGCCAAAGCTGTCACACATGGCACAGTGCAGTGGCACAGAAAACAGACCCTTTGTGGCAGCCTGCGAAATCCTGGATGAAATAAAAGCAGGGAAGCTGGCATTGCCAAGAATTCCCGAACTGGGTGCGGGCTGCCTGGCACCCTGGGGCTGCCGAGCCCTCTGGCCAGCCCTGGGGACGTCTGTGGTGTGCGGGGTCGTGGTGTGCCCGGGGATGAGGTGTGCCCAGGGACATGCCCCGTGTGCCCCAAGGACCGCAGCACGCCCTGGGGACAGGCAGCGCTGGGCTCCGCTGGGGCTGGTACCAGGCACAGCCTCCCAGTGGTGCTGGCTCAGCTCAGACTCGCTTTGGAAGATGCAGAGGGTGATGGAAACATCACTGAGAGCTTCCAAGGGTCAAGCCTCGGAAAGTTTGATTCCTGGAACAAAGGCGGGTTTGTTTCCTGCGGGTGGCACGGGATCAGTGGGGAGGTGTTGGCAGCGTGACCCTCCTGGCCTGGCAGGGGAGGGAAGTGCTCCTCACAGCTCTGAGGGCCGGCGGGGTCAGCCTCGGCGTGCTGGCCGTGGGACAGGGAGTTTGCCCGGAGTAAAGATTGCCAGGGTTTCCAAGTGCTTTAGCTGCTGTGGTTTCTTTGCTCCTCATCGAGGAGTTGAATCTGGAAGTGGTTCTTGTGGGCTCCCGTCCCAGGCACAACCTGAACAGGTCCACGGGCAGCGGGAGCAGGAGCTGCAGCAGCACCTGAGGGCACAGGGATGTTGGCACGGGAGAACAAGGGCCTGGGACGCTGCTCTGGGAGGCTGTGGGGGGCTCTGGGAGTGGGACAGTCACCATCAGAGACCCCTGACATGCGGAGATGGGGTGTAGGGGAACAGGGCAGAGCAACCAGTGAGCCAGGAGGAGGAGGAGAGAGACGACAGCTATGGCCTGTTGGGGTTTCAGTCAGGATCCGCTGCCCTGATCCCCCGTGTGACACAGGTCAAGTCCCAGTGCTCCCACCCAGAGCACTCTCACCTTGGGGCTGGAACAAAACCTGGTGGTGCAGGCAGGGCAGGGCAGGGCAGGGCAGGGTGGGGGACGCCCGCTGAGGCTGCATCCTCTCCATGCCAGGCTGGACAAGTGCCACCAGTGTCACCACCAGTGTCACCTCCCATCCCTCGAGTCCCACTGGAGCCCAGCAGGCTCAGTGCCACTCGGATCAGTGCTGGGATGTCAAACTGAGGGCTCCTCACCGGCACAAGGAGCCTGCAAGTTCATCAGGGCAATTTCTCACGCAGCACCAAACCCTCTGGAGGGCCTTGGAAGGGGCCGGCTGTGCCCAGGCCCCGCTGCAGAAATCACCTCACTGCTGACAGTTGTTAATGCCACAGCTCTGGGACCGTGATCATGCGATGCAAAATTGTTTCAGCAGCCCTTTGAACCGCTAAGCTATTCCCTGGGAGTCAGCACCAGGGATGACAGCCTGGTAATTTATGCCAGCAGCTCTCACTCGCTCCCGAGCCCGTGGAGAGGGCTCTGACACCACCTCGAGCTCCTGGCTGGGCTGCCAGCTTCCTCTCGTGAGGGATGGAGGGGAAGAATTGTCTCCCCACGCTGCATCAAGCGTGTTGGGCTCCTTCACCGCTGCAGGGGTGTGGGACAGCGAGGGGCACTGGGGGTGTCAGCCCTGCCTTCCCATGGCACCGAGTGAGCCCTGTCTGTGCACCTCCACACAGCCCTGACCACCATGGGCACTTTCCCTTTCCCTTTCCCTTTCCCTTCCCTTCCCTTCCCTTCCCTTCCCTTTCCCTTTCCCTTCCCTTTCCCTTTCCCTTCCCTTCCCGTGGGACAGGCTGTCCCCTGTCCCCTGTCCCCTGTCCCCAGCGCTGGAGGTCTCTGATGGGTCTGTGCACAGACAGCAATCATCTCCATCCTGGGGCAGAGACCCCAAGCACCCCACCCAAGGTGCAGCCGAGCCCCTGCAGCCCCCCGAGGCCCCGTGTCCCCCCCGGCTGTGTCCCCAGGGCTGCAGGAGGACACCCGTGGCCGGGTTTGCCATGGCCACTGTGAGCCCTCACCACCTCCGTGGGGAGCACATCCCATCACCCGGCTGTGTCCTGGCAGGGGCTGGGGCTGCCCCACGGAGCAGGGACAGGGGGGACACCGGGGGCACGGGGTGGGGCCAGGACAGGGATGGGAACCCCACTGTGTGCCCAGAGCTGGGACGCGCCAGCCCCACAGACACTTTGTGAGCAGGGATTTGGCTACCAGGTGTTTTTGGGCACCGCTGTGTTTCACCGGCCCTCAGAAGGCGCAGTAGCCCAGAGGGTGTCCGTGAACCGTGCGATGCTGCGCTCTGTGGGCTGAGGTCCCTGTTGGTACGCCGGGGTTTGGCAGCTGACAGAACAGCACTGAGCCCCTGACGCCGAGGCTTCGGGGTTTTAAAGCTATTTCCTGTCCCTACAGGCACAAGGTATAACCGGGTACACCCCTCCCCACCCCGTGCCTGGCCGTGTCACCCGGCTCCAAGCCGGGCACGCGTGCCCGGGTGGGAGGCGCTGGTGGCACGGCAGGATCACCTTGGACAGTGCGTCCTGGGGCTGGACGCGCCGTGTCCCAGCAGGTAATCCCCAGGGCCACCAGGATTAGCCTGGGGGAGCAAGGCCAGCGCTGCAACTGCTGCCAGCGCTCCCGGGAAGAGCCCCGCTGGGCTCTTGCACACCAAAGCCTGTCACTAATTAAGGATTTAATACCCAAATCTCTGGAACCGACTCATCCTTTACTGTCACCAAGAAATCCTTTCTCCCTGTCTCTCTACCAGACGACAGCACGCTGGGGTACCTGCTGCGAGGTGAGGGCTCAAGGAGCTGCAGAAGCCACAGGACTTGGGTCGGGGGTGAAAGAGGCCCTGGCTGAGCTGGCACCCCGCACAGGCAGGAGGCCGTGGGCAGCACGGGGTCGCTCTGAACCAGGCCTTGCCCCACAGGCTGCGGGGCAAAGGCTCCACAGCCACTGCCAGCACCAGCTGCCCACAGGGCACTGGGATTATCCACCCTGGGGGCACGGAGGGGATGCCCACGGCCACAGCCCACATCCCTCGGACACCAGGCCACCGAGAGGTGACCCCTGTCAGAGCCAGGAGAGTCCCCAGCTCTCCCTGTCCCCGCTGGGAGTCACCCGTGGCCGTGTCAGAAACGGGCACAAACACGGGCAGGGAATGGCAAATTCCAGAGCTGCCCCAGACCCACGGCAGAGGGACCCAAGCCCCCCCGAGCCCGGCAGGAAGAAAGCGCTGAAGTTTGGCAGCCGTGGCTGAGTTCCACGTTACAGTGGGATTTGCTGTAACAGATTCCCACCAGTCACAGGAGAGTGAGGGATTTATTTTTAAACAGATTAAGCATCTGCTGCTGACAGAGCACATCTCAGCACCGGCCGGGCAGCAGGCAGTGCCCGTGGGGAAGAGGCAGTGGGAAAACCCTGGGAAGGCAGTGGCCGAGCTTGGCTGGCTCAGAAATACTTTTAAAGATCATTTGAAGCCAGATGTGAGTGTCCTGTCCGGGCTCAGCGACACCAGGACTCCTGGGTGTCATACTGGCACAGCCGTGGGTGCAGCTGCAGGGCACTGAGGGACGTTTTCCTGTCCGTTATAGAAACAAATAAAACAAAACATTTGCTAATTCAGGGAGATTCTTCTGGATAAGGCAAATTAATCGGCTGTGATTCATTCTCCTGCTCTCTCTGGGACAGAGGCAAGTTGGGGATTAGGGAACGGATGGGAGTCACTGACGGCTCAGCCTGGGTGCGGCGGGAGCCCCGGGCTGCAGCGCTTGGGGCAGCAGAGGATCAGCCACAGCCTCGTTCGGGTGTTCCGAGGGTCCCAGAATCAGCCAGGGAACTCTCAGGGGATGGTTTAGTTGAGTTTGGTTCAGGGGATGGTTTGTTTAGTGCCCATTCCCAGGCACGGGCCCTCTCCAGTGCCTCCCATGCAGCTCGAAGGGAGATTGGAGTCTTTTTCCTATGATACTGCTGGATCCATCATTCACTAAAAATAAAGCTGACTTTCCTGCAGCGGGTAAAAACCAGTGATAAAAATCCCCATGAATACTTCATCAGGCTGCCTGCTTTTCCATGGATTTTCTGTCACCAGGAGAGCATTTCCAGCGCCATTGGTGCCTGGAAACCAGGGCTGGGGGGAATCCAAATCAATCACGTCTGAAAGAGGGAATTTTCTACTAAAGCCTACTGCTCCCGGTGACATTCTCCATGTAAGAGCTCTGGCAGCAGCTGGAGGGAGGGTTTTACCCCAGGACAGAAGGCGGGGGGTCAGAGACCAGGGCTGGGGCACCCCAGCACCTTCCCCTCCCCATCTGGAGGAGGGAGGATGTGCTGGAGACCTAGGGCAAGGAAAAGCAGCAAGACGATGAAAATCCGGCAGGGAAGATGCAGCTCCAAAGGCGCAGGAAGCTGCCGGAGCGGCAGGAACACCGGAGGCTCTGCAGGCCCTTGACAGAGAAGGTTCGGAGAGGCGATCCTGCCGCAGGGCTCGCACGTTCTCCCCTTCCCGGGAAGCTGCGCCTGGTGCTCCCAGCTCAGGGAGCCGCGGGACCCTGCCCCGTGTCCCGGGCTTTTCCACCTCACCGCGTCGCTGGGGACACAGCCCAGGAGGAGGAGGTTCCCCCTAAAATAAGGCTCGGAGAACAACATCCTCATCGCCTCGTGTCTGCCTGAGCAGACACTGAATCATCCCGCAAGCTGGTATTTAAAATAGCAGAGCTCCTGTTTTTAGCCAGCGCGCTGCTCAGCCCCGAGAGGAGGAGGAGGAGGCTGGGGGGGATCTGCTCGCTGCCTCCCGCGCACGGCCGGGCGCCGGAGGTTGTGCCGGAGGGGCCCCGAGGGCTTTGCCGCACGGCAGCGAGAGCCGCCGGCGCCCTCCGGCCCCGCTCGGCCGCTGCCGCTCGCTGCGGTCACCGGTGGCACCCTCGGCCTGTGCCGAAGGTGGCACGGCCGTGTGCCCGCGCCGCGCCGAGCGCTGCCGCAGGGACAGGTAGGGCTCGTCCTGCCTGACCTAGTTAGCACCGGCGGCAGCAGAATGCGGCTCCGGGGGAGCAGAGCCCGCTGGAACCCAGCGGGGCCGGCCGCATCCCTCCCTCCCTGGCACCCGCGGGCAGGGGTCCCGCTGCATCCCGCGCTGTGCCCGTGGAGGGTCCCGAGGCAGAGCGCACGGAGCCGGAGCCGCTTCGCATCCGCAGGCCAGATCCTCCCCCGGCCCGGCCGCGCTTCTCGCACGCACAGAGCCGTGGCAGCGCCCCTCAGCAGCAGCATCCTCGGCCATTCCACGTTCGCCGTTCCCTCTTGAGGATGCTCTCCCGTGCCTCCTGCTCCCGGGCAGCTTTGCTTCATAGAACCGCAGAACGGTTTGCGTGAGAAGGGACCTTGAAGCACATCTCAATCCTCCCATCTCAACCCTCCCCCTGCCACGGGCACAGGCACCTTCTGCTACCCCGGGCTGCTCCGAGCCCCGTCCAGATCGGGTTTGGGCTGTTCTGGGGTGGGGCAGGCGCAGCTTCGCTGAGCAGCCTGTGCCAGGGCCTCACCAGCCTCAAAGGGAAGAATTTCTTCCTCACATCTCACCTCAGCTGACCTGTTTGCAGGTGCCTGCCCTCATGATTTCCCAGAGCACAACACACGCTCAGGCAAGCCAGGCTCCTGCACAGCCTGGGTCACTCAGCAGTGTTTATGTAACCCAGGAGCCCCAGCAGCAGAGGCCTGCTCCCTGTAACGTGCTCATCCCAAAAACCCAAACGGGACAGCAGTGGGTGCCACCGGGCTGCCGGCTCAGGGCGGGGGCTGGCATCACCTGGGAGCACATTGCAGCTGCCCCAGCACACCGGCCGTGCCCAGCACGGGCACCCTGGGCAGCGCAGGGCTGCTCTGGCCCCGGGGATCACCTCCGAGAGGAATGCGCCGGTGCTCCCCATCATCTTCCACGCACAGCTGGAGCTGCAGAGGGAGATTCCCCTGGGAATGCCCAGCTCGTGCCAGTGTAGCAGCATCACCTGTCCCCAAACACACCCCAGGACCCACAGACCCCACTGCACACACTGGGCAGCGTTTGTCCCTTTTATGCCTGAAAATGACCCAGAAACACCCCCAGCACTGCTGCCTGCGCCCAGGGTACCGCCTCTCATGCACCTGGGAGTCCACTGCGAATGAGAGCTAACGAGGGCTAGTGAGGGCTAGTGGGGGCTAATGAGGGCTAGTGAGGGCTAGTGAGGGCTAATGAGGGCTAGTGAGGGCTAGTGAGGGCTAACGAGGGCTAGTGAGGGCTAGTGAGGGCTAGTGAGGGCTAGTGAGGGCTAATGAAGGCTAGTGAGGGCTAACGAGCCCTCAGCTCTCGCCCCGTGGCTTCCCAGCTCGGAGCTGTTCTACCCATGGATCCCCCACCCCGGGGTTTCCCGCCGGTGCCATCAGCCTCACGCAGCCCTGGCAGGACCTCAGGAGGAGAAACCCAGGCAAAGCAGCTGGAGAGTGGGGGCTGGAAAGGGTCACAGGGTGCACGCTGCACCCCTCCTGCTGCACCCCTCCTGCTGCACCCCTCCTGCTGCACCCCTCCTACATCCCTTCTGCATCTCTCCCTCCTGCTGCATCCCTCCTACATCCCTTCCACTGCATTCCTCCCCCACCGCGTCCTTCCTGCCGGGCTCCCACTGTCCCAGGCTGAACCCCCGCGAGGAGAATTCCGTGCCAGCGGGGAGCGGCTGTCCCCGGCTGCTGGCTCTGAGGGCAGCGGGGACAGATGGGCATCCCCTCCAGCAGCGGGCTCTGGGGAGCAGCAGCAGCGCAGGAGGGGAGCGCGTACAGGGGAGAGTTTCCTCCTGCCTGTGGCAGCACCTCAGGGATGGTTGTTTGGTTTAGGAATTAATCCTGAAAAGCCGAACATCAAACGACCCTTTAAAATCTCACTTTCCCGGTGTTTTTGTGTTCAGAACAATGACACGATGACTGCAGCCCCGGTATCCAAGAGCTCCCCGGAGCCTGGCACCACATGGACAAGCCAGATTCCTGCTATTCCGAAGCCAATTTTATCATTACAGCAGGATTTTATTTTTCTCCTGAGCTGGTGTGTTCATAATGGTGCGAAACCAGAAAAAGCAGGAATTCTTGCACTGAGGAACAGCAGGAAAAATACAGTGCAAAGGCCCCAGGTTTTGCCTGGCAGTGGAATGAGGGAGTTTCAAATGTCAAACCTGCTGAGCTTTGCTGCAGCTGAAGGAGCCCTTCCAAGCCGTCGGAGGTGTCACCGCTCGGATTCGGTCTCTCTGTTCCAACTGACTTCAGTAAATGGCAAAAATACGCCTTTAAACCCCAGCCGTTGGCAGCGCCGGCTGCACAAATAAATACGCTTGTCATCGCCTGATTTTTTTCCCCATTTTTCCAAGTTTAAAATGTTCTGGATGCCGAACGCCACCCGTTGGAGCCATCCCTGGCTGTGCACACAGCGAGCAGGAGCAGCAGGCCGGGCACAGGGCTGGGGGAGGTGTGAGTGCCACCCCAGCAGCACTGCGCCACAGCTAACCGAAACGCGGTGTAGAGAAAAGGCAGGTTTTTAAAAACCCCAGCAAACTGGTCTGCCCAGAGTGAAGCAAATTAAATATCCACCGGGACGAGGGCAGCTGCAGGGGGGGTCACAGCGCTGACAGCTCGGGGTGGCAGGACCCCGAATGCGCCCGTGGGGGACGGAGGCAGCCCCAGCAGGGAGGGAGGGGGCCGGGGCAGGCTGTGCCGCTCGGAGGGACCCCTCTCGCTGCCCGGAGAAGGGAGCAGCTCCACTCAGCACGGCACAACACCGGCACGACCGCTGGCACACCCGGTCCGGGCTCAGCCCGCCCAGGAGCAGGGATGTGCGGGCTGTGACGCCTCCCCCCGCAGTCCGGGACCCCCGGCGCTGCCCCCGTGTGCCCCCCGGGGAGGACACGGCATGGGTGGGATGCGGCCCACCAGGGCTGGAGGGCACCAAAGCCGATGAACACCCACGGCCTGATCTGGATCTGGTGTGGGTCTGGGTGCAGATCCCAGTGTGGGTCTGGGTGTGGGTCCGGGTGCGGATCCCAGTGTGGGTCTGGATGTGGATCTCGGTGTGGGCCCGGGTGCGGATCTCGGTGTGGGTCCGGCTGTGGGTCCCGGCCCCGCTGCGGGTTCAGCAGCGCTGTCGGCTCCCATCCCGGCTCCCGGCTGCCGGGGGAAGGACGCTCGTTAGCGAGCTGTCAGGGCAGGGAGCGCCGGTGAATGTGAACAGCGGATCGAGTGTCGGAGCTGTTTGTTTTGGGGATGGATTTGGGAATCGGGAGCCGTGTCTGTAACGAGCAGCGTGTGATGTCGGCCGTGAAGCTCATGATTTGACAGAGCCGCTCCTGCTCCGGCGCTTGCCGAGTTCCTCCAGGCAGGGCAGGGTCACTGCGGAGCCGCGGGTCTCTCCCGGCTCGGGCAGGGATCGCCTGGAAAGCCGATGGAGCTGCGGGAGAAGGCCCTTCCCAGCGGCTGGGGACGGCTCCGGCTCCTGGCAGGGGCACCCCCGCCCCGCCGCCATCGCTGGGTCCCGCAGCCCCGGCGGGCTCCTGCCCCGTCCCCGCTCCGTCCCTGCTCCTCCCCGCTTCCTAACGTCAGCGGGGGATATAAAACAGCAGCAACAACAACCACCAGCCTGTGATCTCATTCGCAGCTCCCAGTGACAGCGCTGAACGAGCCAAAAAAAGGGAGAGCGGTTTTAATTAAAACTATCGCTGGAAGAGAATTGCGATTAACTGATGTCATGCGTTAAAATTACAAATGCTGGGAGCACAAGTGACGGATAAAATAGCACAAATTGTTTACAAATTCATTTGCTTAAAAAAAAAAAAAAAAGCTGGAAACAGGCACATGGCTTATTATTATTACAAATTAATTAGTTGTGGAGAGGGGTTCGTGGGGGTGCCAGCTGAGGCGCTGGACGTGTCTGTGCTCGGCTGTGCCCTCACTGGAGCTGAAGATGGAGGGCTCGTCTCTCTGTGCTGGGGGCTGCCCCGCTGCTCCGGGGGACCGGGGTCCGCTCCCGGGTGCTCTGGGGTCACAGGACACCTCAGGTGACAGCACAACTCAGGTGGCACCACCAGAGCACGGGGAGAGTGCCGAGGTGCTGTCAGGAGCAGCCCCATGAAGCTGCAATGTTTGCCCACACCACGCTGGGTTTCTATTTTTTGTAATTCCCCTCGTTTGACACATTTTGATGATGTTTCCAATCCGGTTGCCATGGTGACTCGCGTCCACTCCCCCACTGCTCTGCACATCCTTCTCTCCCAAGTTCTGGCACAGGAGACGCAAAGGCCCCGCCGTGTTCCCAGCAGCCTTCCCCAGCAGCCTGGTGGGGCCAGGAACGGCTTTTCTCCTTCAGCTGCCCCCAGCCTATCCACCCCCCAGGTTCCAGCACTAATTCTTGGGAAATTCCATCGAATCCCAGACTGGTTTGGGTTGGAGAGACCTTAAAGCCCCTCCAGTGCCACCCTGCCGTGGCAGGGACACCTGCCACCATCCCAGGTGCTCCAAGTCCCAACGTCCAGCCTGGCCTTGGGCACTGCCAGGGATCCAGGGGCAGCCACAGCCGCTTTGTTGTGGATGAAAGCTCACACAAGGACGGCAGCCAAACCCTGAGCAATCCTGCTGGGACAGTGTCCAGGCTCCCAGGATTGTCCCTGCTCCGACAGGATCACAGGCCCAGGAGTGCAGGGACCCTTTGGAGCAGCCCAGCCCTGCGGGCAGAGCTGCCTGCCCTCTGCCTGTCTCACTGCCAGCCCACTCCCCCGGCATGCCCGGGGTGCTCCTGAGGCCGCACATGGGGAGCCCTGACCCTACTGAGCCCAGTGGGTCCATCCAGCAGCTCCAGCCACCCTCAGCGCAGGGCAGGGCCGCCCTGGCACCCTCCGGCCTCTGCAGAGTGGTTGTGGCAGCAGCAGCAGCGCCCGTGGTCGGAGAGCCCCGAGTTTGTGGGCTCCGGGTCAGCCCTGGTCGTGCTCCACCTGCTTCTGGGGGTGCAAGGAGCCGGGCCGGGGAGCAGGGAGAGTGTGGATGGCGGAGCAGGGAGCATGTGGATGGCGGAGCAGGGAGAGTGTGGATGGCGGAGCAGGGAGCGTGTGGATGGCAGAGCAGGGAGCATTGGGATGGCGGAGCAGGGAGAGTGTGGATGGCGGAGCAGGGAGCGTGTGGATGGCGGAGCAGGGAGCATTGGGATGGCGGAGCAGGGAGAGTGTGGATGGTGGAGCAGGGAGCATTGGGATGGTGGAGCAGGGAGCATTGGGATGGCGGAGCAGGGAGCATTGGGATGGCGGAGCAGGGAGCGTGTGGATGGCGGAGCAGGGAGCGTGTGGATGGCGGAGCAGGGAGCGTGTGGATGGTGGAGCAGGGAGCATTGGGATGGCGGAGCAGGGAGCATTGGGATGGCGGAGCAGGGAGCGTGTGGATGGCGGAGCAGGGAGCGTGTGGATGGCGGAGCAGGGAGCGTGTGGATGGCGGAGCAGGGAGAGTGTGGATGGCGGAGCAGGGAGCATTGGGATGGCGGAGCAGGGAGCGTGTAGATCGCGGAGCAGGGAGCGTGTGGATCGCGGAGCAGGGAGCGTGTGGATGGCGGAGCAGGGAGCGTGTGGCCCCTGCCCCGGACGCTGGAGGGCAGCCGGGCACCGCGCCCGTCACCCCCGGGGTGCGGGGGAGCCGGTCCCGCCCGGGCACCGAGCTGCGGCTGACGGCGATTCCGGCTGGCTGAGCGCATTCTGGTGCAGATTACATCGATGTTCCCTGGAAGATGGGCTGTCACATCTCATCTCGTTCTGCATTCCTGCTGCGCTCTCCGCGCACCGTGCCCTGCCGCGGCGGCGCGCAGGGTGCCAGCGCTGCACGGGAAAGGGTTAATGCAGCCCGGGGCTGGTGCGCCGTGAGGGGCACCCCAAAGCCGCTGCCACGCTCACGGTGCCACCAAAGTCACCACGAGGTCGGGGTCCCACCAGAGCCGCTGGTTTTGCAGGCAGCCGCAGGTCGAGAGCTGCCTCAGTCCCAGGCCCACAACCACAGCAAAGGGAGGGACAAAGCTCTCCCGAAACAGGCGGTGAATGTGGAGCTGCAGGTGCCAGGGCAGGAGAAGAGCAGTTCAGGGCACAGGCATTCCCTGCACAGCCACTGCTCTCCAGACATCCATGGGCTGGGGACGTGCACAGAGCTGGAGAGAGGCTTTTCACGAGGGCCTGGGGTACTGGGGAAAGGGGGAACGGCTTCCCACTGCCGGAGCGCAGGGTGAGAGGGGGTTTGGGAAAGGAATCCTTCCCTGTGAAGAGGGTGAGACCCTCGGAGCAGCCTGGGACAGTGGAAGGTGTCCCTGTCCGTGACAGGGGAGGGAGGAAATGAGCTTTAAGGTCCTTTCCAGCCCAAACTGTTCTGGGATTCAGAGATTTGTTCACCTGCAGAGCCACTTCGTAAACAATCCAGGGACAATGGCGGGGCTCTGTCACTCGTTTGCCCTTTTGCCCAAAACGGAGCACAAAATGCCCCCCCTCTCACCGCCTAGATCAGCTCATTCTGAAACGGCTCTTTAATCAGAATCTTCCCTGCCCATCCATTTACACACTTCCCTGGCACACATGGATTCTTGCAGCAACCAAAATACCTGGCTGGTCCCAGCCCCCACGTCACTCTGAGGAAATGTCTCCACCCTCCTCAGCCCCTTGGGATGGGACCCGCTCTCCCCCCGGACGTGGAGCTGTCAGTGCAGGTGGAGCGGGGAGACAAATGGATGCCTCTCCCCGCTCTGTTCCCAGAGCAATTCCAAGGTTCTTCCTTCCCCGGCTCATGAATAAACACCGCCACTAACAACCCTTTACCTCGGCCCCAGGGAGGCATTTTTGCAATTTCTTGCTAGAATCCTTCTAAATGCATCGCTTCCCTGATCCCCCGTGGAGATATTTCCACAAGCAGGAGCCGCTGGGCTGCGGCATGCGAATGTCAGCGAGCGGATCGGTTAAAAATTCCGTCTCGCTCACCTCCCCACGGCGCCAGGCACCGGCTGTGCTGCAGCCCGCAAAACGGCCCCGGCTCCCGGCCTCGGTCCGGGGAGCAGCCCCAGCTTGGCAAAGGAGCAGCGGCAGCAGCGGGAAGCGAAAGGGACGAGTGGCACCGCGTCCGGTGGGGTGCTGCCGGTGGGGTGCTGCCGGTGGGGAACGGCGCTGGCATCCGGGATGCAAGTCCCATCCGCTCCTGCACGGCGGCGTCGGGAAGGCGCTGGGAAATGCGGATCACGCACCCAGCCCGCAGCCCGGGCAGCGCCCCCGGGCAGCAGGAGCCCTCTTCCACCCCACCACCCTGGGTGAGCCCCCAGCCCTTGCCCCGTCACCACTGTGAGGCACTGGGAACCCCGGAACCGGCCGGAACCTGGTGGGAATATTCGCTGCCATCACCTCAGCCTGGCAGGATGCGCTGGGGTATCGGGGTATTGGGATGTTCTCAGATGCTGGGACGTTCTCAGGTACTGGGATGTTCCAGGGTACTGGGATGTTCCAGGGTACTGGGATGTTCTCAGGTGCCAGGATGTTCTCAGGTACCAGGAAGTTCCAGGGTTCCAGGATACCCTCAAGTACCGGGATGCACCAGGGTACCGGGATGTTCGCAGGTATTGGGATGTCCGCAGGTACCAGGAGGTACTTGGGTATTGGGGTGCTCTCAGGTACCAGGATATTCTCAGGTAATGGGATGCCCTCAGGTGCTAGGATACACCAGAGTACCGGGATGCACCAGGGTACTGGGATGTCCGCAGGTACCAGGAGGTACTCAGGTATTGGGGTGCCCTCAGGCACCAGGATGCCCTCAGGTGCTGGGATGTTCCAGGGTACCAGGATGTTCTCAGGTACCAGGATGCCCTCAGGTGCTGGGATGTTCCAGGGTACCAGGATGTTCTCAGGTACCAGGATGCCCTCAGGCGCTGGAACCCCCTCAGGTACACGTGTATTGGGGTGCCCTCGGGTGCCAGGAGGTTCCTGGGTACCGAGATGTCCTCGTGTACCACGGTGGGCTCGGTTCCCCTGCTGCTTGGAGAGGGCCCCGGGTGAGGGTGGTGCAGAGCCCAGCCCTGCGAGCCCCCTCTCCCCTTTCCCGCTGGGGCTGGGGAGCAGTGCCCGTGGTTCCCCCGCTCCCACAGGCCGCCTTCTCCCCGCGTGTGCGGGAGCCCGCGCTGCGCTCACCAGCGGCCCGGCTCTGCGGATAACCAATCCGTCAGGCTCCTTCGCCGCCGGTTTTTGGAAAACCCTGCAGGCAGGTGCAGGTGCCACATCAATATGTCAGCGCTCTGATGACGAGTTCATAATATTTTCTGCTTGCATTCCACTGTCTCTGTGTATTAGCAAACAGGCGTCTCCCAGCGCTGCTCACCAGAGCCAGGGGTTGCGGATTTAATAACAAAATCATCGTGGTAAATCATTAGTTGGTGATTCAGCATGGAAATGCCTCATTAGCACTTCAGCATGTGCAGTGTGTGACTTATGAAAACCTCTGAATTATGACTAATTAAGCACAGGCCAAAAAAAAAAAAAATATCCTGGATCAGAACAACAGTTAGGATTAAATAAAATATAAAATATTAAAATATATTTAAAAATATAAAATATAAAATACAAAATACAAAATACAAAATACAAAATACAAAATACAAAATACAAAATATAAAATATAAAATATATGAAATAAAAATAAAATAAAATAAAATAAATATAAAATAAATAATAAAATAAATAATAAAATATAAGAAAGTAATAAAATGGGTGAGGCCACCAGAACTGCTGCACACTGGGAAGAGTCCACATCCACAAGGTCACAATGGAGCAGCGCACGGAGAGATGATGTCGCTTGGGAAGATTCCTCCCTCCCAAAGCACTGGGACGCACAGTAACAACAACCTCTAATTAACAGAAGTTTTAAAATCTTCAACATGCTGATTAACTGCTATATTAATCACCAGGACTTTGGGGGCCAGCTCATTCAAAGCCCTTTCCAATCAGACCCGTTTTGTTTTGCAGCTGGGTCTGGGCACTCGGGGCCTGCCTGGCTTCTCCTGGCACTGAGGGACGGGGTCCTGCCGTGCCCCCACACCCCCGGCGCTCAGAGGCGCTCCCGGGCTGCTCCCAGCCCCTCGCTGGGGAGCCAGTGATGCCGAGTGAGCCTCTCACCCTAAGAAAGGCTCTAAAAATAAGCCCTTAATACACTCTTGCATCCTGTCAAGGCTTTAAATAGCTGTTTGGAGTTCAGATTTTAAAAACTGTTGAGCTCGAATCATTTATGACAACTTGGGAGCCAAAAATAAGTGGGAATGAGGAAAGAGGAGGAGCCCGTCCCCCGCCGAAGCTACGGAGGAGGAGCTGAGGCCACCGCAGCTGGAGACCCTGGAGCTGAGGGGAGCTGAGGGGAGCTGAGGGGAGCAGGGGGACGCGGGCTGGGCAAGGGGCTGCTCGCAGCTCACCCGTCCTGAGGGTGTCACCAGGCCTGTGCCCAGCTGGAGGCACCGGGAGCGCTCGTCCTGTGGGACAGGGCACGAGGGGATTCGGCTGGGAAATGGAGGCTGACTCACGAGCCAAGGAGAATCTCTGGAATGAGGAGCTACGAGGGACTCTGACTGCACCAGCTTCTCACGACATGGGTCCATTGTCAGGATATTCCTTTATCCTGTGGAATGTCAGACTCTACTCTAATCCAGTTTGTAATGGGAAAAGTGCAGGGAGCCCTCACTCAGCTGTGCTCCAGAGACACCTGCAGCACAACTGTGCCAGTCAGAGGCACACTGAGCTCTGGGGAGAGGGGAAACAGCTGCCATATCACAGAATTCCAGAACGGTTTGTGTGGAAGGGATCACACAGACCCCCTCATTCCACCCCTGCCATGGCAGGGACATTTCCACTGTCCCAGGCTGCTCCAGCCCCAGTGTCCAACCTGGCCTTGGGCACTGCCAGGGATCCAGGGGCATCCACAGCTGCTCTGGGCACCCTGTGCCAGGGCCTGACCTCTCCCAGGGAACAATTCCTGCCCAATCTCCCATCCATCGCTGCCCTCTGGCACTGGGAACCATTCCCTGTGTGCTGTCCCTCCATCCCGTGTCCCCAGCCCCTCTCCAGCTCTCCTGGAGCCCCTCCAGGCCCTGCCAGGGGCTCTGAGCTCTCCCTGGATCCTTCTCCTCTCCAGGTGAACATTCCCAGCTCTCCCAGCCCTGGAGCAGCTCCATGGCTTTACCGGGTCTTGCCCCAGCAGGTTGTCCCTCGCTTTCTGAAGGCTCAGGAGGCCAGGGATGGCCGCTGTGTGACGCGGGGCTGTCCCCACGGGCGCTGCCCATCGAGTGGGGCTGTCACCCCCGCAGTGGGGCAGGCCCTGGGCTGGCACGGTCCCCCCCCAGCCCCGCCGTGCCCAGCCCGGCCCGGCCATGTGCGCCGGGCTGTGAGCAATCGCCGCTCCCGGGCTTTCCAGAAATACTCCGCTCTCCTGCTCACTGACCTTTGATCCTCTATTCAATCTGCGCTCTTCTGGAAAGCCCGGCAATGCGGAGGATGCCCTGACGTGAGCGTCGGGGAGGAGGCTGGGACAGCGCCGGTGCCTCTGCCTGGGGCAAACAGCGCGGGGCTGTGCGGGGAGGGGGCTGCAGGCACGGCCCGGGGGGCTCTGAGCGCCGGCACGGGGCTCTGAACACACGGCCCCCGATCTCCCCCTCCCTGGATGTCCCCGGAGCCGATGTCACGGTGCCCGTGCTGACTGGGGCGAGGGGCAGCCGGAGCTCCGGGCACGCTGCGGCTCCTCACCCTCCTCCTGCAACGGCTGAGTAGGAGGTTATGGAAAAAAACATGTTTTCCCAAATCCCAGCACTTTCCTCTGCGGCTCTCGGCTCTGGCTCCACCTGCATCGCAGCGCGCAGCTCAGCAGCGGCCCAGCGCCCGTCCTCTCCCTCCCGAGGACGGTGGTGCCAGGTTCGCCCCCTTCCCTCAGGCGGTTTCTGCTGCGGGAGCCGGGCAGGCGCTCCCGTGCCCCGGGGCAGGCTCCCGGCGCCGCTGCCGCGCTGCCCCTCCGCGCTCCAGCGGCAAAACTCAGCCCCAGCCACGGCGGGGAAACCCGAGCTGCGCTGGACCGGCCTTTGCCGGGGGCCCGCTGGAAACACGGGCAGGGCTTTGATTACTTCGGCTGAACTTGGAAAAAGCCAGTTTGGCCTTGGGGGTGCTTTAGCTGTGCCCCCCCAGGCTGGTGGGTACCTGGCTGTGATGGCACCGGGCTGGCCAGGTATGGACAGGTTCGGGTCAGACCTTGGGAAGGAATTCTTCTTCGCCCAGAGCAGCTGGGGCTGCCCCTGGATCCTTGGCATTGCCCAAGGCCAGGCTGGATGGGGCTGGAGCAGCCTGGGGTGGTGGGAGGTGTCCCTGCCATGGCAGGGGTGGGATGAGGTGGTCCAGGAAGTCCTTCCCAACCCAAACCATTCCAGGATTCTGTGATTCTCTCGCAGTTACTAAACCTGAGTGTTAAAAGGCAGCATCCCACCACAGCAGAAGAACGTGGATGGCAAAATGAACCTTAATAGGGAATAATTTGCCCTCTAGGGGAAAAGAACGCCAAATGGAAGTGTGTGGTATTCCCAGCCCGTGCCGCTCCAGAGTCAGGGATGCTGCAGCTCTCACTCACCCCACGTGCAAACACCCCTGGGACACCGGGACAAAGCCCAGGGAACCGTGCCCTCCCCGGGGCTGGTGGGCACTGTGGGAATCCCACACGGGAAACCCCAAATGGGAACTCACATGGGAATTGTGTCAGTGGGAACTGAGACAATTCCGAGCCAGGACCAGAGGAGCAGGAGCTGAGCCTCATGAAGTGAGTGTGGGGTCAGGAGCAGCGGGAGGAGCAGTGAGACGTGAGGGGTCAGAGCTGTGAGGGGTCAGAGCTGTGAGGGGTCAGAGCCTGTGCAGGGTCAGAGCTGTGCAGGGTCAGAGCTGTGAGGGGTCAGAGCTGTGCTGGGTCAGAGCTGTGAGGGGACAGAGCTGTGCAGGGTCAGAGCTGTGAGGGTTCAGAGCTGTGAGGGGTCAGAGCTGTGAGGGGTCAGAGCTGTGCTGGGTCAGAGCTGTGTGAGGACAGAGCTGTGCAGGGTCAGAGCTGTGAGGGGTCAGAGCTGTGCCGTGCAGTGTCACAACCCTGCAGTGTCCCACCCGTGCTGAGTCACATATGTGCGGTGTCCCAGCCCTGCAGTGTCCCATCCGCGGTGCCCCAGCCGCGGTGTCCCAGCCGTGCAGTCACAGATGTGCAGTGTCCCATCCGCGGTGTCCCTGCCGCGGTGTCCCAGCCGCCGTGTCCCAGCCGTGCCCGCACAGCCCATATTCCCGGTGACATCCAGTGGCTGCGGGAAGCAGTGCAGCCCCACGGCCGCCGCGGGCACCTCGCCAGGGAGAAGCCGCGGCTGCCCCTGCCCTGGGAGTGCTCGAGGCCGGGTCGGACGGGTTTTGGGGCCCCCTGGCCAGGGGGAAGGTTTGGGTCAGGTCCTGCTCGTGTCAGCGGGCTGGGACGAGCCTCTCTGTGAGGTCCCTTGCACGCGGTCGAGCACAGACCTGAGCTGGAGTTTCGGGAGGCTCGGTCAGCGCTGCCAGTCCTGGCACATCACCCCGAGGTGCCCACGGGACCGGAGGCTGCTGCCGTCTGCGGAGCTGGTGGGACACGCCGCGGCCCTCCATGCCCTCGGGGGTCCCGTCCGGCCGCTCCGAGCAGGGAGCAGGGATGTGTTCGGAGGTATTTGCAATTTCCTCCCACCTCAGGGGGATTCCCCGCGCCCTGCAGACCTCCCCCTCCTCCACCGGCAGCGGGAGAGCTCTCACTCTTTAATAACAGAGGTGTGGGGGGGACAGGCAGCACGAATAAACCTGCTGATGGGAGCAGCAGCGCCAGACGTTTGCTTGGCACCCAAGGCACCAGCCCCTCGTGACTCCCACGGAGCCAGGACACGACGGGACAATGCCAGCCCTGCAGATCTGGGACCTGATGGGACGCCACAGCCCCCGGCCCCGCTGCCGCCCTGCTCTGGGGACGGCAGCTCCTCTGCCACCACGGGAACCAGCAGCCCGTGCCAGGCCGCCCATTTCAGAGCGAGCCTTGTTTACTCTGGACTGAATGTTCACATCCCGGGAGCCGCTCAGCTACATAATCACCAAAACCAACACGGGACCGGGGGCTGCGCTGCGTTTTTGTGCTTGCCCAGTGGCTCAGGGACATCAAAGCCCTGGCTCTGGCCGCAGCCAGCCCCGCAGGCCCTGTCTGGCTGAGCGGTTCCCACCGTGCTGGGGCAGGTGGGAGCACCCTGAGAGCCGCCAGCAATGCTGCGGGGCCGGGGCTGGCTGCTCCCTGGAGCACGAGGTTTTCCAAAACTGCCTGAGACTCATCACAGCCGGGAGGAGAAGGGCCGTGGCCATGTCCTGGCTTAAGCAGGGGATGTTTGGGCAGGGGGTGCTTGGGTAGGGGGTGCTTGGGCAGAGGGTGTTTGAGGAGGGGGTGTTTGAGGAGGGGGTGTTTGGGCAGGGGTGTTTGGGCAGGGGGTGTTTGGCCAGGGGGTGCTTGGGCAGGGGGTGTTTGGCCAGGGGTTGCTTGGGCAGGGGGTGCCCGTTGGACACGGACCCCTTGCACTCGTGGCACGCTCTCACAGCCCTTTGCTGTTGCCCTGGTTTGTCGTACTCCTCTCTCTCCCACCATCCAGAACAGGGGACGTGGCTGTCATCATCTCCCCCCCTCTCCTACCCTGTGGGGTGGCTCTGGTGGGTCAGATCCCAGGTCACGGGGCAGAGGACAGCGAGGACAGTGTCCCAGCCCTGGGGGACACAGGGAACACGGTGCTGGCAAGCGGCTCCAGCTGCCCCCTGCACCACGGCCCCTTCACCACCTTCTGTCCTTTGAGCAACAAAAAAACCTGGACCAAAACCAAAAGAGTTTGTGGCCACAGCCACAGGAGCCCACGGCCAACACAGGCCTCGACGTCCCATGCATGCAGGAGTTCCCACAGCTCACTCTCCTCCAACAGGAACAATAGAGATGTTTCAGTTGGAGGAAAAAAAACCTAATAACACTATTTCCACATGAAATGTCATCCTGTGCTCGTTCCATGCTCGGGAAAGGGCAGCAAAGCCCTGGGAAGCAGCGAGTGAGGAGGAAGGAGGATGTAGGGCACCTGAATCAGCAGAAGGCACCGGTATCGACAGTCACTTTATCACCTCCACCCTTCTCATCGCTGCTGCCAAACCCCGCGTACACCCACCGCCGAAGGACAGCAAGTCCCTGGCCCTCGGGCAGCTGAGCCAGGACAACGTGCCTGGCACCACCCCGGAGCTCCAGGGCTTGGTGTGCCGCTGACTCACGCCAGGAGCATCTCTGGGCCGGCCCAGGTGCCCTCACCCCTGGCACTGGACCGTTCCCCAGCGGGCGAGCTCACACACGCCCGGGCTGGGAGTGGAGATCTGGAGTGCTCCCTCCAGCCTCGGCTGCACCGGGGCTGAAAACAGCAGCCTTGGGGTGGAACATGGTGACATGGAGGAACATGGTGACACCGGGGGACATGGTGACACCGGGGGACATGGTGACACAGGGGGGACATGGTGACACAGCGGGGATATGATGGCATGGAGGAACATGGTGACATCAGGGGGACATGGTGACCCACGGGGACCTGCCTTGGGGCACAGGACAGGCAATCATCACTGGCACAGGTGCCCCAACACCTGAGAGCAGCTGGAGCAGGAGCAGCGGTTCCAGACCCTTCCCCTGCCACCCGCCGTGGGGTTTTGCTGCCTTTCGGGAACGGGGCAGCCCCGGTCCCGGGGCAGCGGCGGGCTGGGGGCCGCGGCGGCTGCGGGCGCCTTTCTGCAGCGTCAGACGAATCCGCCCGGCTGCACCCCCGCGATTTATTCCGCTTAATCCGGCGGCGGGCAGGTCCCACCCGGCCGGGTGCCGGCTCAGCCCCGCGGGCGCGCGGCCCAGGGGACGGTCCCTCCCCGCAGGGAGGGGACTGAGTTATGAAAGTTGTGAATGGGGAGTGTCCGGGGGGCTGGAGCAGACGGAGCCCAGGGGCGCGGGGCACTCGCTGCGGGCAGCGCGGCCGGGCTGGGCTGCGGCACCCCGAGGTCCCCGGGACGCCGACCGCGCCCCGCAGACAGCGCCGGCCGCGACGAGAGGCGCTCGGTGACACCCCGACCTCCATGCCCTGGTCACCGCACCGGCCGCTGCCCGCGGGTGACACCCCAGCGCTCCGGGAGCGCCTCCGGAGGCCACTCTCGTGCCCTTATCACTTTTCCAGCCCAGCTTCTTCACTCTGACTGTTGGACGGAGAACTGATAAGGGTACGCGAGTGACACGAGCGACCGTCCCGACGCGCTGGCCCCCGGTGGCCCCCGGGCTACCCCGGCTGCGGCTCCAGCTGCGGCAGGAATCCGTGAGTGTGCAGCTCCAGATGTTGGCTCCGGATAAACCGAACGCAAAGCAATGCAGGGGATTCAGAAGTGTCTTTTTTTTTCACTAAAACCCGGCAGGTCCCGTCACTCCGGGATTTTCCCTTTCAGCATCTGCAGCAGGTCTCCAGCAGGAAAAATGCATCCTTTCGGGAAAAGGTCTTGAAGTGCTTTTTAATGCGTTACTGTTTGCTTGTGTTTCAGCGAAGTTAGCTCGGAATTCTTCGGGATCAATGTAAGGAACAACTGCAAAATAAGAAATGAGTGTAAAACTCCTGTGCTGCCCTGTACCAGGAATTGTTCCCGTTTAGACCTATTTATTCCCAGCATTTCCCTGGTTTTGTAGGTGAGTTCCTGCCGGCCGTCTCCAGCCACAGCAGGTGACGGAAACGATGAGCTCCGGAGGGACGAGGGCAGCGGAGCGCAGGATGAGGTAAGGGCAGAGCCCTGTGCTCCCGCCCGGCTTGGGGGGCTGCAGCCCGTGTCCCACCGAGCCTGGGCTCCCACAGGGGCTGTCCCCGCACAAAAAGCCGATGCTCTAAAGCACCCAGGAACCCCTTCACACGCCCATCCCCTTTTTCCCAGTTTTCCAGCTATTCCCATCAGTCAGGTCTTTCCCGCCTCCGCTGAAGAGTTTTGCAGAGTGTTCCAGTTCTGGGGTGCTCGTCCATGGGTGTGTGGCAGGGTGGAGAGGAAAGAGCACAGGGAGGAGGTTTCTCTCCATAGGGGATAGAGCCTGGCCCGGCTGGGGCCCATCGGCTGCACGGCCCAAACCCCAGGGCTGCCCTGGCCCCACATGACCCCACAGCCAGCCACTGCTGCAGCGCCACGGGGCTCCCCAAATCATTGCCGCCCCCACAGAACTCCCCTGCAGCTCCCCGCACGCCCTGCTGCTTGACAAAGGCTGCAGCGGGACCCCTGAAACTCAGGGGGCCCCAGATCCCCTTCAATTTCCCGGTGCAGGCATCAGGGCAGGGACCGAAGTGGAGGAGCAGCTCCGTGTCAGGAGCTGCACGCACAGGCTGGCCTGGGGAGGGGATGCACCCCTAAAGCCGCCCCCTAAACATGCACCCCTAAACCCATCCCCTCAACCCATCCCCTAAGGATGCACCCCTGAAACTGCCCCCTAAGGTTGCACCCCTAAACCCAGACCCTAAAGATGGACCCCTAAGCCCATCCCCTAAGGATGTACCCCTAAACCCATCCCCTAAGGATGCACCCCTAAAACTGTCCCCTAAAGATGCACCCCTAAACCCAGACCCTAAAGACGCACCCCTAAACCCATCCCCTAAGGATGCACCCCTAAAACTGTCTCCTAAGGATGCACCCCTAAACCCAGACCCTAAGGATGCACCCCTAAACCCAGACCCTAAAGACGCACCCCTAAACCCAGACCCTAAGGATGCACCCCTAAACCCAGACCCTAAAGACGCACCCCTAAACCCAGACCCTAAGGATGCACCCCTAAACCCAGACCCTCCTGCTCCTGATCTTGGCCCCATACGCTGACTCCGAGGCGCAGCCCAGCTGCGGGCGCCTCGGCCCCCCGGGCTCACCTGGTGGCCGCACCGCCAGCGCCAGGCACGGCTCCCTGTTCTCCTGGAGCCCTCTGGGGACAGCCGGGCTGTGCCCTGGGGACTGTCCCCACTGCCCGTGTCCCCACGCTGCCTCCGCCACGGCCGGGATTGAGGGCTCTGCCGCAGCCGTGGAACCCGAGCGTCCTCTCGGCGCAGAGAGGGAAGGGTCAGTGTTTGGGACAGGCTCGGTCACCCCTCGTCGATGGTTTTTGTCGCCCTCGGTGACTCCGGGCCCAGCCTAGGGGGGCAGGATGTGACCCCGCCGCGCCCCAGCTCTGGGCACCCGGCGGCGGGGGCTGGCACCAAGGGGCTCGGAGCGCTCGGGGGTCCCGGGAGTGCTCCACACACAGCCCACGCAGCCCCTCCGGCTGCTCCCGCTGCCCAGGGAGCTGTGGAGGTGGCGGCGGACCCACACAATGACGGGAGGGAAGAGAAGGGTCGTCCCGCCCGTCCCACCGTGGGCTGGTCAAGGGACAGTACCGGGGCATCCCTGGGCACTGGGGGGCTGCTCTGAGGGCACCGGGAGCTTCCCGGAGCCCCAAACTGGCCTGGGTGATTGCCCGAAGCTACCGGGAACCCTGAAACGGATGGGGTGAGCGGCCGGAGCCTCCAGGAGCCCCAGATGTGAGCGCCGGCGTTCTGGCAGCATGAGGGGTTCACGGGGGGGCCGGGACCTCGTGTGATCCCTCTGCAAACAGCCGCGGGCGGGCTGTCAGAGTGTATTCGGCTCTCCCCGGCGGCAGGTGGGGTGATCAGCCGTGAAAGGACGGCTTAGCGCCGCCGGAAAACTCCTGAGGCAGCCGAATTCCCCGCGCCGGCCCCAGCGCCCGGCCCGGGGGGCGATGGCTGGGCCGGCAGCCGCCGCTCGCCCCGGGCACGCAGCTCCGGTATTAAAGTCCCGAATAGGAAATTCCAGTTCTCCAGAAAAAAACAGCAGCCGGATATTTCATAAGTGTCCCGGCGGACATGAAAGCCGCACCAGGAAATTTCGCTCAGCATTGATATTAAAGCTGGCGCGGCCCTCGGGGCAGCCGGGGCCGGCACGGGGCGAGGGGCGGCCGCGGGACACGCGTGTGCCCAGGCCCTGCTCGTGTCGCCGTCCCTCGTGTCGCCGTCCCTCCTGTCGCCGTCCCCTCTCGTCCCCAGCAGTGCCACAGGCGCTGGCACCGCTGCAGCGGCGGGGACGCGGGGCTCCGGGGCTCGGGGACACCCCACGGACACGGGACACGGCGAGGGCGCAGCCGAGCCCCCAGCAGGGCGCAGGCGGGCCGGGGGTCCCCGGGGGGCTGCACGGGTGGGAAGGGCGGTGGCACCGAGCCCGGGCACGGCGCAGCGCCGCTCAGCCCGGGGCCGCGGGGGAGCGCAGCTGATCGCGGGTTATCGCCCTGCTCTGTCCCTGGACGCGGGTCCGTCCTCCTCCGACACCCTCCGCGGAGTGCGAACTGGGATCTCCCCCTGCCCCCGCCCAGCGCCTCTCCTCCCCTGCCGGCACAGCTCGGGGCAGAGGCTGCGGCGTGGTTTGGGTCCTTAAAGCTCATCGCGTTCCAACCCCTGCCGTGGCAGGGACACCTCCCGCTGTCCCAGGCTGCTCCAAGCCCTGTCAACCCGGCCCTGGGATCCAGGAGCGGCCACAGCTGCTCTGGGCACCCTGTGCCAGGGCCTGCCCACCCTCAGGGAACAATTCCTGCCCAATCGCCCATCCATCGCTGCCCTCTGGCAGTGGGAACCATTCCCTGTCCCTCCATCCCTTGTCCCCAGTCCCTCTGCAGCTCTCCTGGAGCCCCTTTAGGCCCTGGAAGGAGCTCTAAGGTCTTCCCAGATCTTTCCCTTCTCCAGGCTGAAGTCATTTCATCCCTCAGCTTTGGCTGAGTCAGGATCCAGCTGCCCAGATCCTGGGCTCTACCTCCAGTTCAGCCTGGAGCCCCTCACCTCTGCCATTCCCAGGCACTGACGTTTTCCTGTTCCCTGTGGGGATTCAGCAGAATTAGCAGTTAAACACAACCCAAAGAGCATTGTCACGGCTCCTCGAGAGAAAACAAGTTGCTAAAACTGAAAAAGCCAAATGAGAGAATGGAATATTTTTGCATTGATTTTCTTGCCATGAATATTTATAAAACGTAGCTTAATGATGTTAAGAAAATACAGGACAGTGCTGGGTGAGGGCTGCGGTCTGCATCCCCATCCCAGGGCAAGGCACACCCTGGACCTCAGCACCCGTGCCCTGCCAGCACTGGAGCCGCAGCACTGATTCCAGGAGCTCAGAGCAGGGAATCACCTGTCCAAAAACCAGAGAACCCCCAGAAGGACCCCCCAGACCAAAAGGAATTTACTGCCCATTGTCACAAGCAATAAACACAGTGCCCAGAGAGTCCGAGCATTTTCTTCTCCCTGCCCCATCACAGCACGCTCTCGTTTTAATTGGCAAATAATCACACAAATTGCATCGCCACTCCATCCCTTCTATGCCTGTCAGGAAGCTGTGTCTGCCCCTGGATCCCTGGCAGTGCCCAAGGCCAGGCTGGACAGGGCTTGGAGCACCTGGGACAGTGGGAGGTGTCCCTGCCCACGGCAGGGCCGGGATTGAGAAGGGCTTTTAAGGTCCCTTCCGACCCAAACCATTCTGGGATTCGGTGATTCACCCGTTACAGCACAAGCGGCCTCATCTTCCGCCACCACCCACAGATATTCAGTCCCTCCTGCCAGGATCCGGGGATTTCCACCCCGTCCCAAGGGCCCTTTGATGTGAGGGGTTCTCTGCCGCCCCTCTGGAGCACACCCAGGGGAGCAGCCCACCGTGGAGGGACAAGAACGTGCAGATGGCAGAGGGAAAACCATGGAGGAGCGCAGGGACAGAGATGTGTTGTCAAGGCAACAGCCGCTGCA
This sequence comes from Hirundo rustica, assembly GCF_015227805.2. Lineage (NCBI taxonomy): Eukaryota > Metazoa > Chordata > Aves > Passeriformes > Hirundinidae > Hirundo > Hirundo rustica. Next base: position 19,878,842 of record NC_053462.1, read on the forward strand.
GGAGTGGGAGGGGGAAGGAGGGAGGAACAGGGTACCTGGGGGTCCCGTGGTGGACACGGGGGCACGAGGAGCCGAGGGAGGACAGGGACAGGAACATTATCCCCTGCCCCTCTGCCCACCGGGACAGCTCCTGGCCCTGCTCCCGGTGAGGGAGGAGGGTTCAGGGCCCCACAGATCCCAGGGCCCCACAGACCCCAGGGCCCCTCACCTGCGTCCTGCCCGCTCCCACAGCCCAGCTCCCCAAGCCCAGCGCTCAGCGCCCCAGGGATGGAAGCTGTCCCTCTCCAAGGGCCAGCAAATGAGCAAATGCCACCAAAGGGGGGCGGCTCGGGCTGCTCAGAGGCACAGACCACCACAACCCCATTCTCACACCTTTCCACAATTCCTCAGTCTGAGTCAAACCAACTCCCCACGCTGCGGAGCAGAGTCTGCAGAGATCCCTGTCCCACCCATCTCCAGACCCTGCCGCTTACAGGAAAGGTCGAAACTCTGTTGAAGCCTCAGACGGGCAGGGAAGTCCCCAGCCCGGAGAGGGGACAGCAGGCACAGCCACCTGTGAGGCCACGGCGGCCGGCGCAGCCACAGAGCTGCTGGTCCGACACAGATCCGGCCTCGATCCAGGCTCACGGCAGTGAGAGCGCAGGCGTGATGGGGGCACGGGGAATCCTGCGCACCCCTGCGCCCCCAGACCCTGCTGTGCAAGGAGCTGTCACCGTCCCCTCACCCGGAGCCAGGACAGGCACAGGGGACAGGCTGGGAGTGTGTGCAGGAGCAGTCAGGGGCTCTGTGCTGCTGTGCGTACCGCCTGAGCCCCACAACTGAGCCCCACAACTGAGACCCACACCTGAGACCCACACCTGAGACCCACAACTGAGACCCACACCTGAGCCACACACCTGAGCCACACACCTGAGACCCACAACTAAGCCACACACCTGAGACCCACAACTGAGACCCACACCTGAGACCCACACCTGAGACCCACAACTGAGAGCCACAACTGAGCCACACACCTGAGACCCACAACTGAGAGACACAACTGAGCCCCACACCTGAGCCACACACCTGAGCCCCACACCTGAGACCCACAACTGAGACCCACACCTGAGCCCCACATCTGGAGCCACACCCCTGAGCCCCACACCTGAACCCCACACTTGCAGCCTCACACCTGGAGCCCCACACCCTCAGTCCCACACCTGGAGCCTCACACCTGGAGCCCCACACCCTCAGTCCCACACCCAGAGCCCCACACTCTGTTCCCTCCTCCCCTCGGCTGTCGAAGGCCCCAGAGCAGCCCTGCCAGGGCAGCAGCTCGTGGCAGCACGGGGAGCTGTGCCTGAGCCCCTGCTCCCTGCTGAGCCTGTGCTCCCCACGCACCCATCCCAGCAGCAATCCCTGCCAGCCCCTGACAGCTCCCTAAAGCTGCTGCACTATTTTTACCCCACGGTTGCTATAGAGACGTGAGAGCCGCTCCCCGTGATGATGCAGCTGCTTTTGGGTGATGCAGGCTCTTCCAGAAGCACTGCATCACCCACTGCATCACCCGTTGTATCACCCACCGTTATCACCTGCTGCATCATCACCTGCTGCATCACCCGCTGCATCACCCGCTGCATCATCACCCTCTGCATCACCCACTTCAGGTCCCCTTGGACACCCACTCTGGTCCCAGGGACCTGTGCCAGCCCCCCGTGCCCCAGCAATGCCACGGGACGTGGGGTCACACGCACACCTGCTGCACCCCTCACTCCCGGTGCCCCGGGCTGCGGTGAGCTGCTGCTTCCCCAGGGTGCTGCTGTGCTGGGCAACGTCTCACCACAGCCAGCTCACCTGTCCTGCCAAAGCCAGGGGCCGGAGGGGACAGGGACCAGCAGCGTGTGGCACTGCATGACCACTGACATGGCGGATTTTAGCTGATCCATCTCGGGCACACTCATTTTTCCAGCAGGACAAATCAGGGTCCCAATTAAAGCAGGTACAATCCTGACCCAGGCTCCAGCTCTGCTCAGCTCGGAGGGGGAAATGAGGTGCTGCGGGCATGGTTGGACCCTCTCCTCCACGAAACCCCAGGAGGGGGCTGAGCTCTGGTGGGCTGTGTCCCGTGGGTCGAGGGGCCTGGGCTGTGCCCGAGGCAGCAGCAGGGGCAGCAGGGGCAGCAGCAGCAGCGGCAGCAGGGGCAGCAGCAGCAGCAGGGGCATCTGTTCCCCCCAGGACACTGCTCTCAGCCCCGGGCAGGGTGCCTGTAGCGGTGATCGGCGGCCGTGCACGGATGAGCTGTCAGGAAGAATTCACACAGCCCTCGGCAGAGCACCCAAAATAAACCCTGCCAGCACCGGCTGCCTCCGGGGACACGGGGCTGGTTCAGCCCTGCACTGGCACCCACCTGTGCCCGAGCCCGCAGCCCAAAGGCGCCAGGGGAGCCAAGGACGGGACTTTGGGACAAGACCCATCCCCAGAAGAGAGAGCCAGCTCTGCTCAGCCGGGGGCTGCAGCTCCTCTGGGGCTGAGGAGAACATCAGCCCCTTGCCATCCTGTCCCTGCTCCTGCAATCTCAGCCCCTCGAGGCACCACTGCAGCCCCTGGAATGCCCTGGGAACCAGAGCTGCACCCCACAGAGACCAGACAGCGCCGTCACCGTCCCAGAACGCAGCTCCCCCTCCTCCAGGCTGGGCCAGGCTCTAACCATAACCTCAGCAGGCTCCAATAAAGGGCTGACAGCTCCCCGGGTGCCCATCCAGGTGGGAATGTGCTGGGATGGCCCCACCAAGCATCCAGCATCTCTGCTGTTCTCCTCAGTGACACAGTTCTGTCACCTCTGCCCCTCTCTGTCCTGCCCCGGTGAGGAATTGGGTGCCAGTACCACCCATGCCACAGGGGACTGGTGCCACCAGAGCACTCCCAGGCACTGCCCAGCCCTCCCCACCTGCCAGGGCTGTTTGGTGCGCACAGAGCACCCCGTGGTGGCACCCAGCCACCTCAAAACCACCTCAAAGCCACCTCAAAGCCACCTCAAAGCTACCTCAAAGCCACCTCATCCCAGTTTTGTCCCAGACTGCTGGTGTCTGGACCCCATGCTGCGGTCCCCAAGGCTGCACGGGCACTGCTGAGATCAAACCCACGGCTCAGAGCCCTGCACAGAGCTGCAGCCTTCTCCAGCAGCCATCCCTGCGGCCCCGTTGCCATGGCATCCTCAGGGATGGCAGAGATACCGGTGAGGAAGACAAGGGGCATGAAGATAGGTGGACACATTGGCTCTGCAAAGCCAGGGCACGGCTGGGGCAGGTTTGAGGCCCTCTTGCAGCAGGCAGGGGCCGTTCCCGCTCCCCTCCAGAGAGGTTCCAGCTCCCAGGACTGGCATTACGGAGCTGGCATCGCCATGGCCCCTCCCCGCTGGGGCTTCTCCCGCCCCATGGACACCTGAAGCCGGTGAGTCCAGGCTGGAGCAGCGGGAAAGGGAACTCCTGTGTTTTAACACCCTCAAGGATAGAGCATTCCTGCTGTCCAGCAGGATCAGCCAGCCTGGGGTGACAGCCACGGGAGCAGCGGCCTTCCCTCTTTCCCCACCTCCTCCCTGACCCGTGCTGCGGCGCCCCGGGAGCAGAGCAGACCCCCCTCAGCTGGGGGGACCCTCTGGCTTCCTCTGGAGCTGCAGTCGGGCAGCCTGGGCTGCTCCTGCCACCACAGCTGGACTCCTCTAAATTTGTGGCTTTCGGGAGTTTATTTCTTAGACGTTTATTTCGTTAAGGTGTTTGTATTACCTTGCTCTTAGGAGTTAGTGTGTTTATTTTTCGACAAGTAAACTGGCGTGCTCGTGCATCAGAAGATGGACAGACAAACACATTTTTGGGGGGTTTGTGGCCAGTTTAGGGAGGTACTGCCGAGTGTCTGCGTTACCAAGTCAGGAGGAACCTGCCGAAAGGTTTGCCAAATACTCCCTAACATCATAAGACTGAGTTAATTTCCCTGCTGGCTCTGATCCTCATTGTCATCATCATCTCTGAACGGAGAGCGCTGCAATGTTAGATTATATTTTATTAATCACAGGAGAAATTTCCCCAAATGTTAATGTGGTACAGAGGGTGTGATGACAAACATCCCCACAGCTGTGAAGGTTTGCAGAAGCGCAGAACCTTGAGGGTTCGGGGCAGCGATCGGGGGCATCTGTGACCGTTTCCCTCTTCCCCCAAATTCCATCTTTCTGCTGGGACTGCTCCGGAAGAGACCAAGGAAAGTGGAGGAAGCTGCTGGGAAGCAGGTTCTTGCCCGGCTGCGAGGTCTGGGGACAGAGGGGGGCCAGGGAGGCAGCACGCTGCTGCTTGTGCGGCACATCGCCGGGCACTGAGGGCAGCTGTGCCTGGGGAGCGGACACAGGGGGCCCGGCTTCTCCTGCAGGGCACGGGGCGCTCCAGGTGTGCCCTCAGGCTCCGCCAGATGCGCGCTCACGCCGCGGAGCCACGAACATCCCAGGGGGCTCGGGGCGGCCGTGACTCCCCCTGCTGCAAGGGCGGACAGCTGTGGGCTCAGAGGGGCTCGGGCTGTGGGGAGCCCCCGGAGCAGCGGCACTCGCGCCCCGGCCCTGCACACAGAGAACCCCGCTCTGCGCCGGGGGGCAAAGACACCCTGCCCTCACAGCCCCCACCACGGGCCACGGACACACGGACACACGGACACACGGACACACGGACACATGGACACACGGACACATGGACACACAGACACACGGACACACGGACACTCGGACACACGGACACACGGACACACAGACACGGACCCCTGCACATGGACACATGGACACACGGACACACGGACACACAGACATGGACCCCTGCACATGGACACATGGACACACAGACACACGGACACACAGACACACGGACACACGGACACACGGACATGGACCCCTGCACACGGACACATGGACACAGCCCCCTGCACATGGACACACGGACACACGGACACACGGACACAGCCCCCTGCACACAGACACACGGACACAGCCCCTTGCTGCCCCCAGCACACGGACACATGGACACACGGACACACAGACACACGGACACATGGACACACGGACACACGGACATATGGACACACAGACACAGCCCCCTGCACACGGACACATGGACACACAGACACACAGACACAGCCCCCTGCACACGGACACAGGGACACAGCCCCCTGCTGCCCCCTGCACACGGACACTCGAACACGGACACACGGACACACAGACACACGGACACACGGACACACGGACACACGGACACCCCCGCCCGCCGCTCCCCGCACCCACCTGCGGGCGGACGCGCCGCCTCCCGCGCCCTCCTCCTCGCGCAGCGCCGGGTACCGGCACCGGCAGCCGAGCACCGGCTCCACCGACCGGCACCGACAGCGGCGCCGGGCACGGGGCAGCGGCAGCGGAGAGTGGCACCGGACACGGGCAGCAGGTAGCGGGCCGGGGGCTGCTGCCGCACCCCAGCACCGCCACCGCAGCCGGGGGCGGCGGGAGGGAAGCGCGGTGGCCGCGGCTCGGAGGGGCCAGGGGGGCACCAGCCCCCGAGGGACGGGGGAGAACCGAGGCCAGGGAATCCCCCGGGGCCGAGGGGTCCCCGCGGGAAGGGGCAGTGGGGAGCTGACGGGCGGGGAGCGGTACCGTGGGTGCCTTTGGGAGGGGCCCGGAGCACTGGGAGCACTGGGAGCACTGGGAGCACTGGGAGCAGTGACCGCAGGTCCAGGGGCCGCAGCATCCCCATGGAGGGCACGGAGGGGTGGCGAAGGGCCGGGGGCTTGTGCCCTCTGCAACTCTGGGGGCACTGGCGGATCAGGGCTCCAGGAACGCTCTGAGCAGTGAGACAGGGAGCAGGGGGCGGCAGCAGTGGGCGGCAGCGGGGGTCAGTGTGGCGGTAGAAGCAGGGGGCAGTAGAAACACAACAGACAGCACGACTGTGGCTGTTTCTCCTTCCCTCCGGCAGTGAGGAAGCAGAGATCCCGGCTCCAGCCCAGGAAGCCATCAGGGAAGTTCACGCAGTCTCCGGCGGGTTTCGCGTTGTGGCCCCCCAGACGGAGCAGAGGGGTGGAGAGCATCAGAAGCCCTCCGGTCTCCTGGGGAAACCGAGGCACCGGGGCAGCTCCCCGCACAAGGTGGGTGGACGCGGCCAGAGGGACAGCGGGATGTGGGGCAGTGCCCAGAGCACGGCACCCCGGGAAGGCAGGGACAAAGCAGTGGGGCTCACCTCTTCTCCGCGGTTCCCCCCACAGCCGCCAGCCGCCGCTGCCCTCGCCCAGCGGGAAGCAGCAGCCATGGATGAAGCGACGGAGCTGGAGCTGGGGGGCAACTCCCTCCTGAAGGCCGTGTGGCTCGGCCGGCTCCGGCTGACCCGGCTGCTGCTGGAAGGGGGGGCTTACATCAACGAGAGCAACGAGAAGGGGGAGACGGCGCTGATGGTGGCCTGCATCACCACGCACGTTGACCAGCAGAGCATCCACAAGGCCAAGATGGTGAAGTACCTGCTGGACAACAGAGCCGACCCCAACATCCAGGACAAGTCTGGGAAAACCGCCCTCATGCACGCCTGCATCCGAGGGGCCGGGGGGGACGTGGTGTCCCTGCTGCTGGAGAGCGGGGCGGACCCCAGCCTGGAGGACCACTCAGGAGCCTCGGCGCTGGTCCACGCCATCAATGCCGAGGACCAGGCTGTGCTGCAGCACCTACTGAACGCCTGCAGAGCCAAGGGGAAGGAGGTGATCATCATCACCATGGACACATCGGCCTCCGGCACCAAGACCGCCAAGCAGTACCTGAACGTCGCCCCTGCGCTGGAGTTCAAGGACAGGGCTCCCCTCGAGGAGGGCGCAGCCCCCTCCAGTGCGCACCTGAAAGCTCCCGTCGCAGCACCCTCCCCTGCCGAGGAGAGCAGCGCTGTCACCCCACGCCCCTCGCACGCCGGGGACACCGAGCCACCCTCCCCAGGCCAGAGAGCTGGCACTGCCCGCAGAGCCCACCTGCCCCGGCTGAAGCGACTGCGCTCAGAGCCGTGGGGTCTGGTGGCACCCTCGGTGCTGGCGGCCTCCAGTCACCACGACGACACGCGGCTCCGCGCTGACGGCGAGGTCGTCGCGGGCATGGGAGACCTCTCGCTCTCCAAAAAGGCCTCCCTCAGCCGGAGCAGCAGCAGCAAGGGAAGAGACCCCTCTCTCTTCCCTCCGGTGGATGAGCAGGCACTGGGGCCGCTGGCACGGAAAGCCACCCACGAGAAGAGCCCAGGCACCCACCCGTGCCTGCCCCGGAGCAGCACGGTCCCAGAGGAGCCAGAGAGCGCCAGCCCGGCCGCAGGGAAGGACGCTCCACACCGGTGGAGGCCAGGCACCGAGCACGACGGGGACTCCCAGGTCACCGAGGCGGGGAGGGGGCCGTCGGAGAGGAGGAAGCTGAGCGGGTCCCAGCTGGCCTCGCTGGACGGTTCCTGCGACTCTCCCTCCGGCAGCGCCAGCGCATCGCCCAGCACCGGCCGGCGCCGGCCGCCCGGCATGCTGGAGAGGAGAGGGTCCGGGACCCTGCTGCTGGACCACATCTCCCACACCAGGCCAGGATATCTGCCCCCCTTGAATGTGAACCCCAACCCCCCGATTCCTGACATTGGCTCCAGCAAAGCCCCCTCCCCGCTGGCTGCTGGGCTGAAGCCGCTGGTGCCGCTCACGCCCAGCTCACCCAGGCGGGGTGACCTGAGAGCCCACAGGAAGCTGCTCCGCAGACATTCCATGCAGGCGGAGCAGCTGCGGCACCTCTCCGATTTTGAGGAGGTCGTGGCGCAGTAGCCGTGCCACCGTTTGTTCACGGGGAGGCGGCGGCCGCCGGGCTGCCCCTGCAGAAACGGGGCGGTTCCCACACAGAGCGAGCTCCGGGGACACGCTGGTGGCCAGGGGGTGCGGCCCTGAGCTGAATCGGGAGCGGGCTGACGGGGAGATCGATCCCCCACCATCCTGGACCGCCAAGCTCCGTGCCAAGGATCCCACCTGGATCACTTATTCCTCACTAGCTGCAATCCGCTTGTCTTCATCCTGCTGGTTCTCTCACCGAGTCCCCTCCCGGAGCCCCGGGGGTGATCTCTGGGGCCGAGGCGTTCATGAAGTGCTTTCCGGGAGGGGAAGGGGCTCGGTACTGCGGGGGCTGGAGGAGTGGGAGCACCCGTCCAGCCACGGACCGTGCCGGTGCTGTCCTGCAGCGGGAGACGGAGACAATCCTCGCAATCCTCCGCCTCCGAGATTCCCGAGCGCTCCGGAGCTCCAGCGGCTGAGCTCACCCGGCACCGCTGCAGCCCCGTCGGCTGTGGGCCGGGACGGGTTTGTCTCTTCTCTGAAGCGTCTGAACTTTAGGGGGTTCATTCCCCAGCACGCCGAGGAGCTCCGAACTCAAGAAGCGCCGAGCCCCCGAGCCGCTCCCGGCCCGGCTGCGTGGAAAACCTCCGCCAGCGGCGGGGAGCAAGGGGTGACCGAGGGTGGCAAGGGCTGTCCCCTTGAATTCATCCCCCCGGGAAAGCCGCAGGCAGGACCCCGCTGTGCTGCCTGCCCCGCTCGGGGAGCCCCCAGCCCCGCGGACGGGCCGAGTGCCGCTGCTGCCGGCGGATTCCATCCCTCCGCGAACGCGTTTATCCACGAGACTGCGTGGGGGAGCAGGGGCAGGTGTTGGGGTGACGCCGTGGCCCTGCGGAGACTTTTGCGCTGGTTTTGCCCTGCATTAATAAAGCGCTCAGCTGTGGACGGAGGCTGATCTCGCGTGGACCCGGCACCGGCCGCCGGGCCAGGGCGGTCCCCGGGAGCGCCGAGGGGATGCCCGGGGTTCCCGGAGCGCTCGGCCCGGAGGTGCCGGGGGGTCCCCAGGGTCGGTGCAACATTCCCGGGATCCCCGCGGTGCCCGCCCCGGGGCCGGAGGTGCCGGAGGGTTCCCAGGATGCCGGGGTCGGTGCAACATTCCCGGGATCCCCGCGGTGCCCGCCCCGGGGCCGGAGGTGCCGCCCGCGCCCCGCCCCGCTCGCAGCGGAAGCGCCACGTCAGGGGGGCGGTGCGGGGCGGTGCGGGGAGGTGCCGGTGCCGGTGCCGGTACCGGGCTCGGTGCGCTGCGGGGGCCGTGCGGGGCGGTGCGGGGAGGTGCCGGTGCCGGTGCCGGGCTCGGTGCGGGGGGCGATGCCGGGCGCGGTGCGTGCTGCCCTGCGGACGCTGTGCCTGGCCGCGCTGCTGGGCGCGCTGGGGGCCGGCGGCACGGAGCTGACGCTGGAGCTGCCCGACAGCGCCCAGCGCTGCTTCCACCAGGAGCTGGAGAGCGGCATCAAGTTCACCCTCGACTACCAGGTACCACCTTGCCTGTACCTCCCTGCAGCCCTGCACGCTCCGTGCCTGCGCCCCCCGCCCGTACCCCTGCCAGGGCTCCTCCGCCCGCACCCCGTTTGTGCCCCGTCCCTGTGCCCCGGTGCCCGTGTCTCGCCCGTGCCCATGTGCCTGCCGTGTCCCGCTGCCCGTGCCCCGCTGCCCACAGCCCTGCCCATTTGTGTGCCGCTGCCTCTGCTCACGCTCCCGTCCTGTGCCCTGCAGAGCCCCAGGCAGGGCTGCAGCTCCCTCCTCCCGTGCACACCCCAGCTCCCTCCGTGCTGCGCTCGGAGCCGTTCCCAGCCCCACGCCCAGCAGTGCCCACCTGAGAGTGCTCACATCAGCCACAGATGCCCCTGACCTGGGTCACGAGGGCTGTCCCTGTCTCCAGACACCCCACTTGAGCCATGGGCACCCCCTGAGCTGCTGGCACTTTGGTGCACATGTTCCCCAGGGCTCCCCTGGCCTGGGCCCATCCCATGGGCTTGGTGCCCGCTGGCCTCTCACAGAGCTGTGGGGCTGGGCAGGGCCAGGGGGCCCTTGCCACGTTGCCTGGCGTGTGCCACCATCTGAGGTGCGTGTGATACACAGGTGATCAGCGGGGGACACTATGATGTGGACTGCTACGTGGAGGACCCCAACGGCAAGATCATCTACCAGGAGACCAAGAAGCAGTACGACAGCTTCTCGCACCACACCGAGGTCAAGGGCGTCTACACCTTCTGCTTCGGCAACGAGTTCTCCACCTTCTCCCACAAAATTGTCTACTTCGACTTCCAGGTGGGCGATGAGCCGCCCATCCTGCCCAGCATGAACAACCGCGTCACTGCCCTGACACAGGTGGGTCCCGGGAGAAAGGGAGGGAGGGAGGGAGGGCGGGAGGGTCCTGCTGCAGCCCCCAAGCAGCCTTGCGGGATGGCAGTTGGGGACTCGTCCCCTTCCTCCTCCGCTGGATGCAGAAGTGCCAACCGCCAGCCCGCAGCCCCGGCGCACACCACATCCTCGCCCGGCTCGGGGGGGCTGTGCTGGCTCCCCTGTCTGCAGCAGCCCGTGTCCATCCCACGTGAGGGAATTGCATCAGCCACTCCAGCCCTTGCTGTGAGCCTCTGGGCTGGGCATCTCAGTGCTGTCCCACTGGGGAACCCCCCTGGGTGGGTTCTGACAGGGAACAGACGCTGCCGTCCTGCTCTTGAGTGTCCTGGCACGGCCCTGGGCTCCCTCAGCCTGTGCCGCGTCAGGAGCGACAGGGAGCTCTTGTCCTCGTCCCCCAGATGGAATCCGCCTGTGTCACCATCCACGAGATGCTGAACGCGGTGATCGACTCCCAGACCCACTACCGGCTGCGGGAGGCGCAGGACCGGAGCAGGGCTGAGGAGCTCCATGGACGCGTCTCTTACTGGTCAGTGGGGGAAACCCTCATCCTCTTCGTGGTCAGCATCGGGCAGGTGATGCTGCTCAAGAGCTTCTTCACCGAGAAGAGGCCCAGCAGCGGCGGAGCTGGCAGCTAGAGCTGCTGCGTTGTGCCCGAGCGCAGCGGGGAGCGGCGCGGCTGCGGGCCCGCGCTCGCACTTTCCCTCCGGTCCTGGTGGGAGCAGGGGGGACGTGGCGCTGCCGAGCTGGGTGACAGGCACCCAAGTACCGGGGTCCCCCGGCATCGCCTCCCCCTGCCATCGCCCCACCTACCCTGTCCCCTCGCCTGGCCACCCTGTCCCTGTTCTCTGGCCCCTCTGGGAAGCGGGTGGGACACATCAGCACCGGGGCACCCTCGTGACTGCGATGAGCACGCGCTGCCCCTCGGTGCCCCGTGCAGCCACCAAGGGGATGGGGCAGCGCTGGCCCACCTGGCACCCACGCAGGGCTGCCAGCCCCAGGACAGCTGCCCGTGGGCACCCAGCTCTGTCTGCACCCCACTCGTCCTGTGGCCGGCTGGGTGCTCCCAGCAGCGGGGCCGCAGCAACAGCAGCATCCAACAAGGGAAGGGTTTTTGCTGGGAGATCCGTGGCTCTACCAGCTCCTCCCCTCGCAGCATTCCTCAGGCTGGCAGCAGGTGGTGTGCCCGTACCGGGTGATATTTTCATACTCACACGAGACTCAGCCCCCTCACACATCCCCGCGTCGAGGAAGCCCCATCCCTGCCCCAGAAGCACAGAGGACCCACGCACACCTGGGACTGCAGCCCCTCATTCCCCTGAGCCCCACAAAATGGAGACCCCCACAAGACCCCTGGAGTGACTGGTGTGCTGGCCCTCCAGCCCTCAAGCAGGCGTGAGATCATTTTTCAGAGCTGAAGCAACTCCACCAGACTTTTCCTTTACCACTTTCAAATAAATCCCTGCAAGCACGGCTGGCACTGCGGTTTTTGGGCACAGCTCCTTCCTGCCCTCCTGCCTTGCCCCCCTGCCCGCACCAGCTGGGCTTGCTCCTGGCACAGGACCAGAGGCTGGAGCCAGAGACCCCTCAGCAGGAGCAGAGCGCTGCCTGTGCCAGCCCTGCTCTCAGAGGGTTGTGGAGGTTCCCACTGGGCAGTGGGGCCTGAGGGGACGAGGCAGCCCAGGGCCAGTGGGGACCCACAGGCAGAGCCCAGCTCTGGGGTCCCTTCCCTGAGGCCGGGGGGCTGCCAGGGCAGTTCTCCTGGTGCTGGGGGCAGTGAGGGGCCCAGGCAGCCCCAGCCCTCGCCGCCTCTCCGGGCCCCAGCAGCCGCGCTGGCTCCGTCAGCGCCGGCCTTGGGGCAGCTGCTGCAGGCGGGAGAGCTGGCCCTGTGTGCCTCCCAACAGCCTTGGGCAGGAGCCAGGAGCTCCTGTTTGGAGCAGAGCCCACATCAGCAGCACCCTGGGACTGCCACCAGCCCGGCGCTGGCCGGCAGGGACCGGCCCTGCGCCCACTGGGACACTGAGCCCTGTGGGGATGAGCGGGGACGGGAGCACCCAGCCCTGGCCGGGCTGTGGATGGCCCCGAGTCCGCCCCTTCCCGGGGACTCTTGAGCCACCCGTGGTGGGGACAGGGGCAGCTGTGACCCCGGTGGGTCAGGGTGCTGGCTCTGGGGACACCAGGGGACACGGGAGAGACGAGAGGTGGCCGTGGGACGTTTTATTGCTGTTGAGGGACAGAGAAGGGAGAGGGGACGGGGGCACCCCCACCAGCCCAACCCGCAGAGGCACTTCAGGGAGAGAGATCAGCATCGCTCCATCGCCCCCGGGCCTGTGCTGAGCGGGTCATCCTGCTGCCAGACCGCCCTGCCCCGAGCAGCCCGGCGCTCCCGCTGGTCTCACAGCGAGCTGCTGTGACAGGATGCGTCCCTGGCAGCCCCTCGGCACCTCTGCCCCGCCTGGGCTCCCCGCCGGGGTGGCAGGGAGGAGGCCGAGCAGCGGAAGGAGCCGGTGGCCGGGGAGGGGGGCCGGGCCGGGGGGCCGTGCCTGCACGGGCAGCCCCAGCGGCCCCGGAGCGGGATGGTGAAGAGCCCGTAGGTGATGGGGTCCAGGCAGGCGTTGAAGAGGCCAAAGATGAAGAGAATGTGGGTGAGGGCCGGCGAGATCCTCTTCTCCATGACGCGGGGACAGAACCAGTGCCAGAGCCCCAGCAGGTAGTAGGGGGTCCAGCAGAGGATGAAGGAGGAGACGATGACCAGGCTCATCCGCAGCATCCGCAGCCGGGCTCGGGGGATGTTGTTCCGGGAGCAGCGCAGCGACGCGTCCTGCGAGGAGACTGCAGGGGCGCAGCAGTGAGGGGAAACCCCGGCTGGGACGGGGACCCCGCGCCCCGGGGAAAGGCGTCCCTGCGGAGCTCCAGACAGGACCTGCCCTGGGCGCGGGGCCGTGTCCGGGTGCCTGGCACTCACAGAGGCCGGAGCCCATGCGGCGGGAGATCTCCAGCAGGATGCGGGCGTAGCAGCAGACCATGATGAGCAGCGGCAGCAGGAAGAGGCAGGAGAAGCCCACCATGTTGTAGAGGGTCTCCTGCCAGGGCCGGGGGAAGCTGCCGCGCGTGGTGCACTGGGTGAAGTTGTGCGGCGGCCGCAGGGTGATGGTGTGGAACAGGAACAGCTGGACACCGGAGGGGCGGCGTGGGGTGATGGGGGTTTGCGCCTCCCGAGGGAGGGAGGCCAAAGCGGGGACCCCCAGACCGACAGGGACAGGGACAGGGACAGGGACAGACCCAGCCTGTGGTGGGGGCTGATATCGCCCCTGCACCGGCTCCGCTCCGCACTGACAGGGCCGGGGGGCACCGCCGGCGGTGTGGGGCAGAGCTGGGTGAGGGGGATCACCGCCACAGCCACTCCGCTGCCAGCTCTCCGTGCCCACCCCACGGGGCTCTCCGTGCCCACCCCACGGGGCTCTCCGTGCCCACCCTGCGGTCACACAGCGGCGCCAGCCCCGGCGCTGAGCCCAGGCAGCGTCCCCAGACACCGGGCCGGGCGGGGGTCGGTCCCGGGGGCCGGGGGGACCCCCGGGGTGGGTGGGTACCTGTGGCACGGCCAGCCCCGCGCTGAGGATCCAGGCGGCGTGCAGCATGGCGCGGTTGCGGGCGCGGGCGCGGGCGATGGCCAGCGGGCGCAGGATGGCGGCCTGCCGGTCCAGGCTGATGACCACGGTGACGAAGGCGGAGGCGTACATGGCCAGCAGCCGCAGGTACATGAGCAGGCGGCAGGCCAGGTCGCCCGCCCGCCACTGCAGCGTGATGTTCCAGACGGCGTCCAGCGGCATCACCGCCACGGTGACCAGCAGGTCGGCGGCGGCCAGGTGCCGCAGCAGCAGGCGGATGTGGGGGCGCCGGCCGCTGCCCCGGCCCCCCACCGCCCGCAGCACCGCCAGGTTGCAGCCGGCCGAGAGGGCGAAGAGGGCGAAGGTGACGGCCACGCGCACCTGGGCGGCGGGGGAGAAGGTGGGCAGCCGCAGGGGCTCCTCGCCGTTCTCCTCGGGGGGGCTCCAGGCGCAGCCCCACTCGGGGGGAGCGATGCCGGGGGGCTCCGCGCTGCCGTTTCCCACGTCTGGATGGCCCCAGCCTGCCACAACGGGCACAGGGGCAGCGTGAGGGGCACCCTGAGGTGGGGGCTCTGGGCGGGGCGGGCTGCACTCAGCACTGCGGGGCCTGTCCCCTAGAGCCCCCTGCCCAGGGCCACGGTGCCCACATCGCATTTCTGAGCCCACTTCCCTGCATCCCGTCCTTGTCTGCTCTCTGCATCCTGCTCCTCCTGCCCCCGAGCCCCTCCATGCCCCCAGAGCTATGGGGGTCCCTGGCACCAAGCGCAGCGGGAGAAGACAATGGCAGCTGACCCCAACACGCACCACCGCCCCGGCCATCCCTGCTGTGCCCCTCTCCCTGCCCGGAGCACCCCCACGATCTCTGCTGGGATGGTGACCCCACCCAGCCCAACAGCGAGGACCAGACCCCATTCCCCCCGCCTCACCTGCGTCCGGGGTGTCCTGCCTGGCGTTCCGCAGCCAGGCCATGGCAGGGCCGATGCTCACACAGTGCCCAGGCTCTGTGCCGAGGGCTCCTGCATCTGCTCTGGGGCACGAGGGGGAGCGGGCAGGTACCGGGGCAGGTACTGCAGGGAGGCAGCACCTGCAGCTGCTGCTGCTGCTCCGCTGCTGTGGCGTGGGCGCCCTTGGCAGCTCTGAAGGGTCCTTGACGTAGCCAGCGGCTCGGAACAGCACGGTCCTTCCCCTGCCACCCACAGCACACGGACACACACGTAAGCGTGCGCGGTGCTCACACGCAGGAATGGACAGTGGGATGTGCCCCGCTGCTGCAGAGGGAGCCCCCCAGCCCAGATCTGGCACTGCTGCTGCCAGGTATCAGAGCACACGAGGGCTCCTTGCAGTGAGGTGCAGCGTTTGGGTGGCTCACAGGTCCCTCCTGCCAGCCCCGCACTGCCAGGTGCTCCCCCGGGCTGTGTTCATCCCCATGGCTGGAGCACAGCCCCAGGTCCCTTCAGCCCTGGGAGGAGAGCGGGGGCTGCAGCCCAGGAGAGGGCAGGGCCAGGGGCTGCTTTACACCTCAAAGGCTTGTGCCCCGCTCTGTCCCCCGCCTCCTGCGCCCCAGCAGAGGATATTAACCTCATTAGAGAGTCCTTTCACACTCCACGGGGTTCATTAACCCCCCGCCCTTCACCCCAGACCCCAGAGCTGGGAGGATTCTCCCCTGATACATTAGCACATGGCTGCCGGGTCCCAACACCCTCCTGCTAATGGGTTCCCCAGACTTCAGGGAGCCACCAAGGGGGCTGGGGGCTTAGGGTCCCCATCACAGGCTCCCACACTCTGCTCCTGGCAGGTTCTCCAGCCCGTGGGCTCAGCGCCATCCCCACACCGAGCTGGAGCCCAAATCTACACATTTCACCCTGCATTGGGAGCTCCCACAGGCCCAGAACTGCCAGGTGGGAAGGCAGGATCTGGAGGGTGCTGGGGATCCTCGCCCCTTCCCGGCCTGGGATCAGGAAGACAAGGGGGGGATCTCTCCTGATACCCCCCCGAGTTGCTCTCCCAGCTGGTGCCCGGCCCAGAGCGGGGGCTGAGCCCTGAGCCCGGCGAGGAGAGCCCAGGGACGCCAAACCCCAGCCCCTGCCCAGCTCCTGGGAACAGCCACACGGACACTCAGAGAGGGCACAAGGGTTTATTCACATCCGGCCGCCGCCGCCCGGCGCGTCCAGCACAGCTCCAGGCTCCGGCGGGGCAGCTTCTCCCTGCAGCGATGCCGGGGGCTGCGGGGGTCCCCAGGCTGCGGGGGTCCAGACAGGCATCGTGGGGCAGGGTCTGCTCCAGGCCCGGGGACTCATCTGGGTCAGGGCCGGGGCTCTGGCGGGAGCAGAGCCTCCAACAGCGAGAGCAGGTCCGCAGAGAGATCCTGGGGAACAGACAGGGAGAGGGTGAGCGGCCAGACAGAGGTGCAGGCAGGGCTGGGGTCATGGCAGTGACAGCCCAGCCGCTGGAAGTGCCCCTGGACAGGGACAAGCAGGACAACGGGCTCCACTCTGTCCCCACTGGTGGGATCCCCGCTAATGGGATCCCCACAAACATGAGGGAGGGAAGCACCAGGAAAGATGGGGGGCAGTCCACCTAACCCCCTGCACAGAGCAGGGCTCCCCTCTCCATTCAATGGGCTGTTGTTAGCCCAGAACCAGCTCCTGCACAGCCCCGCACCAAGAGGACTCTGAGGCCACCCCAAGGGGGGTTGACCCCTGCCCCATGCCGAGAGTCACCCCAGCCCCAGCCACACGTACCTGGGTGACTGTCCCTGTGCCCACGAACTCTGACAGCACCAGTCCCACGTCCAGAACATCGCCAGGGAGATCCGGGGGGGGCCCAGCCGCTGCAGAGTGGGGAGGGGTCAGCCAGGGGGACGCGCTGCAGGTGACAGCCTTGCTCAGCCCTGGGGAGGTCCCCACTGCAGGCACGTAGAGGGGTGATCCCCAGGTCTCCGTCTCGATGTTGGAAACCCCGAACGCCTCTGGAGGGGTTCCGGTTGCAGGGATGTAGGAGGGAGACCCCCAGGTCTCCACCCCGATGTTCGGAACCCCAAGTACATCTGGGGGGATCCCCGCAGCAGGGGTGTAGGGGGGTGACCCCCAGGTCTCTAACCCCATCTCCGGACCCACAAGCACCTCTGGGGCGGTGCCCGCGGCAGGGCTGCAGAGAGGTGACCCCCAGGGACCCGTCCCCGTGCCGGGAGCCCCGTGCAGCTCCGGGAGGGTCCCCGCCGTGGGAGGCGACCCCCAGCCCGCGGCGCCGGGCGGAGGAGCATCGCGGGGCTCCGTGTCCTGGCAGCACCCCAGGCCCCGGGGGCACAGGGGACAGTGTCGGGGGGCCGGCGCCCCGCGGCCGAGCCCCAGCAGGGCGGAGAGGTGGGCGATGTAGCGGGTGGCGAGGCGCAGGGTCTCGATCTTGGTGAGGGTCTGCCCGGCGGGCGCCAGCGCCGGCGGCAGGTAATGCCGCAGCCGCAGCAGGGCCTGCGCCAGCCGCCGCATCCGCAGCTTCTCCCGCTCGCTGGCGCTCTGCCGCGGGACCCCCGCCCCGCCGCCGCCCCGCACCCCCTTCCTGCCCCTGGGGCGGGGGGCAGCGTGCCCGCGGCAGGGTCCCCGAGCGGCGGCGGGGGACGCCAGCCCGCAGGAGTCGGGAGACGCTGCGGGAGAGCTGCTGCTGTAGCCCAGGGGGTCCGGAGGTCCGCGGTCCCCCCAGTCCTGCAGAGGGGCGGCGGCGGGCAGCGTGTGGCCGTGGGCCATGGCGGGGCCGGAGGCTGGGACCCGTGTGCCGGCGCCTCCCGGGCGCCCCGGCTTTATGCCGGGCCGGAGGTGTGAAGAGGCGCTTCGCGGCCGCAGGAGCAGCACTTCAAAGGCCGGGGGTCTGGGGGGGGGGCCGGGGGCCGCGGCTGTGAACACGGGGTGACGAATTTCACCCCAGAGGTGTGAAGCTGCTCGGCGCTGCCCCCGCGCTGGGGACGGGGCTGGGACCCACACGGGAGCTGCAGCCGGGTCCCAGCGGCTCTGCCGGGGCAGCGGCAGCAGGGCAGCAGCTCGCCCTGCACTGGGGGTGCTCTGGGAGTGCGGCGGGGCTCCGATGGGCCTTCGGTGGGGTTTGCAGTGGGTCCGCGGCGGCGTGTCCCCGCGTCTGCCCCTGCAGCAGGAGCCCAGACCGGGACCTGCCCCTGTGGCTTTGTGGGACACCCCTCCATCCCTCACCCGGTTTGGGGGTGCCGCTGCCCCTCGAGGGACCCCTCTGGGCTGCCCAGAGCTGGCGGTGGCAGCCGTGGAAGCCCCACGGGCGGGTGTCGGGGCCCGGGCTCGGCGCTGGGAGGAGCCCCCCCGGCGCGTTCCCAGGCCCCGCAGGTGTCGGGGCCGCCGGGTGTGAAGGTTTCCCGGGAAACGGCCCCGCCGAGGGACGGAAAATCCATCAGGGAGCAAGGGGACGCGGGCACGGCACGGCACGGGCCCCGGAGCTGCGTGCACAGCCTGGTCCGGGGGTACACCTGGGGGCACGGGACCCCCGAAGCCGGTGTGCACAGCCCGCGGGTAGGGCGGGGTGCAGGACCCCCCAAACGGGGTGTGCACGGCCCTGGGAGCACGAGGGGCACAGGATCCCCGCTGAGCTGGGGGGCACAGCTGAGGGGATACAGCTGGGGACACGGGACCCCCAAACCCTGCGTGAGCATCCAAGCCGAGCCCGGCACCGACCCGACCGATCCCACCGGTGCCAACCCCGCTCCAACAGCCGGGCCCGGTCTGGGGGCGCAGGGGTGTCTGGTGGGGGTCTGCACCCCTGGCCCGGGCCAGGCACGGCCCCTTCCCCCCGCCCGGCCCCCTCCTGGGCCGCATTAGCTGATGAGCTCCCGGGTAATGAGTTCTGCACCCGCCGCAGCCGCTTCCCACCTCCCTGTTTGGACAAGTGCTGGCAGGGCTGGGGCAGCCCCGGCCGCGGGGTCAGAGCCCCCGCAGTGCTGGGAAAATCTTTCGTGGTAACGAACCGTGTTTAAGTCTCGTGAATTCCTTTAGCCTCAGCCAAGAGTGCTTAGTCCTGCATTCACGTGTGCAAGTGGCCTTAAAGACTGTGGGCCTGAGCAACACCCGTAAGAAGATGTATCTTGGCCAGACCAGAGAGCTGGGATGTATTCAAAGAGAAGAAATTCTTTTGGAGGCCTATGACCAAAATCGGATAATTTGAGGAATGGGGTGTTCCCCAAACGAGCACCAGAGACCCTCAAAAGACCCCTACTCTTATGAAAATAAGCTCCAAAAAGTGATACAAATCTGCAAAAGAATTTGCGGGAACGTTTAGCATACGCGTATGACTTTTGGGAAATGTAATTAATAACTTACAAAGATTTAAAGTAGTCTGTAAGCCAGCTGTGCTGTGTGTAGTAGGAGATATCCCCCCGCACACCCAGCACTGAAATAAAGTAATGCTGCTCTCTAATACTGAAATCACACGGTTGGAGGGTTTTATTCCCAATTTTTGGTGACTGCAGGATGCCGCACAGCTCTCACCCCGGGGAGCAGGGGCGTCCTCCCATCCCTTCAGCCCCTATCAACGGAGAGGGCGCAGGGCCACGAGGAGCCATGGCCAGGGCACCACGACAGAGCTCAGCCAGTGCCCAGCCCAGGCTGTGCCCCCAGGAGCCGCCAGCCCTGCTGCTGAGAGGTCTCTGCCCTGCTGGGACCCTCCCAGGACACCTCCGTGCCCACCGGGGACCCGCCAGCCCTGCCCTGGCACCTCCCGGCTCAGACGCCTGTGTGATCTCCAGGGGTCGTGGGGTGGGCACCGCTCACAGGGACCTGTGGCTGGTGCTGGGGTCGCTGCTGCCAAGCCCCCCTCGGTCCCCGCTCTCCCTCAGCCCATCTGCACCGGGAGTCCCCGTCCCGGGCACCCTCAAGAGTTTGGCACCCACCGCGGTGCACCCCAGCGCCCTGGGGACCCCAACCCGCAGCAGCACCGGGACCCCCAGGCCGATCAGGGGCACAGCCCGGTGGGTCCCGGATACCTCAGTTTATCTGGGGCCGTGCGGGGCTGCGTCCCGTGTGCCTGCGGGGACAGAAGCAGCACGGGCAGCGCAGGGATGGGAGCAGTCCGGCCCCCACGCAAGCACCCTGCGCACCCCCTTCGGGCCGCGGGTCTGAGCCCGAGCTCACACGGCCCCCGCGCCGGGGCTGGCGGCTCGGGGTCCCGGCCATGGAAGGTCAAGGCCCGGGCTGGGCTGCGGCCGGCGCAGCGGCCGTGCGGGGAGGTGCGGTGCGGGGCCGTCCGGCACGGCGCTGCGGCGCGATGCGGGGCTGGCGGCACGTCAGCATCTCTCACGGCCGTGTGAATGGGTCCCCACACACTTCCCAGCGCCGGCAGGGCCAATTAAGGACCGGAGGAGTCAGATCCGACACCTCTGCAAATGGGCCCGGCATTCCCAGGCTCCTGCCGCCCGCCCGGAGCGGGGAGAGGCTGGGGGAGCTCGGTAGCTCCAGGTGGGCGCGGAGGCATCGCCCCGCACCCCGGCCCAAAAAGAACCGGGGTTACCCCCAGACAGGGCCAGCAGAACAGCCCCCAGCCGCGGGCAGACACAGCGCCGCAGCCCCAGCTCCTCCGGCAGAGCCCCCGCTGCGGGACAGTCCCCTCGGGGCAGGAAGGGGCTGCGGGGGTCCCACGGGGAAGCTGCGGCTGCGGCGCGGCCGGCCCTCACCAGGACCGGGACCCCGCGCCTCGCCACCGCTACATCGCCCACCTCTGGGCGGCCCCCCGACACTGTCCCCTGTGCCCCCGGGGCCTGGGGTGCTGCCAGGACACGGAGCCCCGCGATGCTCCTCCGCCCGGCGCTGCGGGCTGGGGGTCGCCTCCCACGGCGGGGACCCTCCCGGAGCTGCACGGGGCTCCCGGCACGGGGACGGGTCCCTGGGGGTCACCTCTCTGCAGCCCTGCCGCGGGCACCGCCCCAGAGGTGCCTGTGGGTCCGGAGATGGGGTTAGAGACCTGGGGGTCACCCCCCCACATCCCTGCTGCGGGGAACCCCCAAAGCTTCAGAGAATTCCCAGCCACACCCAGCCCTGGAGCCTCCCCACAGACACAGGATGGCTTCCACCCGCTGCTTGGAGCCTCCCAGGGCAGGACTGACGGACACAGGGCACCACAGGACTCCTGCACCACACGTCACCAGGAACCCAAAGACCCTCCCCAGCCCAGCCCCTGCTCCTGCGGTCCCCTGGTGGGTGGGTGGCAGGGGGTGCAAGGGTGGGTGTCCCACAGCCTCACACAGCTCAGCGATCCCTGGGCCGCAGCCAGACTCATCTTCCCGGCTCCTGCCACAGCCCCTCTCCTGCCCAGAGCCCACACGGGCACGGTGGCATGGCAGTGGGGCAGTGGGGCAGTGGGGCAGTGGGGCAGTGGGGCAGTGGGGCAGTGGCATGGCCATTGATCGGTGGCACAGCCGTGGGTCAGTGGCACAGCCATGGGTTGGTGGCACAGCCGTGGGTCGGTGGCACATGATCAGTGGCACATCCATGGGTCAGTGGCACAGCCATGCCGCACGGGATGGGGCAGGCACCAGGACCCTCGCTAAAGCCGCCCTGCAGCGCTGCTCCCCTGTTCCTCACTGCGGGACGTGGGCAGGGCTGGGAGCACCCTTCAGCCTGGCACCCACACACACAGCCAGGCGCTGCCCCGGTGCCCAGTGCCAGCCCAGCCCACGGCCCCGATGTGTCCCAGGGCTGTGGTGACAGAGGGACTCAGCACCCAGGCACCCGGGCTGACCCCCAGCTCCCACCGGCCCGGGCGTGCCGTCCCCTCCCTGTGCCCAAAGGCAGGGGAGCCCATAAGGGACAATCCCTCGGACCTGTCACAGCCCCCCGCGGCCCCTGCCCCGGCCCTGCCGCACCTGCCCCGGGCAGGGGCGGGCAGAGGGGTCCTGGTGCCAGTGCCCCCAGCAGGAGAGCTCACACGCAGCTGTCAGACGGAGGGGCTGGGGGCTGGCGTCAGCGAAGCCCCCAGAGCCACTTAGCACCAGGCTCCTAACAGCCCGGGGGGCTCACAGCCCCGGGCCCTGCCCCCGGGCCCCCGGCGCTCCCAACCCAGCCTGTCGCGGTCCCCGCAGCGCGGCCCCCGGCACACAGGGTGCCCCTGGAAACCGGGCGAGTTTTTATTTTCAGCCCCAGAGCGCGCCAGCCTGACACGGCCCCTGCCAAGCCCCCTGCGTTCCCAGTGCCCTTTGTCCCGGCGGCAGCGCGGGGCCGGGGCGTGCGGGGCCCGGGGGCCGCGGGGATGGAGTGAATGGAGTCAGAAGGGGGCAAGGGCCCATCCTGGTGGCCAGGGAAGCGCAGGCACCCCTTATTTGGTCTGGCCCTCAAACCACGCCAGCACCGTCGCCCGGTTCTCCTTCACCCAGTTGATGTTAGCGCGGGTCCGCTCCAGCGCCTGCTCCAGCGCTCGCGTCCCCGAGCCAAACCCGATGTCCTGGTTGTCCTTCTTGAACTGCTCCAGCTGCCAGGCAGAGATGGGGTTCAGCAGGTTGGGCGTGCGTCCAGCAACCCCTGGCAGATCCCAGCGGCTCCCAGCACCGCTCAGCACTGCCCAGGAGCCCCCCAACAGCCCCTGACAACCCCTGTGAGCACTCCAGCACCACCCCAGCGCCTCTTGGCCGCTCCCTGGCAGCACACCAACAGCCCCCAGGAGCACCCAACAGCATCTCTGAGCCCCCAGCACCACTCCAGCAGCCCCAGCACCACCCAACATCATCCTGACAGCCCCAGGAGCCCCCTGACTGCCCCCCAGCACTATCTCAGCAGCCTCCAGGAGCACCCCAACAGCCCCCAGGAGCACTCTGACTGCCCTTGGGCATCCCTGCCACCACACCCAGCAGCCCGTGACAGGGACAGAAGCCTCTTGGACCCAGGGCATACAAGGCACGGCAAACCCCCTCTCAAGGGCTGCTGGCAAAGGGCAGCTCTGCCAAGGCCGGCCGTCCCCTGCACCCCGGCCCCTGCAGGGTCCAGCCTCACCTCCTGCAGCTCAAACTCTGAGGAGAAGCGCTGTGTCACAGATAAAATCAGGCGGGAGAAGGAGAAGGAGCCGCCCCCGTACCTGGGAGAGCAGAATTGTGCTGAGCCGGAGGGAGGGGACAGGGGACGGGGCAGTGCCACCCCGAGGGGCGCGGGCAGACAGGGGTGCCCCCAGCCCCCCCCGCGGTGCTCACTGGCTGAAGAGCGTCCTCCAGTTCCCACGGATGAAGTCCCAGGCCAGGGGCTGCCCCACGACATTGCTGGCGATGCTGTTGATGGTGGAGGTGGCATCCTGCTTCCGGATCTTTGTAGGGTCGAGGGTGTACTGCAGGTACCTGGGGGGGCACGAGGAGGAGTGAGGGGCCGGCAGGGGCAGCGGAGGTGATGTGGGCGATGGGCCGGAGGGCACACACCACCGTGCCAGACCCCGCACGCACCGGTTGAGGATCCAGGGGTGGGGGCTGCAGGAGAGGGCTGTGCGGAGCTTGTCAGCCTCAGACACCACAGAGGCCTCCTGGAACTTCTTCCAGAGGAAATCCCAGGCGTCCTCCCCGCCCGTGGCCACCATGCTGCAGTAGATGGCTGAGCGCAGGTTGGGGGGGACCCTGTTGGGGTAAGAGCCGTCAGCGCCAGGCGCTCCCGGCTGTGCCAGCCCGGCCATGCACAGCACCGGGGCTGCCGAGGACTCACGGGTTCTCAGAGGAATTCTGCCACCGGCGCAGGTAGTTGGTGGCCAGCTCCTGGCACTCGGTGACACCGTAGGAGCAGGCGGTGCTGATGGCATTGATCTCGTTGTACCTGCCGGGGAGAGGCCGCAAGGGCTGGGTCTGGCACGGGGCACCCACCGGCCAGTGCCGGCCGGAGGCAGGGCTGTGCCCTCTCCCAGCACCCTCAGGGACACCCCAGGGATCCAGCCCAGCCCCAGGGCCACGGTACTCACTGCACCATCAGCGAGTCATTGAGGACATTGGTCCAGTTTTTGGTGATGTTCTTGTAGTGGTCGAAGAGAGGGGTCACCTGCTTCTTCATGTATCTCTGGAGGCAAGAGGGAGTCAGTGCCCGGTGACACTGACTGGCAGCAGCCCCCACACCACTGTGGGGGCAACCCTGGCCCTTCACCCCAGCACGGGGGGTGGCACCACTCACCGACATGGCCCCAAAGACCTCGCTGCGGTCAAACATCTGCTGGAAGTACTGGAGGTTGCTGAGCGCAGCCTGCCAGGGCATGTATTCCCTCTCCTGGCTCAGGAACTGCGTCGTGTCCAGAGCCAAGGTCACGTTGATGTACTTGGCCCTGTCAGGGGTGAGATCAGCGTCACCTCCCCGGCCCCACTGGCACTGCCCGCCCCGGGGCACCCACCCCATCCTGCCCCTCACCCCAGTGGCACCCAGACCCCCCGGCCGGGCTCACCTAGCCAGGTTAAAGGCGTCATCGATGATCTGGGCACGGTTGATCACGGGGAAGACCTGAGAGAGCAGAGTCGGTGTCTCAGGGCAGCCAGAGCGGGGTGGTGTGAATGGGGTCCCACAGCACAGCCCCGAGCGCCCCGTGTACCATGTGGTTGGTGCTAAGCTGGTTGAGGAGCTGCTCCCAGTTCTCCCGGTTGTAATTGACACGGAAGTACCCAGTGACATCGAGGTTCAGCAGGAGCCAGCTGGGGCTGCTGAGCTTGAATTCGTTCCTGGTGTCTGGGAAGGGGACAGGAGGCTCTGCCAGGGCCGCGCCCCACCCGGCAGGGAGGGCCGGGCTCAGCCTCTCCCACCACCACCGCCTCCCTGGGAACCCCAACCAGTGCCACGGCAATGGAGGCGGCAGCAAGACCCCCATTCACGGCCAGGACACGGCGTACCTGTGACTTTGGTCAGCCAGTAGGTGCTGTTCCCGTGGCTACTGCCTGTCATCCAGGTGATGGGGATGATCCAGGTGTAGCTGCACCGTGGACAGACAGGTGGTGGGACTGGCCCTCGTCCCCCGACCCCTCGTTTCCCAGCCAGACCCGCCACACTCACTTGAAGACGGAGGGTCTGTCCACAGAAGACGTGGGGTCCAGCAGAAAATGGGTCTGGTTGATGGTGCCGCTGCGGGTGTCGACAGTCACCACGGGGAAGCCCATCTGCAGCGTCCAGCGATCCATGATGTTGCTGATAGTGTCAGGCAGCGTGACGTTGTTCTTGCGCACCGCCTGCGGGGATGGCAGCGCCGCCGGTCACCGGGGCAGGGGCACGGGCAGCGCGGGGCTTGGCCAGCGCTGCAGCCCTCACCCAGCACGTGGGACCCCGTCACAGCAGGCAGCCCCCCAGAGCCAGGGCCGGGCACGCTGCAGGAGCACCTGCCCTCTCCTACCTCTTGCAGATGGACCCAGAGGTCAGCGTAGACGGTGTTGTTGTAGGAGAAGGTGTGGAGGTAGGACTGTGGGAGAGCGCCGGGGGAGACGGGTGAGCAAGGGCAAGTGTGAGGTGTGGGACGCCCCTAGGGCACCCGGGAGGGTCTCCGCCATGGGGCACCCACCCTGCGCTGGGCTTGCTGCCCCCCAGCACCGGCAGCACCTCACCTGCAGCCCCTTCTTGAAGATCTCCTCGCTGAGGAAGCTGGAGAGCATCCGCAGCACCGACGCTCCCTGCAGGGACAGCGGGTCAGAGAAGCCAGGGACGCCCCAGAGTCCACCCCCGCCCCAGGGACCCCCGTGCACACCTTGCTGTAGGCGATGCTGTCAAAGACCTCGCTGATCTGGGCTGGCGTGTTGATCTCCTCCTCGCGGAAGGAGAGCGGGTGGGAGCTGGCCAGGGCGTCCGTGGCCATCACCGCGTGCAGCTCGTTCAGCACCATCAGGTCTTTCTGCAGAGGGCCCAGCAGCGCCCGCCTCAGCCCCGCGGGCACCGCCCGGCCCCGGGGCAGCCCCCGGGCCGCCGGCTCCCCCGCCTGCCCCCGCGCCCATCGCCCCTGGCACTCACGATGTTCCAGGAGGGCTCAGCAGAGTGGGCACCCAGGTACTCCACGTAGGAGGCGAAGCCCTCGTTCAGCCACAGGTCGTTCCACCACCGCAGCGTCACCAAATTCCCAAACCACTGCGGAGGGCAGGGCGCTCCCTCAGCCGCCAGCCGTCAGTCGGGGCAGCGGGCGAGGGGCGCGGCGGGTACCTGGTGTGCCAGCTCGTGCGCGATGACGGTCACCACGCGCTCCTTGTTCCCGATGGAGGAGTATGCGGCATCGAAGAGCAGCGAGTTCTCCCGGTAGGTCACCAGCCCCCAGTTCTCCATCGCGCCCGCGTTGAAGTCGGGGAGGCCAACCTGGTCTGGGGGTGCAGGGGTGCCGTCAGCGCCCCGCGTGCTGGACCATCCTCCCCCCTGCAGCGGGCACCTCTACCCGGTGCCCCAGGCACCGCGCAGCACCCACCAGACTTGGGGAGCGGGTAGGCCGTGTCGTAATGCCCCTCGAAGAAGCTGAGGATGGGGCCGGTGACACGGAGTGCGTAGTCGCCCTGGCCCTCCCGGATGGCCTTGGGGCGGCCCCAGATGCGAATCTGCAGAGGAGGGACGCAGGACTCATCAGTGTCCCAGACTGGCCACCCAGGTGGGCAGAGGGTGCACCCCACCCCCTCCTACCTGTGTCCCCTCCGAGTTACTCTGCTTGTAGCTGAACTGGCTGACAATGAAGGCCAGGAGGTACGTGGACATCCGGGGGGGTGGTGTGAAACTCAGTGACATTCCAGCTCTCCCCATTGATCATCTGCTGCTTGGTGTCTGTGGAGATCAGAGGATCACCCCACAGTCCTGCCAGACCCCAGCCCCCCGCAGGGGTCCCCCGACCCTACTCACTTTTTTCAGGCATGTTGGAAATGGCCTTATAGTCGGAGGGGTGGATCAGTGTCACTGTGAAGTTGGCTTTCATGGCCGGCTCGTCGAAGCAGGGGAAAGCTTTGCGTGCGTCAGCCGCCTGCATCTGCGTGGTGGCCACCACCTGCCTGTGAGCCAACCCCATCAGTCCCGGGGCTCCCTGTGGAGGCTGCACCCCCAGCCCCCTTTCTCCCGTCCCCACTGGGGCAGCGTGAGGACGCAAGGGGGGCACAGAGGCTCCTCACATCCATCCCACGGTCCTGGCGGGAGAGGAGCCCCAAAGCCAGCCCGTGCCAGCCCCGGGCCCCCCATTCCCCTTCCCAGCAGCACATCGGGCCAGCCCTGTGGCTCCCACTCCGTCCCCTGCCCTCCACCTACTTGTTGCCTGACTCGTCTGTGTATTCGCTGCGATAGAAGCCGGCCAGGTCATCGGCCAGCTCCCCGGTGAAGCTGCTGGACAGCCGGTACCGCTGGCCCTCCTGCAGGGGACTCTTCAGCTGCACCACCAGGTACTGTGTGGGAGTCTCCAGCCAGGTCCTGGAGATGGCAGGGGCCGTGCCACCACCCTCTGCCTGCAGCGTGGCGTGGAAGGAGCCCTGCATGGTGTAGTTCAGCTTGTTGCTGTGGATGAGGATGAGGTCGGTGGCTTTCTCGCACACGAAGACCACGCTGCTGTTGCCCTTGAAGATGTACATGTTGTTGGCATCGGGCTTCAGGAAGGGCTGCAGGGACACCTCGTAGAACTCTGGCTTCAGCGCGGTCGGCAACCTCCACCGGTTCCAGGGGTTGTTGGGGGCCGGGGTGGTGGTGGTGGTGGTGGTGATGCTGGGGCCGGCTGATGGGTTGGTGCCCACATCTGATGTCCCCTTGTTCTTTTCCTGGGCGTACACCACCGAGAGCGCGATGATGGTGGCCACGGCCCCCAGGCCCAGCACGATGGCCACGATGCCCACGGTCTTGCTGATGAAGAAGCCGCCTGCCATGGCGGGCAGCAGGAGCGGCACTGGCAGAGGCGGCGCTGGAGCGAGCACGGCTTATAGCCTCTTGCTCCCACGAGGTTTATTAGTCCAAGTTAATGGGTGAAGGATTAAATGGCCATGGGGCTCAGGGCGGTGACAGACCCTGGGATGAGCTTTCCTCCCGCCCGCCCTCCAGCCTGGCAGGAGCACAAACGCCCAGCGCCGCTGCAGCAGGGGCAGAGCTGGCGGTGGGGGGTGGCAGCATTGGGGAGCGTGCGCGGGCTGTGGGCCCGGACCCCCGGCGTCCTTCCCCAGCGCGGGGCTGGCCCTGCAAAAGGAGGGACAGAGCGGGTGGTGGCAGCCAGCAGCCACGTCCCCACCGTGCTGCGGGGCCCAGCGTGCGTCCCCGTCGGCCGAGGCCAGACGCGGTCTCAGCGTCACCCTCGCGTGGCAGGGGCTGAGCCACTCTCAGAGGGTCCCTGCCTGCCAGGGGCACAGCTCACAGGCCGCCCCACCCGGGGGAAGAGGGGCCGTGGGGCGCAGCACAGGGGTCTGGCAGCGGTGGGGGAATGTGGGGGGGACTCCTGGGAGGAGCTCCCTGCCCTCTCAAAGTCCGAGGTCATGAACCCGGAGGCACCGGGGTCAAACTCCACCCTTGTGAGGGCACATGTGAGGTCCCCACCCAGGGTGGGGTGGGGGGTGACACGACCTGTCACACGCGGGAAATAGGAAGTCCTGTTCCCAAGATCTGATCGATCTCGCCATAGGGAGATACGGGCAGGTGCTGCCAGGAGCCACAGCTGGGGCAAAGAGCAAACCGGGATGAGAGAGCAGCGTCCTCAGGGAGCCCTGCCCTGCCCCTGACAGGAGCCAGCTGCACCCGCCGGGGCCACCGTGCCTGGCACAAATCACTCTGGATGCTCCTGGTGTCGCTGGCATTCCCTGTTAGGCACACCCTTCCCGCAGGCCCAGAGGTCACTGCTGGCTCTCTCGGTCCCATCCCCGCCCTGGCCCTGGCCAAAGGCCTTGGGGACGGTCCCCCACAGGACCAAGGGCTGCAGGTGGCTGGGGGGGTGCCAGGCACTCTGCACGGCCCCGTCCCACGCCGCCCGGCCGGCTGGGGCTCCCCACGGCCCCTCGGGCACAGCACGCAGGCATCACCCCGCAGCCCGCCTCGGGAGGGGCTGGATGGAGTTAACGGGGAGCAGCACTGGGGCAAGACACGGCATCCACCCCCTGACTGCCCCAGCGCCTGCAGGACGCTGCCCCCACCCCCAGAAGACCCCCGCCCGGAGCCCAGCCAGCAGCACACGCATCTCCCGTGTCCCACAAGCGGCACAGATGTTGGGCGTCACCCCCGTGGGCAAGTGGGGCCCTTGGGGCTCTGGCTTCACACACCCCACAGCCTGACCCCCCCCCAGAGCCCTCCACACTGTCACGCCCCCCCACAGACCCCCCAAGCCCCGCATTGCATACGGGCTCCATTACCCCCTGTGTGTGAACCCCACTGCTCGCCCCACGACCCCCCACATCCCCTCCCCCCGCTCCGTCCACCCCAACGCACCCCGCGGGCCCCGTGCTCGGGGTGTGAACCCCCGAGCCTCCGCAGAGCAACCCTCTCACCTTCCTGCGCTCGGCCGGGGACAGCGGGGACAGCGGGGACAGCGGGGACAGCGGGGACAGCGGGGACAGCGGGGACAGCGGGGTGCCGCCCGCCCCGTCCCACTTCCTGCGCCCCACGTGTAGCCCTGCCCGTCCCCCTGCTGTGCCCGGCTCCGCGCTGAGCTCCAGCGCAGGAAAGCTTCCTCCAAAGCTCCGGGACAGGAACCCGGAGCCCGCGCCCCCTTAACCTCCGCTCTGCCGGCCGGCGGGGCGGGGGCCACGGCCCGGGACAGCGTGTGGGGAGAGCTCCGGCATGGGCTCCCCCGGACCGGAGCAGGGCGAGGAGGCAGCTCTGAGGGGAGCGGGCTCAGGGGAGGGGGCCTGGGTTTGGGAACACGCTCAGGCGGGCAGAGCCGAGCCCGGCAAGAGCCGGCACCCACGGGTGCTGCAGCACGGCTGGGGCCGGGGGCCAGGAGCCAGCCCAGGAGCCATGCCCAGGATCCAGCCCAGGATCCATGCCCAGGATCCATGCCCAGGAGCCAGCCCAGGATCCATGCCCAGGATCCATGCCCAGGATCCATGCCCAGGAGCCAGCCCAGGATCCATGCCCAGGAGCCATGCCCAGGAGCCAGCCCAGGATCCATGCCCAGGAGCCATGCCCAGGAGCCATGCCCAGGAGCCAGCCCAGGAGCCAGCCCATGAGCCAGCCCAGGATCCATGCCCAGGAGCCATGCCCAGGAGCCATGCCCAGGAGCCATGCCCAGGAGCCAGCCCAGGAGCCATGCCCAGGAGCCATGCCCAGAAGCCAGCCCAGGAGCCGGCCCAGGAGCCATGCCCAGGAGCCATGCCCAGGAGCCATGCCCAGGAGCCATGCCCAGGAGCCAGCCCAGGAGCCATGCCCAGGAGCCAGCCCAGGAGCCATGCCCAGGAGCCATGCCCAGGAGCCAGCCCAGGAGCCAGCCCATGAGCCAGCCCAGGATCCATGCCCAGGAGCCATGCCCAGGATCCATGCCCAGGAGCCATGCCCAGGAGCCATGCCCAGAAGCCAGCCCAGGAGCCGGCCCAGGAGCCAGCACCGTCCCCCGCCGTGCCGGCGGCTCGGAGGGGGAGCGCGGAGCCCCGGGCAGCCCCTGCCCTCTGCAGCCCCGCACACGCCGCATCCCCGGCTCGCTGCGGGCTGTGGGCGGGTCTGGGGACCCACCCAGCGCAGCCCCTCGGGGCACGGCGAGGGTCACGGCCGGCGCCGGGCACTCGGCTCCCGCACAACCCACGGCCGCCGGCTCGGGAAGCTCCCCGGGAGGGGAAGCGGTGGGCTGGGGGCTCGCCCCGCCTCATCCCCGCCTGAAGCAGGGCTTGGCAGGAGGGAGCGGCCGGGAGCGGCGGAGGGGCTGCCCCGGCCCCAGCGCGGTCGCGGTCCTCAGCCTCCCACGTCCCGCAGAGCTGCAGGGCTGAGTGAGGCTCTGGCGACACCGGGACGGGGCAATGCGGCCGGAGCTGCTGGCGGAGCCGCTGCGGGAGGTGCGGAGCGAGCGCCTGTACCTGCGGCCGAATGCACCCCGCAGCGGCAGCGGGATGCTGTGGCGTGGGGCCGGACACCGGCGCTGCCCACGGCAGCCGAGCCCCCGGACCCCCGGCCGGGCGCAGAGCAGCTTGCCGGCCCCTCGCCCGCTCCCTCGCCACGAGGCGAGCCGGAGCGCTCCCCCCGTCTCGGTCCTGCCAAAATCCGCGTCCCAGCCCCAGGACGTGGCCCGGGCACGATGGCTCACCTGCACCCTTGGCCGGCACCTACAGGAGGAGGAGGAATAGGAGGAGGAATAGGAGGAGGCGGAGGAGGAGGAGAGCCAGCGGAGAAGAGGACACAACAGGTTGCCCGGCTCCCTGACCTCCAGGAGCGCTGATGTGGCCAGTGGCCAGATGGGGAAGGGTTAAGCTGCAGGGAGGGGAAAATTCCTTCCAGGCAGAGTCACGGTTTCCCTGCCAGGGGAAGTGGAGACAGAACCTGGAACACAGCTGGGGAGCAGAGGAAGGGCCCCCGGCCAGCCCCAGGGGCTGGTGGCCAGCTGGAGCCGCGGCGGAGCCAGGGGCGTGGGGCACATGGCTGACAGAGCCCATCAGGGTCACCGTAACCCCCGGGACGAGCCCTGCTCCTCCCCGGCCTCGGAGGACCCCGGCCCCACAGCTCCCACATGCCCAGAGCTGCCAGAGCTGAGGGCTGCCCTGCGGAGGATGCTCTGCAGCAGGGACAGGGCAGGAACTGGCAAGGGGTGAACTGCCACCCAAGGCCCAAAGCTGGGGACGCAGCTCAGCAGGGCCATCACCCTCCGAGAGCAGAGGGCGCAGCCCGGACCCTGCCCTAAGCCCCCTGCCCTCCCCTGGGGCATCCAGGGCCCCTTTCCCACTCCCAGCAGCCAAAAGCCCCCAGGGCTGCACAGAGCCCCCGGCCCCGGCCCCGTCCAGCAGCACCCACAGCAGACACAGGTTCGGGTTCAAGGGCAGTTTATTGGGACACAGGGACACACTCCAGCAGCCCCAGCCTGGCCTGGCCCGGTGAGCTACCACCTGCCCGTCCCCTCATCACTCGGCTCCCGTCCCTCTTGCTCCAGCGTGTCCCCCTCACACTGCCCCCAGGGCACACAGCAGCTCCCATGAGTGACCCCCACCCAGCTGGGGCCCACCACAGAGAGCAGAGCCAGGGCAGGGGACAGCCACGGCTGGGAGGACGGAGACAACCTGGCAGAGCCGGCACTACAGGCACACTTTCACCACTGGAATCCCAAGAATCCCAGGAGAGGCAGGAGTCAACTCTTTCCCACAGCGAGGAGAAGCTGCATGGATGGAGGGAGGGGAAGGCAGGGCACCCTCCTTCTTGGGGGGAGCAGAGAGCAGAACAGAGCCCAGGTGCAGCGGGAGGGAGGCCCCCAGCCTGTCCTGTGAGCCCTGGCACTGCTCCCTGCCCTCGGCCACCGCTGTGCCACACGGGCAGAGCCCCGGGAGGAGCCCAGCTCTGCTGAGCCGTCAGCCCCCGGCACGGGCTGCTCACATGAACTGGGACAGGTTGGGCACTTTGATGTTGATGTCCCCGATGTTGATGTTGCGGGGGATCTCGGGCAGGTTGATGTTCTTCACGGCTGACACCGCGCGGGAAGGAGCAGCTGAGAGGCCTCCCTGGGGACAGAGGGACCGTGACCGCCGGCCCCACCCCACCCCACTTCCCCTCCACAGCCGCATCTTCCTGACCAGTCTTTTATGGCCCGGGGTCATTAACCTCGACAGAAGCAGCACTCGCACGCTCCGGCAGCTCCCTGCACCCCTGACCAGCAGCACTGCGCAGGGGCGTCCCAGCCCCATCCCGAGGGCTCGGGCAGGCAGACTCTGGGAATTCCCCGCCACGCCAGCCCCGTCCCCTCGCGGCCCAGGGTCTGTCAGCTCCCCGCTCACCTCCGCCTTCTCCAGCTTGCCCTGCGCCTCCACCTGCGCCACAATCTCGTTCATGTTGGTCTCCAGCACCATCCCGCCGATCACCATCTCCTGCAGGATGTGGTGCACCTGCCAGGGAGGGAGGGAACGCAGGGCTGAGGGCCGGCGCTGCTGTGGAAGCACCTCAGGGGCCAGCATCTCCCCAGGGGACACAGACCCTGTCCCCTATCCCTGTCCCCTTCTCAGCCCCCCGCTGTCATGGGGAGCCCCAAAGCTCCGCTCCCCGCCTGTTATCCCCACTCCAGATGACGCCCACCCACCCCTGGAGCAGCCAAATCCAGCTGACTGCACTGGCACAGCCAGCCCCGACACACGGCTGCTCCCTCCCCGCGCCAGGAGCCAGGGCACAGCGGGAGTGTGTCCCAGAGGTGACCCCAGCAGGCAGCAGGGTCCTCCCTGGGCAGGACACTTCTCCCCAGAGGCTCCTTCTCCTCAGAAAGCCGGGCCGGAGCTGAGCCTCTCCGCCGTCTCTGAGGAAGGTCAGGACTGAGACACAAAGCACAGAACTGCCAAGGGAGTCTGCTCCTTTCCTGGGATCCCTCGAGTCCAAGGATGAACAGCCAGGCAAGGCCAGAGCAGGGAAGGGAACATTGCTGAGCTGCAACCCCAGAAACTGTGGGGACAACCACCTGAGCTCCTGCACGTGGCTCAGCTCAGCATTCCCTGCACACTCAGCAGCTCCCGGCGAGCTCCCAGCACAGGTAATGGATTTATGAATCCCGGTGACTTCCGTGAAAGAGGCTTTGCAGGAGCATCATTGGGTTATGAGATTGTTTTATGGTTTCACCAGGCTGCACCTGCAAACACCTTGTGACAAACACCTCCAGGACAAACCTGGGGATAATAAAGACAAGGAGAGAACCCACTCTGAGGAGGAATCCCAGCTCTGTGACAAGAGTGAGGTGATCCAGCCCCGGGCTCCCCACAGGCATCCCATCCCACAGTGCCTGGAGCAGCAGCAGGAGTGTGGGATCAGCACAGCACTGGGTGAGCCCCAGGCAGCTCCTGGGACCCCCCAGAGCTCCGGAACCCCCATCCCACGGCCCAGCCCTAGAGCACGCTGGAGCAAGTGGCTCCCACAGCCAAAAAGGATATGGGAGGATCAGGAAACGTTCCTTCAAGATCTGGCTTCAGCCCAAGCTGGCTCCAAACCAGCAAGGCAGAAATCCTGAACAAGTTTTGTTTTCCAAGGCAGAGCACAGCACTTCCTGAGCAATCTGTGTCCGCTCTGGGACCCCGCAGCTGCGAGTGCAGCTCACACTCCCCTCCAGGGTGGAAAGCACGAGCGAGAGCCGGGCACAGCCCACTCTGAGCCTCCCCTGGTGACAGGGGATCCCTGCAGCTCCGAGCTCCGGGCTCCCAAAGCCCACAGCTGCAAGCACTGGTGTCACTGGTGCCTGAGCAACGTCCCCCCGCATCGGCCCAAGGAGGAGTGGGACCCCAGACCCGCCACAGCTCTGGTCCCATGGCCCTTGTGCTGCACGTGGTGCAAGGTGGGACTTAAGGCGAAAAGGACAATTAGAGAGTGCAGCCAAAGTTGGACCTGAACCCCCGCAACCCCCTGCCCAGGGTGACACTCCTAGCTCTGTCCGGGGAGAGAGACACTCATGGCCCTGCCTGGGCAGCCAAGGGGGCATCCAGGGCCCAGCACATTCCCAGCACCTCAAACACTGTCCCTTTGCAACCAAACTCGTGGGAGCACAGGAACAGGAACACAGGAGTCTGACAAATAAACACGTGCCAAATATAGAAAGAGACCGCAGGACCAGCGAATAATGGCCAAGACTCCAGTCAAAGCTGGGAAGCAGCGGGAGTAAATAGGGCTGGGAGAGCCTGCGGTGACCGAGCTGGGGTCTCACTATCAGAAACCCCCAATTCCTGTCTCCTGAGAATGTTCCTCCAGGCAGGAGAGGCCAGAGAAGGGTGACCCCAGTGCTGCTGGCAAAGCAGTGCTGAGGGCTGGCTGGGAGGCTCGGGGCTGTACACGCAAAGCTCACGTGAAGCTGAGAGTAAGGCTGAGTGGGAAGCTGCCGGCCCCCGGCCGTGCCGCAGTCAGTACCCACGAGCACATCCTCCCCCAGCTGTGGGCAGAGGTGACCTGGGCAGCTGCCAACGCTGCTCCCTTCTCTGTTGATAAACACTTTTGCTGACAAGATAATCGTGTTGTGGCAGTTTAGAAAGTTTACAAGCGGAGCAAATGGTGAAACCAAAGCCTGACCTTGGCAGCTGGTAACACAGAGACCCCCCCAGACCTGCTCACTCCCCTTCCCTGCCAGTTCCCCACCTGGAATCACCAATGGACAGGGAGCATTTTACACATTTTTTTTCCCCGGTGTTCTTTTTTGTTGACATGTTTTTGTCTTCAGGAAAACAAGAAAATCTTGATCAACAGCAACGCAAGCCCGGCACTCTCAGCCAAGCCTCTCCCTGCTCCAGACTATTCCTGGCTATCTATTCCCAGCTATCTTCAGCCTTGTGACCCAAGACAGGATCAAAGGGGGTGGTTTCCATCCAGGATCTCCGTCCAGCCCAAGAGGAAGCATTACAGGCTGTGGCTCAAACCAAAGTTTACCCAGCACTTTGAATTCCAAACACTCCCATTGTTCCGTCCTTTTTTTTTTTTTCCCCAGCAGCTGTAGTAAAATGTTAACTCCCACGAGGTGTCACTGCTTGGAGCAGAGGCAGAACGCCCCAGCCCCGGGCCAGAGTGCAGGCCTGCACCACTGCTGGCTGTGGAGCACAGATCCCTCACTTGCCCACGGCTCCGGGCTCTGAGCAGACCCACAGCTGGAGGACACAGCTCCCTGGGCTCCAGGACAGCCCCATGGATGGGGGGCACGGCTCCAGGACAGCCCCATGGATGGGGGGCACAGCTCCAGGACAGCCCCATGGATGGGGGGCACAGCTCCAGGACAGCCCCATGGATGGGGGGCACAGCTCCCGGGCTCATAACAGCCCCATGGATGAGGGGCACAGGTCACTGGGCTCCAGGACAGCCCCATGGATGGGGGGCACGGCTCCAGGACAGCCCCATGGATGGGGGGCACAGCTCCAGGACAGCCCCATGGCTGGGGGGCACAGCTCCAGGACAGCCCCATGGCTGGGGGGCACAGCTCCCAGGCTCATAACAGCCCCATGGATGAGGGGCACAGGTCACTGGGCTCCAGGACAGCCCCATGGATGGGGGGCACGGCTCCAGGACAGCCCCATGGATGGGGGGCACGGCTCTCTGGGCTCAGAACAGCCCCACGGCTGGGGGCCAGAGCTCCCTGGGCTCCAGGACAGCCCCACGCTGAAGGGCACAGCTCTCTGGGCTCGGAGCAGCCCAGCACTCCCCTCTCGTTGGGAGGTCACCATGTGAGTGGCTTTCAAAGAACACGGGCTGGAAGCTTCCCCAAACAGGATCTCAGTCCCTCCCAAAGTGACCCCTGCCAGCCCCAGCCCAAGAACTGCCGGCTCTGGAGCAGCCCCCAGCCCACCACCCACCTTGTCCATGTGGAAGATGAGGTCCAGCTCAC
Organism: Hirundo rustica; assembly: GCF_015227805.2. Lineage (NCBI taxonomy): Eukaryota > Metazoa > Chordata > Aves > Passeriformes > Hirundinidae > Hirundo > Hirundo rustica. The sequence goes on from NC_053462.1 coordinate 19,915,054, forward strand.
AGACATTCTCAAAGCACTTGTCCAGAGTCTCCACAAACACCTGGGGCAACAGAGACCGGGCAAGATGGTCACACCAACCCCAGGGACACTCCAGGCAGGGGACAGAGTGACCGGAAAGCTGGAAAAGGACTTAGGGATGCTGCTGACTGGCTGAACGTGAGCCCAGGTGTGCCCAGGTGGCCAAGAGGCCAAGGGCACCTGGCCTGTGTCAGCCCCAGTGTGGGCACAGGCCCAGGGCAGTGCCCGTCCCCTGTGCTGGCACTGCTGGGGCACCTCCAGGGCTGGGGGCAGCTCTGGGACCCTCCTGACAGGAGAGACCTGGAGCTGGAGCGTGTCCAGGGAAGGGAACGGAGCTGGGAAGGGAATGGAGCCCCAGGAGAGGCTGAGGGAGCTGGGAAAGAGGCTGAGCCTGGAAAAAAGGAGGCTCAGGGGGAAATCTTCTTCCCATATCCTGGTATTTAAAGGGTGGCTACAAAGCTGAAAATTCCCTTCATACAAGAAGTCACATAGAAAGACACTGAGTGATGGGTACAAATTCCTCTTGGGGAGACTCCAATAAGGAACAAGAGAAAGATTTTTTCCAAAGAAACAGACATTGAATAATCTCCATGAGGAACTGAGGGGTTCCCCAACACTAGGTATTTTTCACATGCAAGGGTGTTGGGCATTGTCTAGGCCGTGCTTTGCCAAGAAAGGCTGGACCGGACAATCCCTGAGGTCCCTTCCATCCTGGGATTCCAGGATCAAAGGATCTCGGACTTGAAGCTCCCAAGGGTCTTTTCCACCCTAAATGATTCTATGCTTCCATTTTCAGAAGACATTCCTTCAGACTGACCTGCCTGCTGCTCCCGGGTGAAGAAGCCGTGTACAAGCTCGAGCCCCCCTCCCCACCACGGCCCCGAGGGCTCCTCAGGCCTTTCAGAAGGGCTGGAACAGGGATACCACGGGCATGAAACGCCCCAGAATGGTGCCAGGGAAGCTGGGCCCTGCAGGGACGCACCTGGATGAGGTCCAGGATGCCCAGCTCGCTCTCCGAGGAGTCCACGCAGAACACGAAGTACAGCGTGGCGTAGTGACGGTAGATCAGCTTGTAGTCCGAGCCGCCGAACAGGCTGTGGGGACACGGGCAGAGCTGAAGGGCTCTGGGGGACACCCAGGCGCCCCACGGCGTGAGGGGGCCAGCCCGGCACGGGCCCTGCCCTGGCCGGTACCTGCCGCACTCCAGGAAATTGCAGATGTGGTCATCCCGCTTCAGCACCAGGTGGAAGGTGTCGCGGATGATCTGCTGCTGCACCTCTTCTGCCTGCCAGGAGGAGAGGGCGGGTGGGCACCCACGGATGGATGCACGTCCCACCCGCGGCGGGCAGGAGGCCAGCGGCACCTGGCACGGGACCCACGTCCCCCGCTGTCCCCTGCCGCCCCAGGGGTGCCGTGAGCCCGCGGCCTCGGGTGACAAGCCGGTCCCGGTGCCCCCCACGAGTGAGCCAGAGCATCCCGAAGGACGCGACCAGGGCACCGGCAGGGCTCCCCCATGGCGCGGAGACCGCCCGTGCTCCCGGGACATCCCCAGCCCAAGGAGCCCCACGGAGCCCCACGGAGCCCCACGGCGCCCGCAGCCCCGCACCGGTCCCGGTCCCGGCCCCGCACCGGGCTGAGGCAGCCGCTGCCGCAGCCCCAGCGGCGGTCCCGGCCCGGTCCCGGCCCCGGTGGCGCACCAGGTGCTGGTAGAAGCGGACGAGCCGCGGCTTCCCGTGGTTGTTGAACACGAGGATGGCGTTGATCATCCCGGCGGCGAGCCGGGCCGGGCTGGGCCGGGCCGGGAGCAGCGCTGGCAGCAGCACCGCGGCCGCAGACGCACCGCAGGAAGCCCCTCGGCCGCCCCGGAAGCGCACCGGGCTCCGGTGGGCTGAGCCCGGGGTGACCCCGCCGAGCCGCCGGGACGATCGAAGCCGCTCCCAGGCGGGGGACTCCCGGCACCGCGCGGCTGCACGGCGGCCTGCCGCCGCCGGGACGGGGCGGGCTGCTCCTCGCAGCCCCACGGGCAGGTCTGGAGCCGGGATGCGGCGGTCGCTGCCCGCGCTGGGACCACCGGGACCACCGGGACCACCGGGACCACCGGGACCACCGGGACCAGCGGACCGCTGCTCCCCGCGCGCGCCGCCAGGGGGCGCAGCAGCCCCGCCGGGACCGGCGTCTCGCGCAGGGGGCGGGGCTAGAGGCATCGGGCCACGCCCTCTTTTAAAGGGCCAGCGACTCTGCCTGCCCGGAGGGGGCGTGCGCGCGAGCACCGGCGGGGTCAGAGCTCACCGGCCACTGCCCGGTCCCGCTTCCCCCGAGCGCGGGCACACACCGGCCAGGGCCCGCAGGAACGCCCTGTGCTGAGGAGTGTGAGAACAGGGCGGGGCAATCCCGCCTGGCGCCGGCGTACAGCCACGGGCCCTTACCCGGAGAACACGGACACGGTTCCTCGGGGCCGGCGGGACCGCCGGGCACGGCGGGGGACATCGAGGGCAGGGAGAGAAGGGTCAGTGCGCGCCTCGGTGGGCTGGGAGGAACGCGGAGAGGGAACGGGAAGAGCCACGGAGTGACCCGGAGCAGGAGACCGCGTGTTCTGATTGGCTGAGGCCGCTGCAGCCCCTGGTCTCCGCGTTCTGATTGGCTGAGGCAGCAGCCTTCTGAATCCGCGTTCTGGTTGGCTGAGATGGCCGCATCCTCTTGAATCCACGTTCTGATTGGTTAAGATGGCCGTGTCCTTCTGAATCCGCGTTCTGATTGGCTGAAGCGGACGGGCAGCTGCTCCCTGACATCCGGAGGTGCCGGCGCTGGCCCGGTCCCGCTCCCGGTGCCGCTCCCGGTGCCGCTCCCGGTGCCGCTCCCGGTGCCGCTCCGTGTCACACGGTGCACCCCACTCTGTGCCCCACTGTGTCCCGCCTGTTCCCCGCTCTGTGCCCCGCTCTGTGCCCCGCTTTGTTCCCCGCCCCTGTCCCACCCCGGGTCCTGCCCGGTGCCCCGTGCCCGGTGCTCCGTGCCCCGCTCTGGATCCCGCTCCGTGCCCGTCCCCGTGTAGCCCTCCATGCTCCGGGCACACCCCCTGGCTGGGGCACCCACGGGAATTCAAAGGAGCGGATCTCCTCCTCTCTCCCTTCAGTGTCGGCAAATATTTGTGCGGGCAGAGCCGTTTTCAGGCCACGTGCGGGGCGAGGCCGGGCTGCGAATGTGGGAAGTGGCACTTTGGGGACCCGTGACACCAGCCGGCTCCGGGCTCCAGGCTGGGCCGCGGGCAGCAGCAGGGATGTGACGGGATGCTGGCCCCGGGACAGGCGTGGGGGATGCGAGCACGGGCAGTGGCCGTGGGGACAGAGCAGGGAGCTCCGTTTTCACCACGAACACAAAAAAAAAAAAAAAACCAGAAAAGTAGAAGTGAGCCCAGACAAAAGGCTGCGTGTGGAGACAAACTCCACTGCGATTAGTCTGGCCGGCGCCACCTGCTTCCATGGAGATGAGGATCTCCCGATGCACCAGTCGAATCACGGCTGCCTCCGCATGCTCCTTCTTCTGTGGGGAGGAGACCATCCTCCTCCTCCTTCTCCTCCTCTTCCTCATTCTGCTCCTCTTCCTCATCCTCCTCTTCCTCATCCTCATCCTCCTCCTCACGGTGGGAGCCAAAGCCTGCAGCTCGCAGATCCCTGGCTGTTGCCACCCGCTCTCTTTCCCCTGCCACATCTCATCCCCATCCCTCCCTCTGGGGACCAGCGGCCTCCTGCCACCACATCCCCACAGCCACGTAGCCCAGCCTCTCCCTCTACCTTCCTCGGAGAGCCAACAGCACCCCCTTTCACAAACCCTCCAACTTCTGGATCGCCTGCTCCCCTTTCTGTCCTGCATCCCACCTCAGTCCCCTCCCCAGGCCAGCTCCTGCCACCCTGCCCCTGCACACTGTGGCCTTTCCCTCCGCCTCTTTGTGTCGGGTGGACAGCATCCCCCCAAACCCCTCCAATTCCTGTAGCATCCCTAATTCCTATCATCCCACGTTTGGGGAGAGGGGAGTCCTTGCCATCAATCCCTCCAAGGTTTTTGGGGTGCACGTGACCTTTCCCATCCCCACAGCGGAGGAGAGCGGTGCCCAGCTGGGGATGGACGGGTCTCTTGGGAAGGTCATCCCCTCCTCGGCATCCTTCCCTGGGTCACAGCCCCCCAAAAATGAAGGGTGGGGTAGAAAATGACCCCTGTGCTGCTGGAGGGGACATAACGCAGGGACGGTGTGGGCACAGGGTACTCATCGACCACTCCCACCCCACTCCCCCCACCTTTGACCCCCCCCAAACCGGTACCGAGGGCGGCCCCGGCTCCGGTGGAAGATGCTGGACCGGGAGGGGGGCGGTTCGCGGCGGTCGGGCAAGTTGAGGAGGGGGAGGAAGATGAAGGGCGGGCGAGTTAGGAGGAGCTGCTTTGCATCCCTTCACGTCAGCCCTGCCTCATTCCCTCCTTCTTCCTTCCTGCGCACCCAGCGCCGGGCCCGGAGCCGCCGCCGCCGCCGCCCCGTGAAGCCGCCGGTGAGTCCTCACCGGCCCCCCCCCGTGTCCCTAAAGCCCACCCGGCCCCCCCGCTCCCCACGGGGGGACAACAGCGGGGACACCGGGGTGTCGCCCCTTCCCTCCCCGCGCCACCGAGACGGGAGCGATGGCGGCGGGAGGGACCGGGAGGAGCGGCGAGGACGGGGGTCCCGGCGCTGTGCCTGGGGCCGCCCCTCCCCGTGAAGCCCCCCGAGAACTTTCCCCGTGGCCGAGCGCAAACTTTCTCCGCCGGGGAAGTTGCGGGGAGGGCGGGGGGCCCTGACCTGTTGCGGGAGGGGGGAGCAGCGCAGGGGGGACCCCGCGGTGGCGCCGCGCCCGGGGGGGATGCTCGGGGGCTCGGGATGCTCGGGGGCCCGGGGTGCTCGGGGGCTCGGGATGCTCGGGGCCCCGGGGGCTCCGCAGGCTGCCCGAAGTTTGGCGAGTTTCCCGGCGTTTGGCACCGGCCGGCGGGAGGGGTCCCGGGCGGGGTCCCCCGTGCTCGCAGCGGCAAAGCGCCCCGGGGAGTGAAGCGCAGCGGGGAGCGTGGGGTGGCTCTGCGGGCTGGTCACACACCGGACAGGACCCGCTTCGCCTTCGGTCCCGAACACCCCGGGGTGTCCCGGAATAGGACCTCCCGGTGCTCCGAGGGGGCTCCGTGAGAGCCGGGCAGCCTTGGAGTTCTGCTCCCGAGCAAAGGAGCGAGGGGAGCTGTGTGAAAGCCCTCCGGAGCTCCGGTCATAACGGGGTGTGAGGGATAAATTGGTTATAATTAATTACTTAGTCAAGCATTAAGATTTTTCTTGTGGGCAGCTGTGTAGGAAGAGAAGGGTGACCAGGGCGAGCAGGGGCAGCCCAGAGCCTGACCTGCACCAGACTGGAGCCTGAAGCCCCCCCAGGTCCAAAGCCTGCAGCTCCATCAGACTCCCGTGTCCCACACTATGCTCCCGTGCCCCACACCGTGCTCCTGTGCCCCACACCGTGCTCCTGTGCCCCACACTGTGCTCCTGTATCCCACACCGTGCTCCTGTGTCCCACACCGTGCTCCTGTGCCCCACAACATTCTCCTGTGTCCCATGCCACACTCCTACTCCCCACACCATGCTCCCAGGCTCTCCTTGGTCGCTCCTCCAGCCCAGGTCTGAACCGGCCCCTTGGAGCTGTGGATCCAAGTGGTTCCCACACGGCACAGCTGGATCCTGTGGGTGTTCAGGCTGGCCACAGGATTAAACAAATCCATCTTGGGTTGGAGGCAGACTCCGGACATGGCTCTCACGGGACCCTGGGACGTCACCAGCCTCAGCGTTCTCTTTGGAGGTGCCAGGGTGCCCAATCCCATGGGGAGCAGCAGCTGGGGCGGCGCTGGCCGGGCTGTAACTGTGCCCTGTCCCCACCCTGGGTGACAGTATCCTCGCTGCAGAAGCAGCCATGGAACGGGCACGTCCCCCTCGCCTGGGCCCAGCTCCTCTCCTGCAAGCAGCTTTGCATCAGTGCCCCTCCAAAATGGGAAATAGGCGCTGAAGCTCTGCTGCACCCCAGGACACGTTCCCACCCAAACCTGGGGGTGACCCGTGGGGTCAGACAGCAGCGGGAGCGGAGGATCTCCGGTGGTGTGGGTCATCATTTGGGGCTTGGTTTAATCCCTGAGAAAGCGTTTGTTTCGCATGGTTTTACTGGGCCACTTTAATTTATCTGGGAATCACGGTGTGCCGAGGGACGGGCACTGGCACTGTCCGGCTTTGCTCTCCAGCTGGGAATGCTGAGGAATCCACAAGGCAGTGGGTTTGTACTGCCAGGAACGTGCCAGCACCACAGCCCGTGAGAGAGGCTGCCGGCACGCCTTTTATTTTACAGTTGCTCCTGTGGAGAAGTCAGCTCCAGCTCAGCCTCTGCTCGAACCCCGTCTCTGGGCACGTCCCTGGGGTCTGCCAGGCCGGAGCCAGTGTGGGGAGAGGGGTGGCCGTGTGTCAAGGGGCTTCCTGCTGGGTTTGTTGCCTGCTGCCACCCGCTCCCAGCTCTGGTTTCCCGAGCCCCTCACGTCCCTGGCTCATAGATTCCACCTGTCTGGGCTCAGGCGGCGGCTCCTGGAACACCCCAAATGCCTGTTCAGGGCACGAGTGCCACGGAGGCGGCGCGGTGGGGCTGGAAGGATGCTACAGGGTGGCCGGGATGTGATGTGCCAGCAGCGCCCAGTCCCACCCTTTGTGCTGCCTGGGGCTAGAGTGCTCAGAGCGAGTCATGAGCCCTGCTGAGCCCTTCCCAAAGGGCCTGACCTTGGGCACAGAGACCATGGCCAGTGGCAGGAGTTTTCCCTTTGTTCCTCTGTCCCACATTTTCTCCCCATGCACACCCTCCTCCTCCTCCTCCCTCATCATGGCAAGTGGCTGCGGGTCACAGCGGGGTTGGTGTGGGAGAAGACCCTGGCACAGCCCGTGCCCAGCATGGCTTTCCCTCAGCCCCAGTTTGTTCCCCAGACACAGGGAAACGTGGGATGTCAGTGGGGACGGAGGTGCTCCTGCTTCCTGTGGAGGGAGGGCTGTATCTGTGACTTTGGGGTCTGTGTTTGGACAGCAGGGAGGCTGCTCTGCTCTCCTGGCTTCAGCCTCAGCAGAGGAACAGGGCAATGATGAACTTTCCTTCCCAAACTTTAAATTAAAGGGAAGAAACATGTTTTTGACTTTTCCTGGCCTTTCCTTGCAGCTGTCCATCTGTCGTTTGTGTGACAGTCGAGTCTTTCTAATGAAAATTAACAGGAACAATATGTCAGCACCTGTGGGTGGCTCTGCAGTGTCCCCGTGCTGTCACCTCCTGGTCCTCAGAGGGTTTGGACAATGTTCCCTGCAAAGTGTCACAGTTTTTAGTCAAAGGAAAAGCCTGGGTGCTCTGCTGTGCAAAGACAAGCTTGCAGAAAGTTCACGTGAATCCTCTCCAGATGGGCACCAGGGATGACCCAGGGATGATGGGGTGCTGGGGAACACCATGAACACCACAGAACACCGTGGAACACCACGGAACACTGTGGAACACCACGGAACACCATGGCTGTGAGAGGTAGGGAGGTGTGGTAGGACAAGGTACATCCTGTGGCCCTGGAGATTCAACACCAGGCTGCTCCAAGCCCCATCCACCTGGACCTTGAACACCTCCAGGGACGGGGCATCCACAGCTTCTCTGGGCAACCTGTGACCATTCCCTGCCCTCTGTCAGTCTGATGCCGTTCTTCCTGGCGCTCCAGGCCCTTGTCCAAAGTCCCTCTCCAGCTCTCTTGGAGCCCCTTTAGGCACTGGAAGGAGCCCTAAGCTCTTCCTGCAGCCTTCTCCTCTGCGGGCACGGGCAGAGGCAGGGTTTGGCCGCGAGCAGACCCAGCCAGGCCGTTCTGGGCAGCGCGTCTGTTCGGGAGGAGCGGGCAGGGAGGGGGAAGCAGCGCACAGACGTGCTCATTGTTTTATTTCCACTTCTCGCCCGTGGGGACCTGCGTCCGCCCGTGCCTGGGCAGTGCACACCCCAACGTGCTGTGCTCGGGAGCAGGAATTGCCTGGGGGCTGCGGCTGGGAGCAGGAATTGCCTGGGGGCTGTGCCTGGGAGCCAGGCACAGCGCCAGGATGGGATGGTGAGGGGCTGCTCGGAGAGGGGCTGCTCGGTGAGGGGCTGCTCGTGCTCTGCAGGAGCATTCACTGTCCCTGGCACAGCTGGGACCGGCCACCAGAGCCACACCAGGCTGGAGCCCGCGTCCTGCCCGTGCTGGAGGTGAGAAGGAGAAGGAGAAGGAGAAGGAGAAGGAGAAGGAGAAGGAGAAGGAGAAGGAGAAGGAGAAGGAGAAGGAGAAGGAGAAGGAGAAGGAGAAGGAGAAGGAGAAGGAGAAGGAGAAGAGGGGAAGGAAGGGCAGGCACAGCTTCCAGAGGAAGAGTGCTCACCACTGCCTCTAAATTTATCTTTCCTGTTTCTCAGCAGCAGCATTGTCTCATCCCCATCCTCTCTGGTGTCAGGCCATTCTCCCCTCTCTGCCTGTCTGCTGACACCCTGTCCCTCGCCGTGTTATCCCGGTTTAGCCAGCTCTGTCTCTCCCCTTCTTTTGCTTTCAAGTGTTAATCCTGGTGTTCTCCCTGGCTGCTTTTCCCTCCTCTCACCTCTGGTCTGTTCCCACACCCACCATCCCCGTCCCTCCCATGTCCTGCAGCACCAGCGCCTGGCTTGGGGATGGAGCTGGGGGCCAGTTCCTCTGGGCTCAGGGCTGGGGATCCGTGAGCAAGCTGGAGAACAGAGGAGGAGATTTCCCGTGAGGAGCCCTTGGTCCAGCCCATGATGGGAGCTCTCAAGGCAGAACTTCTCCTTGGAACCATGGAATCATTTTGGTTTAACAGGACCTTTGAGGTCACAGAAACCTCAGGGCAGCCTGGCCTGCTCATCCCCAAGAGATGCTGCACATGACCAGGCAGATCAGGGACACCCTGGGGTGGATCAGGAACATCCTGGGGTGGATCAGGAACATCCTGGGGTGGATCAGGGACACCCTGGGGTGGATCAGGAACATCCTGGGGTGGATCAGGGACACCCTGGGCTGGCTGGGTGGATCAGGGACAGCCTGGGGTGGATCAGGAACATGCAGGGGTGGATCAGGGACAGCCTGGGGTGGATCAGGAACATGCAGGGGTGGATCAGGGACACCCTGGGGTGGCTGGGTGGATTGGGAATGTCCAGGACCAGCCTGGCTGGTGGCTGCTGTTGGGAAGAATTTTTTTTGTGGTTAGGATGGATGTTCCAGGGAGCTGCTTCCCTTCCCAGTCAATCCACAGGGATTGTGGCGGTCTCCTTCCTCACAAAGGACTTTCTACTCTGAACCCTGACCCCTGTGCTATCCAAAATTCATCTTAAACTCCCAACCCAAACGCCTCCCTGCTCCATGCCAGCCAGTTCTTGGTTCGTTTGCTGAGCCAGATGAGAGTTTCCCTTGCCCGGCACAGACTGACCTTCCCTCCTGGCTCTGCCCTCGGCCTTCTCCAGAGCCATCAGTTTGTCCTTCTGTGGCCATTCTGTGCTTGCTGTGCACGAAGTCACCAGCCCTGGCAGTGTTCAAATGCTGTGTGGACACGGCACCTGGGGACACGCTCTAGTGCTGGCCTTGTCAGTGCTGGGGAGCAGTTGGGCTCCGTGATCTCAGAGGGTTTTTCAGCCCCGGTGATTCCGTGATTCCAGCCCCGGGTCACACATGCCCGTGGCTGAGGGGCACCAGCTCGCTGGGAGCTAAAGGGGAGCTCTGACCCTGGGCCAGGAGCGCCCTTGGGAGGAGGAATGCTTTCCCAGAGGCAGAGCCATAGGCAGAGCTGGCAGTCTCCTCCGTGAGAGCTCTGAGTCTCTGCTGAATCCCTTCTCATCCGTCCCCTCTGTGCGTGCGCCGGCAGAGCCCGGCTGGGCCGAGCTCGGCTGCCGAGAGCTGGCCCTGATTTATGGGGGCTCCAGCGGTTTGCTTTGGCTTTGTGATTACCAGCAAGGGACACATAGAAGGAAATTACTTCAACAGCTGAATACTGTGTGTGTTTATGGGACTTTCTGGCTGTGAGAAGGAAGGGCACGAAGTGCAGGGGTTGTGTAGACGGGGATGGGAACGGGGCAGGGCAGGTGGTACAGACCCCAGGGCTGCCAGAACCGAGGCAGAGACAGCCCAGCCTCACTGAGGCCTTGGGAAGTGTTAATTGGGATGAGTAAGTGGTGCCAATATCCCCACCCTCCCTCTCACGAGCGGGATTTGTCCTCTGCATCTCCCTGCATCAGCCAACAGGCCCTACCTGAGCGCTTTGTGCCAGGCAGGTGATCCACGCCCCGTGCCCGCGGCAGCTCCCAGGCCGGGTTCATGCAGCACTGGCTCTGTTTTCTGGAGTGGGACAGCCACGAGCTGCGGGGCCCTGGGCACTGCTCCCAGCGAGTGCCGGGTTGTGTCCGTGCCGTCTGTCCGGCCACTGGCACACTCCGGACAGCGGTGCCGGACCCCGTTCTTTCAGCTCCTCATCAAAAGATAAATATGTGTATTTTTGTATAAAATCCTGGCCTCTGCCCAGAGCCAGGAGCACGGCTGGAGCTTTCACAGCGTGATGACACACAAAAGCCCACGTGCAGTAGGCGGGAATTGCGTTTCACCCTGGCCCTGCGACCTGGCAGCAGCGTGCAGCCAGCACGGCATCCCCAGAGCAGACGCCTCTGGTTCCCCCCAGGAAAAGCAGCCGGGTCCTGTGCTGGATCCCAAAGGCGCTGCCCATACAGACAGGCTGGCGCTGTGGGGGCAGCAGGCACAGCTGGCGTTGGGCCGTGTGGGGATGTGTGCCTCCCACCCCTGGCTTGGGTCAGTCCCGAGCTGGGGATTCATGGACTGCCAGCAGCAGGGACCTTTGTCCAGTGCCTGCTGCCCATCTGTCCAGCCCAGCCTCCCAAACACTCGTCCCTGACCTGCTCAGCCGTGCAGAAAAGGATCCGAAACGTTTCCCACCTTGGGGACCTGAAAGTAGAAGTGGTATTGGCAGCTGTGCAGCTGGGTTTGTTCCTGTAACGATGGGACACGACAGAGAGCCTTGGTATTGGAAAACTGGGAGCAGAACGTTCCCAGGTGCCTGGTCCAGTGCCTGGTGTGGGTGGAAGGGGGCTCAGCGCTCCCCAGTTCCTGCCCATCCCTCTTCCCGCCCGTGGAGGAAAGCTCCGGTTGTCTCCCCTCCGTTCGCCTCGGGTCTGTGGGAGATGGCACTCACCGTGTCTGGGGCTGGGCCGTGTGGGCTGAGTTCCTGGTGCCGGAGGTGATTCCTGAGCCACGGAGGTCGGTGTCCCCCACGCCGGTTCGGCTGTGCCTCACTCACTGGGACCGTCCCCATCCCTGGGGCAACCCACAGCCGCTGGTGCGGTGCTCAGGGATGTCCCGGGGGCTGTGGCACACGGGGGCAGTTTCTCCAAGGCAGAACAGCCTCAGGGTCCGGAGCTGGGGGAGCAGACACAGCAAGGAGTGTCCCCTGCCCTGCAGCCCCGCTCCTGTCCCCAGCCGCCGGCTCCGGCAGCGGCAGACACACACGTGGAAGATTATCCGGCTGAGTATTAATTATCACGCTCAAATTAGAAGCCCTCAGCTATGATTAACTCATTCCCCGGCCCCGCAGCGGGGACGGCAGACGCGGGGACGGTGGCTGAGCTCAGCGGTGCCCGGCTGGGGGGCACAAGGTCCCCGTGGGGAGCGGGCAGCCGCCAGCCCTGCAGGGGCTGGTTCCCCCTGGCCCCGTGGCCGGGATGGGCTGCGGGAGAGCAGCGGGAGCTGTGCTGGGCCATGCCGAGGTCCCTGTGATGTGTGTGAGGGGGTGAGGGGCGGCTGTCGGGGCGCAGGGCTCAGCACGGGAGCCCTGAACCCGTCAGCACGAGCACACCTGGGCTGGGTGTTCACCCTCCTCGCTGCCTTTAGCTCTGCTCGGACGCCGCTGGAGCCACGGATGGATCTGGGCTGGCCCCGTGTTTGTTTCTGTGTCCTCGCAGTGCAGCACAGGACTGAGCCTGGGGAGGCAGGGACAGGCGGGCTCCACACCTGGGAATATCAGAATTGTTCCCAAGCTCTTGGAAGTGGCACCCTTTAGTGAGACCCTTCCCACTGTGGGGACCTTCCCTTGCCCCCGAGCTGCTCTCTCACACCCCACCAGGCAATCTGTTCCCTTTGGGGTGACAGACATCTCCCATTTGTACCGTTTGGGGTTGGTTTTCCCCTTTTACAGCCTGGGTCATGCACCCCAGGATTCCTGAGCTCCTCCTGCCTGTGTGCTGTCTCCTCAGACCACATTTATGGCTCTGCCCCAAAGTCCCAGCAGTTTATGATGGACCCTGGGCCTGGGGACGCTAAGCAGGAGCTGTATCCAGCGGGAGTGATGCCACATGGGCTCAGGACATTCCTCTCACCCTCAGCCCCAGGCTGCTTTGGGGTGGGATGGGATCACACCTGGGTCTCTGCAGGACACCAGGGTTCCTCTGCCTCTGTCCCAGGCTGTCCCAGGCTCCATCTCCAGTGTTTTCCTCCCTCTTTGTCCCCTTTGTCACTTCCCTTTGTCCCACATCCCAGCACTGCTCCCCCGCTGCTCCTCGGTTCGTTTGGGGCTGTGTGGGCACTTGGGTCCATCTCCACACAGCGCTGGGGCTCACAGACCCGGCTAAAAGCCCTGGTGGGTCTTTCCAGGCAGGGGTGGGTGCTGGCTGGGTGCTGGTGGGTTTGGGGCTTGCAGGGCAGAAGGGGCTGCGCCCACCCCTTGCCCCCTGCTCCCTGCAGGACCTGGCGCAGCGTCAGGGCGCTGGGTTTGCCTCTGCCGCAGCCCTCCCTGGTCCTTCCCTGCCGGGTTTGGGGGCTGACCCGGATTCACACTTGCTCCTACGCATTTCTGTGCCCGGGGTGTTTGCTCCTCCATGTTCCCGAGGAACGGAGAGCTGGTGAAGGTGGCCCGGCCCAGCATTGCTGAGTCCCGTCTCCTTTCTGTCCCCGTCTGCCTGTGTGAGTGCTGGGAACGGGTTCGTCAGCGCCTCGGCGCCTTTCAGGGTCTTCGCAAAGAGCAGATTTATTTTCTGCTATGCTGAGAATTAGCTCCCCTTTCTTCCTCTTCCCTCTGCCCCCGCTGGAAAGAGAGAGAATGCAGGGAAGAAGAAAGGATTTCCATCACGGCGGTGATTGGCACAGCCCTGAATGAGAGGTCATTCCAGCCGGCTCTTTCTTTTCAGGGCCCTTTTTTCCTGCTCCCTGTATTCAGGCTGGCAGCATTCTTTCTTTTCAAAGCTCCTCTGTCTGTCTCTCTCTTCCCCCTCCTTTATTTTTCATCCCTTTTCTTTACTTTTGCTGTCTTTTCATTCTGTTTTTCTCCACCCCCTTGGGGCTCCATTTTTTTCTTTCCCTTTTCCTCTATTCAGTTCCTTTTTTTTTTTTCTTCTCGCATCTCTTTTGAATAGCTCGGCTATTTTGGGAGAGGAAAGGGACTGTGCCGGGGAGAAGCCGTTACAGCAAGGAGGAACTTGAAAGTCTTTTCTTTCCCTGTTTATTTCATTTAAAAGCAAAAAATTGTTTTCCAAGGCAGAGCGAGGGTTCTGCATGGAGCCTTTTGAAGCCGGACTGGGACAGCAGCAGGGCCGAGAGCCCTCCCTGCTCCTGGCAGTGCCGCCTTCACCGCCGCTCCCAAAGCCCTGACAAGCCCGGGGCACCGGGGCTCTGGTTGGGGGTGCTGCCAGAGGGGGCCCAGGCAGCAGCAGCCCCTCTCCCCCGGCCCACCCCACACCAGTTACCCGATTTAAGGGCTCTCCCTGCCTCTGGGCTCAGGAGCAGCAGCATTTTTAGGGATGGCGTGACCGTGGGCTCTAAAGGCAGATCCTGAGCGCAGCAAGCACCTGCGTGTGCGGGGATGGGAGCAGGGGGGCCGTGTTTGTTGCGGTGGGGACCCGTGGGGCGTGCCAGGACAGAGCAGTGCCGGGTGTGCAGGGTGTGCATCGGTCCCGGTCGCTCACCGCACTCAGATCCCAGGGCCACAACGTGCCCGGGCTCAGTCCCTTCCCCAGAGGAGTGACAGGAAGGGTCTCACACGCATCCGTGGGGCCCCGGTGATGCCGGAGGCTCTGGGGAAAGCCCTCACCCAGCAGGTGAGGCTGGCCCCAGCGTGGCTGCTCCAGGTGTCCCCGGAGCTGTCAGCACTCCCGGGGCGCCCTGGTGCCGTGCTGGGTGCCTGGGCTGCGAGGGCAGCGCTGAAACGTGACCAGCTTGGTCAGCCGGGGAGGAGATGCTGATCCCTGGGGCACAGCCACAGGAGCTCCTTGGCAGGGCAGGTCCAAGGCAGGTCCAGGATCAGCTTGGTCAGCCGGGGAGGAGATGCTGAGCCCTGGGGCACAGCCACAGGAGCTCCTTGGCAGGGCAGGTCCAAGGAGAATCCCCTTCCCCAAACGCTCCCTGCCTGGGCACCACTCTGGGCACCAACCATTGGCAGCTCTGGTGCGGTTTTGACACAGCTTTGGTGAGGTTTTGGTGCAGTTTGGTGCGGCTTTGGCTGCTCGCAGGGCGCAGGTTTTCCACCCCTGGCTAGAGCAGAATGCTGGTTCCAGCATTTGCTCTGCCCCAGCCCACACAAAGCTCCCTTAGGAGCAAAGCTCCCTCCCCAGAGCAGGGACAGAGCTGGTGGCCACGGCCCTGCTCCATGGGGCTCCTGGCCATGCCACAACACAGGAGCCCCGTGGAAGTGACCCCGAGTCGGAGCCAGGCTCCTTCCAGTGGCCCCAGAGCCCGGAGCAGCCCGTCTTCCTCCTGTCTTTCCATTACCCCCCCGCCCTAATGGATGCAATCAGGACTCTGATTTTCAGGAAACACCTTTTTCCCCGTGAATTTTAGTCTCCCCTTGTTTTGCTGTAATGCAGAGTTTGAGGGTGATCTGTGGCGCAGGAGCTGCTGAGTTGCGTGCTGGCTGTGTTAGGAGTCATGGGATCCCAGATTTGGAGGGACCCCGGGGATCACCTGGTCCAATCTTTTCTGGGAAACGTCCGGACGGGACAAGAGGGGCTGGAGGTCAGGACAGGAGGGGTGGCAGGGCGTTGTCACCCCGTTGTCCCTGGCCAAGAGGCACTTTGGGGTGTGGGCAGGGTCCCGTGCCAGGCTGCGGGAGGGCGAGAGCGGGGCCGGGGCTAATTAATGGTTAATTAAATAGATCATTTCTTTAAAGCGAGATTCAAATAATTGTAACCCTGAGATAGAGAAGGCAGCGGAGGAGATGAAAAGGGAGAGAGAGAGAAAGGAAGCAAAGGACAGAGGTTCAGAATGGAGAGGGAGATTAGGAGAGAGATGAAAGAGAGAGGAGAAAGATAAGAGGGGGAGAGGGGACAGATCTCGGCGCGAGATGGGCGTTGCCAGGGAAACGGGAAGAATGAGGGAGCAACTGGAGGGATGGAGGAGCAGAGGATACTGGGGGTGGGGAGCGAGGGATGGAGGAACAGAGGGACAGAGGGATGGAGAAGTGAGGGATGGAGGAGCAGAGGGATAGAGCCCCAGTGTCAGGAACACGGGGATTTCCAGCAGAAGGGGAGGCAGGAGCGGGCTGTCACAGCTCAGCACAGCTGCCTGTGTGCTGGGAAGAGCCTTTGGGGTGGCAGCTCTGTCCCTCTGCAGTGGGCAGCTGCAGCACCTGCTGCTGCCCTTAGCCTGACCCTCTCGCCCTGGTTCCCAGTGGTGGACCCCGTATCCCTGGCAGGTGAAGGAGGAACCAGGCAGCTCCGTGCTCGTCACACTTTTGTTCTGCAGCACTGGTGACCTCTGGTTGTTTGAAAGCCATTCCCTTTTCCATCCCAATTTGCCAATAACCATACATTTTCAAAGGGGTCAATATTTACCTGTGACTGATGGGCACAGCAGTCAGAGTGAGAATATCCCAGTTCCATGGAATGTTTCCAGAGGAGAGACCCATGAAGAGGCTGGGGAGAGTCTGACATGCTCTGATAACACCCTCTCCTCCAAGAGCCCTTGTCTCTCCCGGGGCCTCACTTTCCCCAACTTGGTTTTCCACCTGCTCTTATTAAAAACATGATCACCATCCCTCTGCAAACCCCAAATCCTTTGTTTGGTGAAGGCAAAGCCCCCACAGACTCTTCCTCCACCCAGAAGCACCTCTGTGACACGTGTGACGTCACATCTGTCACCGGCTGGGGATTGCAGGGAGCGGCCGCTCTCTGATCCACCAACAGCGGAGGTTTCTTTTTTCTGGAGAAGTTTTCCTTAAAACAAAATTTTTCCTTTAAAAGTGCAGTTTGACGGTATCTGGTGTGGAGACACTGACTGAATTTAAACAGGTATTTGTTTTCTGTGGCAGCAGCATCTGGCCCCTGTGGCTCCTGGCCGTTTCTCAGAGCTTGGGCTCATTTTTACAGCAGTTCCTCGGGATCAGGGTCAGTTCTGGGGTAAGAAGTGCCAGTTTCGGTTCTGCCACCGTGTGCGGAGCCACTCTGTGGGTCAGCCCCTGGCACACTCCACCAACACAGAGCCAGGGCCGGGCAGTGCAGCTGCCTCAGTGCAGCTGAGGCGACCCCCAAATCCTTGGGCTGGTGCAGGACGGATGTGCTGTGTCAGGTTTAAGAACAATTTTAGTTGTGATTTTGAGGAAAACAACATTTTTCTGTTTGGAATTGTGGGGGGTTGAGCAGCTTTATGTGAAATCTTGAGGCAAGATGAAAGCCTGTTTTCCCCTTTATTAAATTTAAATGAAGGCTGCTTTTGAGAAAGAAAGGAAAATAAAATCAAAGGTTTTCTCACAAATATCAGATCCATTATCAGCCATTTTCTGGTAAAAATCCTTGAACAGTTTTCCTACCCCCTTCCCCAGTGAGAACCCCCCAAGCCCAGGGTCTCGCTTTGTCCTGGGGCTCAATCCTGTGCCTTGGGAGCTTTCCCCCCAAGGTCTGCACCCCACATCTGTCCCAGGGAACCTCCCAGGACCCCCAGGCACTGGGATCATCTGCAGGAGGGTCCCTGTAATGGGGATCCTGCAGTGGGGTCCTGCAAAGGGGAGAGCCAGGAGCGAGTCCCAGTGTCCTCTTTCCGGTGGCACCAGGCGTGTCGGGCAGCCTGGGAACCTCTGCAGGGGTCAGGTGTCCTCAACTGCTGCTGGTGCCAGCGGGGCTCCGGCCCCTGCTCCGGTGGTGCACGTTCCCGACGAGCGGAGCTGAGAGCAGTGCCAGCAGGGTGGGCTCCTGCATGCCAGGGGCGGGTCACTGCTCCTTGGGAGAGCTGAGATGTAAATCAACCCCCCAAACCGTTTGGATGTTGGGTACCTGTGTCTCCCTTCCCTGCAGGAAGGGTTGGGTGAGAGCTGGTGACTGCTGCTGCCTCTGGGCTGCTGAGGGGAGCTGGGAATGGAGGCAGGTGGCAGACGAGGGTGGTGGAGGCTGTCAGGGCAGCTGGGGCCACGGTCCCAGAGCTCCCTGGTGCCTCTCAGGGTGTGGGTACTCCTTTAGCTCGGACCCTTTGGGGTCTCAGGTGTTAGAGGCAAACCTGTGGGTGCAAAGGTGAGGCTTCTCTGCGTGAGGCGGAATGTTTTCACGCTGCCCTGGTGAGGCTTTTCCCAGCTCTTATCCCTAGAGCGGTGGGGCTGGCCGAGGGGCCGGGTGGGGTGGCACAGGGATTGGGCAGGTGGGTGAAACCGAGGGAGGTAAAACAGCAAAGGGGAGGGAAACGTGTCCACAGACAGGGCGCTGAGCCCGGTGGCTGGGAAATCTGGAACCCAGCAGGGAATGTGCTGGGAGTGGAGAACCTGTTGTGCGGATGCTGCTGCCAGAGGGACCCGGAGAGAAGTGGGGGGCTAATCAGGGAGCCAGAGGGGAAAGCAGAAGTAAAATAGCACAACGTGAAAGCCATTAAAAAAAAACCCCTAAGTGACCATGTGGGGAGTGAGGAGCTGGAGGAGGCTCTGAGGGAGGCAGCCAGGACAAGGGAGGGCAGGGTCTGCAGGATGTGCCAGGGCAGAGCCTGGATCTTCCCAGATGTGTTGGGAAAGATGGGAGGAGAGATTGCACCAAAACTAAACTTTGGAGTGGGAGGAGAAATGATGAAAGAACCCCAAATTTCACAACCCCAAAGTATCGGGGACAGCAGCCACCACTGCTGGCCCAAGGTGCATCTGTGTCCTGCGGTGTTGGAGAGGGGAGATGGATGAGTGGGCTGAGGGAGATGGATGAGTGGGCTGGAGGAGATGGATGAATGGGTTGCAGGAGATGGATGAGTGGGCTGGGAGAGAGATGGATGAGTGAGTTGGGGAGATGGATGAGTGGGCTGGGAGCTCGGCACATGCCACGGTCAAAAGGGACATTGGCAAGTGTGTCTGTGTCACCCCCCCACGTGGGAGAAGGATGGGCAGGCCAGGGTCTGCATCGGGAAATTAGCCCGAGCCTGGCCCAAAGGGCTGGACTTGAGAACGAAAGGTGATTAAGGCCTGGAGGAGGGTTTGGATCCCAGCAGCAGCACCGGAGAGGGACCCTGGGCGCGGCGGGTGACAGGCTGCGGGTGCAGCCGCAGGTCTGGGGGTCTGTGCCGGGCAGGAGCAGCTGGAGCGGGTGCGTGTGTCACCGCGGGGACAGCGCGGGGACAGCGCGGGGACAGCGCGGGGACAGCGCGGGGACAGCCGTGTCTGCGGGGCTCGGGGGCTCCAGCCGCGGGCAGCGGCTGCGGCAGGGAGCGGCTGTGGCAGCCCGGGACCCGGGGCCGCTGCCGGGGCTGCTCGCAGCACGGAGGCGCTGGCAGCGCTCCGCGTTCCGGGCGCCGGCAGTTTCTGGGGGAGCTGAAATGCGTGACCCCAGCTCGGTGCCAGCGTGTTGGGAAACGGCGTTTCCTTGGCAAGTCCCGGGGCGCGAACAGGGAAGTGAGAGCGGGAAGTGAAACAGCTGCCCCTGCCCTGTTCCTGCTCCCGGTGCGCTGTTTGTGCAGCTGCCGCTCCCGAGCGCCGCGGCCTCGCACAGAAAATCTTCGCCGCCGCGTCCCGGGGCTCGCGTGTCCGATGGAGACAAGTGCAGAGAGGTTTGTGCGGCGCCAGGCTTTGGCTTTCCCGCCGAGGAGGGGACCTCGTCCCCTTTCCCGGTGCCCAGAGCAGGAATCCACGTTTGCTTTCCCCTAAAAGCCTGGTTTTGGGGTGGTTGTAAGACTCCCTGGTGCTGCTCTGGGGACGCAGGGCGCCTCCTTCTTGCGGCTGCCTTGTCCCGTGGTGCTTGTTTCGGGGGGCAGAGCCGCAGCACCGTGGTGGGGGCCCACGGGGAGAGCAGCGTCCCTGTCCCTTCTCCTGTGCCTGCAGTGGGCAGCTGAGGGGTCCCGGGGAGCCCCACGGGCAGGGGCTCCCGGCTGTTCGGGGCACGCCAGCAGCCGCCTCCCTGCCTGATCCCTCTTCTTCCTCCCAGCCCTCCTCCTCTTCCCGCCGCCGCCCTCCCCCACTCCGTGCTTTGTTCCGCTGCCTCCGCACTAGTCCTCCCCTCATCCCCTTCCCTCTCCTCCTTCTCCCACCCCCATCCTCTTCCTCTCCGTCTCCTCCCTGCAGCCGCCCCTCCCCTCCATTCTGTCCCTGCCGCCCCTGGTCCCTGCCCCTGGCTCTCCGGGGTGCCCGGGCAGAGGGGGGCTCTGGCTGGGACCCTCCCCCTGGCAGCTCGAGCCTGGGCTGGGTCCCCTCAGCGGCTGTATCTGACCCTGGGCCCGGAGTCACCGGTGCTGGGCCAGTGCCAGCCCCGTGGTGGCCCAGCAGGTGGGAGGGAACTGAGGAGGGACCCGGTACCCCAGGGCAGCCAAGCCGCTCTGGTTGGTGCTGCTCCCCTTCTCTGCCTTTTCTCACACTGGTTCTTGACCTTCCCTGTCATCCCATCCTCTTCCCCTTTCCGTGCCATGTGCTGTGGCTGGTGTTTGGGTGCTCGGGGCGCTGGCATGAAGGGACACTGGCGTGAGGGGACACTTTCGGGGTCGGCAGCAGCGGGCAGCTGCCGGCAGCGCAGAGAGGCCGATGTCCCCAGCCATGCTGAGTGTCCCTGTAGCCGACCTGGCTGCAGGGATGATGCCCAGGCGCTGTGGGGTTTCCCTTCTCCGAAGTGGAGGTTCATCCCACAATCTCCTCGTGCTGGGCAGGTTCTCCTGGGATTGTGACAGGATCTGGCTCAGAATTTATCCCTGTTTTACCTCCCCCGCAGGATTCCTTTGTTGTAGCTGCAGGAATAATTGTATTTAGGAG
Organism: Hirundo rustica; assembly: GCF_015227805.2. Lineage (NCBI taxonomy): Eukaryota > Metazoa > Chordata > Aves > Passeriformes > Hirundinidae > Hirundo > Hirundo rustica. Next base: position 19,935,323 of record NC_053462.1, read on the forward strand.
AACACTCCTTCAGCAGGAGGAAGCGGCAGCTCCCTGCCTGTCCTCACTGCTGCGGGAGGATGCTGTGGTGGTGCTGGGACCCCCAGGGTGGGTGTGCCAGGCACCGGTGCCAGGCCAGCAGAGCCTCTGCCTGCGCCTAGGCCCACTCTAGACAGGCTGTGTCCTGGTGGGTCTGAGCCCCGTCCCTCTTGCTCCCTGTGCCGTTGCTGCTCCTGCCGGAGCACAGAGCCGCACTCAGCTGAGACCAGTTTCCAAACTGTGCGGGCGCTTGTTCCCTGGAGTCACTGCTAGGAGCTTGAGGGCATGCAAGCAGCCAAACCCCAGCCCCAGGAGCTGACAGCCCATCCAGAGAGGCTGACAGTGGGCAGGGATCCAAGCTTCCCTCCTCCCAAGCCGGTGGAAACCCGTGGGGCCGCTCTGTCTCCACGTGCTGGGCTGTGCGGTGCTGGGGACCCGCGCTGGCATCACCCGTGTCAGTGTGGGGCTCCCTGAGGAAAGGAGTGGCGGCTGCAGTGAGCCCCTGTGACACGGTGGCGGTGGGGTGCCCGGGGCTCAGGCCGTGTCTCTCCCTCCTCAGCCATGACAGCGTAGGCCGGCGGCGAGAGATGGATCGGTTCAGCGAGTGCGGGACGCAGACGGACGCGGTGGTGGTGCTGTCCCTGGCACAGGCTGCGGTCCTGGGGCTGGTGTCCGATAATGAGCTGCTCGGGGCCACCGTCACCCCTGCCGGCTTCTTCCCGGGGCTGGCCGGGGAGCAGCAGGACAGTGCCGCCACGGAGCCCGGGGAGCCTGAGGGTGAGGAGCAGGGGCCTGGGGACGGGCAGGACGAGGACGCCCTGGAGGCAGACTCCTCCCTGGAGAAGCATGCCCGGAGGAGGAAGAGGCCGCCCGTGAGGCTGATGCCCAAGGTCAAGAGTGAGAAGGCGGAGGTGGAGGCTGAGCCGCCGTACGACGTGTCCGTCCCCGGGGACGAGGAGGGCGAGGGGCAGCGCGGCCACGCGCCCCAGCCGCCGGAGCCCAGCCCGGAGCCGGCGGTGCAGAGCGGTGCCGTGAAGATGATCGACCTGGGCACCTTCAGCAGGAAGCCCCGACGCCTGCGGCACCTGCGCCGGCATCGGGAGCTGGAGGGCACCGAGCGCCGGCGCAGGGGCGGCGACCCGGCCGGCGGCACCGCGGGGGCCCCGCAAACCGCGGGCGCCTTCGAGGCGGCCGCCCCGTCCCCTGGGGAGGCGGAGGCCCCCGCGCCGGCGTCCCCCGAGCAGGTGAAGAGCGAGCGGGGCTGTGGCTGGCAGGAGCCGGGGGAGCTGGAGGCGGCCGGCGGCACCAGCGAGCACAGCAGGAAGGCGCAGCTGGACCGGCTGGACATCAATGTGCAGATCGACGACTCCTACCTGGTGGAGGCAGGGGACCGCCAGAAGCGCTGGCAGTGCCGCATGTGCGAGAAGTCCTACACCTCCAAGTACAACCTGGTGACCCACATCCTGGGCCACAACGGCATCAAGCCCCACTCCTGCCCGCACTGCAACAAGCTGTTCAAGCAGCCCAGCCACCTGCAGACCCACCTGCTGACCCACCAGGGCACGCGGCCCCACAAGTGCGGGGTGTGCAGCAAAGCCTTCACTCAGACCAGCCACCTGAAGCGGCACATGCTGCTGCACACCGACATCAAGCCCTACAGCTGCCGCTTCTGCGGCCGCGGCTTCGCCTACCCCAGCGAGCTGAAGGCGCACGAGGTGAAGCACGAGAGCGGGCGCTGCCACGTGTGCGTGGAGTGCGGGCTGGACTTCTCCACGCTCACCCAGCTGAAGCGACACCTGGCCACGCACCAGGGCCCCACGCTCTACCAGTGCCTGGAGTGCAGCAAGTCCTTCCACTACCGCAGCCAGCTGCAGAACCACATGCTGAAGCACCAGAACGTCCGGCCCTTTGTCTGCACCGAGTGCGGGATGGAGTTCAGCCAGATCCACCACCTCAAGCAGCACTCGCTCACGCACAAGGTAGGGGCTCAGGGTCCCCTGGGGTGCTGCCCTTGTCGTGCCCAGAGGAGATGTGCCCGCTCTGGATGTGGGTGCTGGCGGAGAGGAGCGTCCCGGTGCCCCCAGCCTTGGGAGGAGGTGGGTGGCGCAGGTGGGCAGTAGCACTTGTGGCTGGCATTAGCTGGGGTCGCTGACACGCAGCCAGGGGGTCCCCGGGACCCAGCCCCTGCCCTTCTGGGGGTTCCCTTCCTCAGGCTGGGAGTTTTAGACCTGCTGCAGAGTAACCTGGGGAGTCCCACCCAGGAGCTGTCACAGCCCCTCTGGGCAGGCTGTACATGGGTGTTTGCTCTTTTCCTTTACTGGGGAGCAGTTGGGCTGAGCCCCAGAGCAGAGCTGGCCCTCAGCTGCACTTACAGAGCCCATCCAGCCCCACGTGTTCCTGGGCTCTCAGATACAGCCCGTGCTGTGCTCAGCACAAGGAACCCACCCCATGCCCATGGGGTCCCTTCTCCGCTCCTGGCACCGCTCGTGTGTCCCCAGTGCCTGGGGGTCTGCCCAGGCTGGCCCCGGCCCACAGCTGTCCCCCCCCGGCAGGGCGTGAAGGAGTTCAAGTGCGAGGTGTGCGGGCGGGAGTTCACCCTGCAGGCCAACATGAAGCGGCACATGCTGATCCACACCAGCGTCCGGCCCTACCAGTGCCACATTTGCTTCAAGACCTTCGTGCAGAAGCAGACGCTCAAGACCCACATGATCGTGCACTCACCGGTGAAGCCGTTCAAGTGCAAGGTACCGGCGGTCCTGGGGGGCTGCGGGAGCTGGGGCTGGGAGAGCACGGCTCCTGCTGGGCTATGCCCCAGGAGCCTGGCCAGGCTGAGCAGCTTTGTGATGCCTCCCCTGCTCGCCTGGGCACGGAATATCTGCTCCAAGCTGCGAAGGGAGCGTTGCTGCTGCGGAAATGGTAACGGGTTCCTCTCTCTGCCCAGTGCTGGATACTCTGGAGCTCCCAGCAGCATTAACACTTCATCCCCAAGCCCCCCTCAGAGAGCGGGAGGAGGGAGGGAGGGATCCAAGAGGGACCACGAGGTTACTCTTGGTGAGAGCTCCAGGGGACCCTGGGGCCAGGCCGGTGCTGCAGAGCCTTCGGCAGCTCTGGGGGCTGACCGTGGGCTCGCTGCCGGCAGGTCTGCGGGAAATCCTTCAACCGCATGTACAATTTGCTGGGGCACATGCACCTGCACGCCGGCAGCAAGCCCTTCAAGTGCCCCTACTGCTCCAGCAAGTTCAACCTGAAGGGCAACCTCAGCCGGCACATGAAGGTCAAGCACGGGGTGATGGACATCAGCCTGGACGGCCAAGGTGGGTCCCCGGGCGGAGCGGGCGTCGTGGCTGCGCCGTGGCACGGGGAGCTGGGCTGGGCTGTGCCTGCTGGCTGCGGCCCTTCTCACCCACGGGCTGCCCCCACACGAGGCCCAGATCGAGCAGGGCTGTGGCTCCCGGGGAGTTCTGGGCTCCAGGCCCAGGGCGGGGGAGCTGCTGGCCACAGCCCTCCCCACAGGTCCGTCACCGCTGTCCCTGTGCTGACTCCTAGATGCCATGATGGAGCTGGCTGGGGCCGATCACACCGAGCTGGATGGCCAGCAGGAGATGGATGACTTCGAGGAGGAGAACTCTTACGGCTACGGGGCTGTGGGCAACCCCCCGGACGAGCACACGCTGGCCGAGCAGGCCATGAAGGAGATGGCCTACTACAACATGTTGTAGCCAAGGCTGGTGGGGCTGTGGGGGCTTGGTGGGGTTAGGAGGGGCTGCAGCACCCAGCCAGGCCCCCCAGAGCTGGAGGGATGGCTTCCACCGGGCTTGGGGAACACAGGGATGTCCAGAAGACTTTTCTGGAGCTGCCTTGGCTCTGTCGCTGCTGCCCTGCCCCTGCCTGCACCCTGCACCTGGTGACTTGAAGCTGCAGACAGGGGAGGCACGACCCAGCAGATCACTGAATGAGTAAGGACAGAAGGGGCTGCTGTAGGGCAAGACGATGAGCATCACTAATTATTCTACCTCCTGGGTCCCCCCCCTGCTGCACAGGAGTTCCCCCCGATGGGCAGAAGCCCCTGCCCACATGAGGAGGTGGGTTTGCATTTCCCACTCGCCCCGGGGCTCCCTGTGTCAGGCCCTGGGACACAGAATAGAGTATTTTCATAGAAGCTCAGGGCGCAGTCAGTGCCCACAGCTCCGGGTCTGGAGCTGCAGCCAGCGGTGGATCCGGGGGAGGCAAACCCAGCCCAGCCCCAGCAAATTATGGTATTTTGAAAGTAATTTATTTTTTTCAGATGTGCCGCGTGGTTGGATTTATCTTTTCACTGAGTTCAGTTCCCTTCAACCAATGTGCTTTGTAAACCCGTGTAAGCTGTGTGGTCTGTGTGGGGAGAGGGGGTTCCGAGGGGCTGAGGACCAGGGCGGGGTCCAGGGCAGAGCCCCCCACTAAGGAACTGGCAGCCCCTCCTTGCCCCCAGCTGCTCTGGGGCTGGAGGAAAAGGCTCCCACTCACTGGGGCAGCCTGAGCTGGGGGTTTGCCTCCTCCCTGCCCAGGGAGGGAAGCAGCTGGGGCAGCGCTGAGTCTGGGACCGCTCTTCACTCTCTGCTGAGGGGCAGAGGACTCGCAGCACCCACAGCGTTGCCCCCCAAGTGTACCCAGAGCTGGGTCGGGTCCTGGCAGGCATCAGGACCTGGGGACACCGGTGCTGACCCCAGACACACCCTACACTTGGTGTCAGCGGCCGCGTTCCCCCGAGGCTGAGCCGTCTGCCCTGGGGTGGTTCTGGCCGTGGCACCGCTCCGTCCCGCACAGGGCAGTGTGCCTGCTACCCCTGCCACCCACCGTCTTCCCCCCACTACCAGCCAGCCTTGGGGCAGGACGGGGCCACAGCCTCGGCCAGCCCCGACCCTTCCTCAGCATGGCAGGGCCGCAGACCCCCACGTGCTGCCCTCAGTGCCAAAATGCTGGAGTGCAGGGCCCCCCGAGGCTGGCAGGGCAGAGCTGAGGGGTCTGGCTGCCCCCTGTGCCCACACTGTAAAGCTGTGCCAGACCGTGCCATGGCTGGGGAGATATTTAATGGCACCACACTGTTATGGGGTACATGAATCAGGGCAGGACAGACACACCCCCACACACCCCCCACCCTGACACTGCTCTGATACAAAGGCTTTAAAAACACTCCTAAGAAAACTTTAGAAAAAATATTCAACTGTTCCTGAGCTGTGCTGGGGAGCTGGGGGGGCACTGGGCCCTTCCCAGCCCCATCCATGCCAGAGATGGGGAGGCTGTTCTCTATCTCTTGCCCAGAGCCTTGTCCAGGTTGTTCTTGATGGCATCGAGGAAGTCGGTAGTGTTCACAAAGTGCTCGTTCAGCTTCACACTGGGGAGACAGAGAGGGATTGGTGGGGGTCCCTGCCCGCCTCCCCCCACAGGCACCACAGCCCTGGCTCCAGGATGTGGCCCCTGCCCAACCCCATCCGTAGTGAATGGCCTCCCTGAGTCCCTGGGGACTGTCCAGAGAGGCCAGCAGCTACCTGTGGCCGCTGCGCACAGCCAGCTCCTGGTCACTTTCCTACCCTGCAGGCTCATTCCACCCGCACGGTCACCCCTGGTGCAGCTGGCTGCCCCCCTGCTCCGCCCTGAGAGCCACCCGTACTTGGCAAGGCCATGGATGCAGCCGGCAAGGTCCTTCGTCATGGTCCCGCTCTCCACGGTGTCCACACAAACCTTCTCCAGCGTCTGCGCGAACCTGGGGACGGCAGCACCGAGCTCCAGCACGGCCGGTGCCTCGGGCCCTGCCGCCGGAGCAGCCGCCGGCAGGGACCCTCACCCGGGGGTCCCCAGCCCCCCCTGCTCACTTGATGAGCTCGGGGTTACTGTCCAGCTTGCCCCGGTGCTCCAGGCCACGTGTCCAGGCGAAGATGCTGGCGATGGGGTTGGTGCTGGTGGGTCGTCCCTGCGCAGAGAGAGCGGTCAGCGTGGACAGCGCTGGCACAGGCGGCTCGCGGGCTCTGCCCGCCGGCAGAGCGTGCCCACCTTCTGGTGCTCCCGGTAGTGGCGGGTGACAGTGCCGTGGGCGGCCTCGGCCTCGATGGTCTTCCCGTCCGGACACACCAGGACTGAGGTCATCAACCCCAGGGAGCCGAACCCTGCGGTGGGACAGGGGTCAGCACGGCTCCCGGGGGTGACGACGCAGAGCCCACCACACCCTGCCCAGCCCCACCTTGGGCCAGGATGTCTGACTGGACATCCCCGTCGTAGTTCTTGCAGGCCCAGACGAAGCCGCCGGAGGATTTCAGCATCTGGGCAACCATGTCGTCGATGAGCCGGTGCTCGTACCAGATCTTCAGCTTGTCAAACTCCGTCTTGTAGTGCCTGGGAGCCCGGGCCAGGGGTCAGCCACACTCACCCCACGAGGGTCTCGCTGCCAGCGCCCCCAGGACAGCCCCCCCCAGGTCCATACTTATCAAAGATCTCCTGGAAGATGTCCTTGAAGCGCCCGTCGTAGGCCTTGAGGATGGTGTTCTTAGTGCTCAGGTACAGCGGCCACTTCTTCTGGATCGCGTACTGGAAGCAGCTGTGCGCGAAGCCAGAGATGGACTGCGAGGGAAGCGTGCAAACCTCGTGGGACCCTGTCCCTGGGCCCGGCACCTCCCCCAGGGTGGCCAGGGTGCCCCGCAGGGACCCCTCGAGCCCCACCAGTACCTCGTCCGTGTTGTACATGCCCATGCCCACGCCGCCGCCGGGGAAGTTGAACACCTCCCACTCCTTGGAGCCGCTGCCATCCTTTGGCGTGAAGACCAGCTTGAAGGTGCCAGACTTGCTCACCACAAAGTCGGTGGCTTTGTACTGTGGGGCCAGGCAGAGTCAGGCAGGGACGGAGGGAGCTGCTGGCCGGCCGCACGCCTCCGCCCCGGCGCTGGCTCACCTGGTCACCGTGGGCATGGCGGCCAATGGTGATGGGCTTGGTCCAGCCGGGCACCAGACGAGGAATGTTCTTGCAGATGATGGGCTCCCGGAACACCGTTCCCCCCAGGATGTTTCGGATGGTGCCATTGGGGCTCTTCCACATCTTCTTCAGCTTGAACTCTGTGGGGCGTGCAGGTGGGACCCCTGAATGACCCCCCAGGACCCCGGAGTGACCCCCCGGGACCCCTGAAGCACATGGCCCCTGCCAGCACCCAGCTCCACGGGCTGCTGCCAGACCCTGCTGCAAGGGGAGGGACAGCCAGCATGAGATCACGACTGGCACAGGGCAGAGGTCAGTGTGTCCCCAGTCCCGGGGCCATGGGGTCCCCACAGCACCCACGAGCCCCCAGGGTGGGGAGAGGGGCACAGCGCTGAGTGTGGTGCAGCCCCCAACCCACTGGAACCCTGAGCCGGCAGTGGGAAGGCGCTGCTGACCCCAGGGGGCTGTGCACAGACAGGAGCTCACTCCCCATGCAACGGGAGCTCGGCCCCTTGCCCCTGCCCACCTTCCACCCGGGCTTCATCAGGCGTGATGGTGGCACACTTGACAGCCACGCTGTACTTCTGGGTGGCCAGAGCTGAGTCAATGGTGACCTGGTCATCAGTCTTGTCCCGGTGTGGCAGCCCCAGGTCGAAGTATTTTAGCTGGACATCCACGTTGGGCAGGATGAGCTGAGGGGCCAGGAGGGCGTCAGAGTGAGGGGACAGTGTGAGGTGCCCGGGGAGCAGCACCACGCCACAGCCAGCCCTGGCACCCATCCCGGCCCAGCCTGGCTGCCTGCCCGAGCCAGTCCCTCTGGCCAAGATGGTTCTGCTGGCCTGGATCATCCCCCCTGCCCTGAATGGTCCTCCTGGTGTGAGACAGCTCACGCTGCCCGGCACCGCCTTACTGAAGGTCCTTCAAGTTGAGCCGATTTTACGACCTGCTTCTTGCGGACAGAGGGACAGAGGCGGGGGGGACAGACAGAGGGCAGCACAGGGATCACCCGTTCCCCCTACACCCCCCGGCCCGGCTCGTGCACACCCGCCCGCTCCTGGGCAGGACCCCATCACCTTCTCCTTAATGAAGGCCCAGATGATTCGCGTCATCTCATCCCCGTCCATCTCCACCACCGGGTTTGCCACCTTGATCCGCTTGTCAGCATCTGGAGAGCAGTGGGGGGCGTGTTAGAGGTGCACCCCTGGTCCCACAGCTCCACACCTGTGTGTGGGGCAAGGGCATCCTGTGGGGACCACACAGCTCCGTCCAGCCAGGCGTGGGTGCCACCCTGGCTGAGGGACAGGCAGAGGTCAGGGGAAAGCCCTGCTGGGGTCTGGGCCAGTTACTGGGGCCAGCACTGCAGGAATAGGGGTCAGAGTGCAATCCCCGCCACGTGAGGCGTCAGGAATGGGACACATTCCTGTCAGAGCAGCATCTGTGTGCAAGCCAGGCTGTAATACCTCGGTGAGATCAAGAACTGGACCAGAACCAGGAGCAGGTGCAGTCCCCTGGAGCCAGACTCAGGCACAAATTGGGGTGCCTGTGTGGATCCTGGATCAGGACTAAACCTCTCTGGGTGCCAACCCTGTCTGTGGATCAGGCTGTAAAACCCCACGTGGTATCCAGAGCAAGGTGACCCCCCCCATCCCCGAGTGGGACCTGTTTAGCGGGCAACAAAACTCTGAGTAGCACCAGAACCAGGAGTGAACCCTCTTGGGGGGAAAAATCCCGCGCCGGTCCGGGACCTTGAACGAATCCCCCCCACCCCAGGCTCAGATCAGGTACGAGCTGGGGTGGAAAACGCCACGTGGAACCGGGACCAAATTCCCCTGGGACCAAAGGCATCTGTGAAACCCCTCGTATAACCGCGACCAAATCCCCCGGGACCAGACCTAGCTCCAAAACCCGGCGCGGGTCCGCGAAGCCCCGCGGACCGTCAGGAAGCGTGAGTCCGGACACGATTGCAGACACCGCCCCCCAAAAGAATCCGAGCAGCCCCTCCGTGGGTCTGGAGCGCGGCCCGCCCGCGGCGTGCGCGGCCCCGAGAACACGCAGGGCTCCCCCCGCATCCCCCCGAGGTGTCCCCACTCACAGTGCCGGCGCTGCTGCTCGCCGGCGGCGGGCAGCGGGCAGCGGGGCAGGCGGAGGAGCGCCGGAGCAGCGCGGAGGTAACGGGCGGCCATGGCGTGGGCGGACGCGACGGGGCGGACGCGGGGGCGCGGTTCTCCCCGCCCCGGGGCGGGACGGAGCCCCGGCCCCCCCCCGTGGGGCCCCGCGAAAGCCTCGGAGGGGCCCGTGCGGGGTCCCGCGGAGGGGCCGGGGGTCGGGGCCGCATCCCGCCCCCATGCCAAAGCACGGGGGGGCCGCGGTCCGCAGCGGTCCCCGGTCCCACCAAAGAGATGTCGTTGCATCCCTGGGTACATCGGGGTTACGGATAAGCGGCCGAACCCCACCCGGGGTCAAACCCGCCTGTTAAAATGCGTGTGGAATGGGGACCGGGCCCGACTTGGCCCGGGACAGAATCTGCAGGACCGAGCTGTAAAACCCTGCGTGGGTTCTGGACCAAAGCCCCGGGGAATCTGACTCGGTTTCCAAACCCCACAGGGATCATGGGCCAAACTCTCCCAGAACGTGATCCGGTTGTAAACCCCCTTGTGGAACAGAGAATAAATCCCCTTGGGACCACACCTAACTGCAAAACCCTGCACGGGGCTAGGGATGAAACCTGGGGGTCAGACACAGGTTTAAAATCCCTCATGGAACTGGGAATGCCCCCACGCCCCCGGGACCAGACCCATTTGCAAAACCCCTTGTGGAACCCGCATCAGACATCCCCGGGATCAAACCCAGCTGTAAAAACCCTCATAGGGCTGGGACCAAACCCCACTGCAAAAACCCCGTGTGAAATGGGGGGGGGCACAGTGGGGCGGGGGACACGCAGGCATAGCCTGACCCTACATGGAAGCCGGCGTCCCTGCTCATGGCTGGCGCGTGACTCGGCAGCTGGATCCAGCAGGACAAGGGCAACTGCCACTGTTCCACCAGGGACCTTCACCTCGCCTGGCCCCCGCGCAGGCAGGAGGAGGAGGACGGCGAGGACCACAGTGATGGTGACAGCGACACCAATGGGGATGATGCACACCAGGGGCACCCCGAGAAGGTGCATGGAATGTGCCAGGGTTGCCAGGAGGCCGCTCGGGCTGGAAATTTGTTGTCCTGCCGTCCCAGCCAAGCCGACGGCTTTTTTTAGCCACATGGGACGGGCAGAGCTTGCTCCAGGAGGAAAAACAGCCCTGGAGCTGGCAGCCCCCAGCGGAGGGGCCGGAGGAGCTGCGGCGGTTGTTGACGTCTGCCTGGCTTTAACATTAACCAGAGCGGGAGCCGCGGGACCGCGGTGGCGGGGGGGGGTCAGCAGCGGTCCGGGGTCCTGGGTGTCCCTGCTCCCACCGCCCAGCCCGTGCTGCCAGCAGCCCTGCGGCCACACGCCAGCTCTGCTCAGGGGCTGTCCCCCCCGGCCGCCCTTGCCCCGGCCCGTGGTTGGAGCCGCCCAGTGACCGCAGCGCTGGCCGGACGAGGTCAGGCCAGTGCAGCAGCAGTCCCCCCGCGAGGAAAGGACGAGAGCGGCCATGTGGCACAGGCCCAAGGAAGGCCCCAGACAAAGGCACCGCCCGTTCATCCCGGGCCGCAGAGCAGCCACCCTCCCTGCTGTGCCACTCCAGTGTCCCCAGCGTGGCCGCCCTGGGGACACGAGAGCGCTGGCAGGGCTGGCCGTGGGGCCGGGAGCTTGGGGAGCGACGGGTCCCACAGGTTTGGGAGCCAGCCAGAGCGTGAACAAGGACATGGTGTGTGCTCCCTGCTGCCTGCAGGCAGCCCTGTGCCCGCTGAGGGGGCACCGAGGGGCTCGCAGGGGCAGCATTTCCTTGTGCTGCCCACAAATGCAGGAACCCCAGCACCTCCCAGAGCTGCTGGCCCGCAGGCTGGAGTGGGGGCTGTGTCCCCCTTCGGCAACCATCCGACCTCCTGGGGCTGCCAGCACGGCCCTGCCTGGGACCTCTCTGGGGAGTCCTGCCTGCCCGGCACAGGCAGCGTTCCAGTGCCCGTGAGCCCACAGCTCTGGGTGCTGCTGACACCAGCTGCCAGCCCCCAGCTGCGTGGGGCACACCCGTGGCCGTGGTACCCCTGAACCCCGCAGAGCCACAGGTCGCCGTGAGGTGCCCAGACCCATGAATTACCCCAAAACTCCCTGAGCTGGCTATCACCACGAGCATCTCATCATGATGCCTGGAGCCGTGTGTACAGGCATCGGGTGTCCCCATACACACCCCGCTACCAGGGACCCCCAGGAAGGGCCCCCAGTGGGTGCTGCCCCCCACATCGGGCTCCCCAATAGCCCCACGGTGCTGGAAGCCCCTCAGAGCGCTGGGGCTGAAACGCGCAGTCCTGGGCACGCCAGAACGACCCCTCCAGGGCCGGTGCCTCTCAGAAACGAGGGCGGGCAGAGACGGGCGCCTCCAGAAGTGGGGATGACTGCCCGGCCAGCAGCAGCCGCCCCCCGGCCCTTGCTCCCGCGGGGCCCCCCGCGCGGTGGCGGGGCCGGGCGAGGCGGGGCGGAGAGGGGCGGGCCGGCCCTTTGTTGTGCTGCGGGCGGAGCCCCCCGGAGCCGCCCCCGCACCGCCCCGCACCGCCGGCGAGCGGGGGGGGGGAAACACCCCGGAGCCGCCCCCGGTGCCTGCGGCTCCCGCCGCGCCTCGGAGCCGCCGAGCGGGTGAGCAGCGGGGGGGAGCACCGGGCGCGGGGTGCGTGTGAGAGGAGCGAGGGTGCGAGGGGAGCGCGCACGGGCGGTGTGCGCGTGCACGTGCGCGGAGGTCCCCGAGGGACGTGTGCGCGGGGGCGTGCGGCGGGGCTGGGAGCGCGTGTGAGTGTGAGCGTGCGTGCGTGCGACAGTGCGTGTGTGACAGTGCGTGTGCACCCGGGTGTGCCTGTGCGAGTCTGAGCTGGTGAGTGTGCATGTGCAAGTGTGCGGGGTGTGTGTTGTGTGCGGGGCGTGTGTGGTGTGTGTGTATGATGTGTGTTTAGTGTGTATATGATGCGTGTGTGGTGTGTGTACGATGTGTGTGTGGTGTGTGTATGATGTGTGTATGGTGTGTATATGATGCGTGTGACAGTGTGTGTGTGGTTTGTGTGTATGATGTGTGTGGTGTGTGTGGTGTGTGTGTGATGCGTGTGACAGTGTGTGTGTGGTGTGTGTGTGGTGTGTGTGGTGTGTGTGGTGTGTGTGGTGTGTGTGTGATGCGTGTGACAGTGTGTGTGTGGTGTGTGCGTGGTGTGTGTATGATGTGTGTGGTGTGTGTGTTGTGTGTGGTGTGTGTGTGGTGTGTGTGTGATGTGTGTGGTGTGTGTGGTGTGTGTGTGATGTGTGTGACGGTGTGTGTGTGGTGTGTGTGGTGTGTGTGTGATGCGTGTGACAGTGTGTGTGTGGTGTGTGTGTTGTGTGTGGTGTGTGTGTATGTGCAGGGTGCAGGCACACCCGGGGCCGTTCCCACAGCCCGTTCCCAGGCGTGTTTGCCGCCCAGGGCGTGAACACCCCGTGACCTCTCTGCGTGTGTTTACATGTGCCGGGTGTGCGCGCACCAGCCGAGGGTACGGTGCTCGGGACGGGCGTCACAGCTGCTCACGGGGAGGCACGTTAGTGCACGCTCAGGGCTCGGACACGCTTGTGTGCAGCGTGTCCCACGTGTGTGATGTGCCCTGGACACCTGCGGGGTGCACACGTGCTGTGTGTCCCAGACATGTGGCCACAGCACCTACCTGGTGCCCAGGCAGCCCCTGGTCTTGGGGCGCAGGGAGGGTCGGGGTCCCACGAGCTTTTGGGTCATCCCTCAGGCCCTAGTGCCTGCCCCGGCTGGGCCTGGGGCTGCCTGGGGACTGGCACCCCCTCTGACCCCAAGGAGCACCGGGGCAAGGGTAGCAAGTCTGCCACAGGACCAAGGGTGCTGTGAGGCTGAGGAGACCAGTGCTGGTTTGGGCTCTGCAGAGTCAGGACTGGCTGGGAAATCCCTGAGCCTGGATCCTCCATTCCTGCACTCCAGGGGTGCTCACTGCCTGGGGTCCTGCTGGCCATTCCCTGCCCTGGGCCAGGGCTGCCCAGCAAGGAGTGGGGGCTCAGGGCAGCACCCCGTGTATCCTGCAGCTCCCCGGGCAGGTGCTGGGATTCTCAGGGGACAGGTGGACTTTGGGGAATACCCTGTGGTCCCCAGAACTGACTCTGCCATCGTGCAGGCGTGATGGGAGCATGGAGACAGGAGGGTGTTGCGGTGTACCCAGCGCCCTGGGTGCAGGTGCCCCGCAGCGCCCTGCCAGGGCGAAGGGGGTGCAGTGTGGGGCTGGCTGTGTGCCACCATCTGCCAGCACCCCAGCCAGGAGGTCCCAGCAGCAGGGTCTGAGCTCACGGTGGGCCGGAGAGGCAGGGGTCAGCCCAGGGGGGCTCAGGTAGGGTGTCACAGTTGGGGATGCCCCGGGGCCCCGTGGGTATCCCTGTCAGCCTGTCGGGCCAGAAGCTGCCCCAGCCCCTCGTCCTGCTTGAGGCCCATCCCCGGAGGCTGTCAGGACGCAGCAAAGGGGAGCCGCGTGCCCGCGCCCCGCTCCAGCTGCGGCCGGGTACCCCCGACCCAGCGAGCCCCGCGATGTGCGGGCAGCCGGCGCTGAGCAGCTGGGGCTGGAGCATCTGTGCCACCGTGCAGGGCCCGCAGCCGCGCACTGCAGGTGTGCATGCACGCGTGCTCACACGCTCCGCGTGTGCACGGCTGAGAGGAGGGACCGCCGGCTGCCGTCTGGCAGCTCCCGGCAGCCAGCCGAGCCGGGGGCGTGCGTGTGAGCCCCGGAAGGTGGGGAGAGCCCGGGCGTGTGGGCTGTGTGCGAGCCGGGCGCGGGTCCCCGAGCAGGGGCCGTGCCCGTGCTGCCAGCCGCGCTGGGCCGGGCTGCAGAGGTGGTGGGAGCTCGTGGGCGGCAGCAGCGGGGCGCACACAGCCCCGTCCCTGCTCTCTGCAGACAGCAGCAGCGCCCGGCTCCATCACCGCCTTCCCCGGCACCCGCTGCCAGCGGGAACGGACCGGCGGGCGCTGGCGTGGGAATTTGGTGCGGAAACCACTGCCCCACCTGCCTGCTGACCCCAGGCCACAGGTTTTGGTGCTGCCCAAACACCCGGAGAGGTTTCCCCGTTGCCGGCAGTGGGCAGGGAGGGTGGCTCGGCCGCCGCGATGGTGCGTGCCAATGCCTGCAGCGGGGCGTGGGGCACGCACAGGCCTGCGCGAGTGCAGAGCGGGGCAGGGTGCTGCGGGTGCCCCCGGCGCTGCCCCGCTGGCAGCTGCGTGGGCAGGACGGAGATAAATGTGAGTTTGGCGTAAACAGCCCTGGCTGCCAGCAGCGCTGGAGTGGCGCTTAAAGGCACAGGCTCTGGCCTGGTTCTGCTGCCTGTTCCTGCCCTCTCTCCCTCCCTGCCCTGCCCTCCTTTTCCTCCCTGCCTGCCTCCTCCCTTCCCTGCCCTCCTGCTCCTGCCCTCCCTGCTCGCCCCAGAGCAGCTGCCCTCCCCGCGGGAGCTCCCGTCCTCGCTGCGTGCCATCACACCGGGGTGTTGACACAACACTACCGCGGCCCTGCACAGGTGACAGCCAGGTCCCTGGAGCCCCCCAAGATGCCGTGAGGTGTCATGGGGCAAGGGGCCACGGCTGCAGGGTGAGTGCCTGCTCCCACCCCATTCAGGGTGACACGCTTGGCCGGGTGACGTAGAGTCCTGTCAGTCTGTGCCACTTCCCGGGCAAAGGGTGCTGATAAGGCTGGGGTGGAGCTGTGGGCCTGTCCCAGGCCGGGGAAGGAACATCGGGCTCCATCAGGAACAGCGGGAGCTGTGGGACAGGAAGGGAGCAAAGTCGATTTGGGGCAGAGGGGCACACCGCAGCCCCAGCCAGTGGACATCAGGTACGGCCCGTGAGCGGGCACCGTCCAGCAGCGCCGAGCGGGCAGAGTGTGGGAGTATGGGCAAAGCTGTTCCAAGAGTGTGGGCAGAGGCATCCAAGGAGTGTGGATACAGCTGTCCCGGGAGTGTGGGGAGCATTTCTCCTGGGCAGGGGGCTCACAGTGGGTCCCACCACTGCGGTCCAGGGCTGGGACTGACCAAGAAGGACATGGGAAGCTCTGCCCCACACTGGGAGGGCAGCGCTGGGTACCCTGGCCCCAGGGGAGTTGCCGACTGCAGGGGAACGCCCGGACCCCATCCCTTTGTCCCCCGTCCCCGTTGCCATGGCGATATAAGGAGTTGTCATTAATAACAGTTGCGTGGGAGCTGGTGGCCGGGTGGGCAGTGCTCTGAGGGCTGTGGGGGCTGTGAGCCCTCCCCACAGCCCAGCCAGGGACAGAGCCCCCCAGGGCCGGGCAGAGGATGGTGCCCAGCGCTACGTGCTCGGCGGCATGGCCGCACCGGGACCCCCCGGGACGAGCGCGGGGCTGCAGGGATGTGTCGCCTGTGCCGAGTGCTACCTGTGAGGACACGGCCGAGTCCGCCCGTGGTGGGACTGGCTCAGGCACCCCGTGGTACCCCACGGCTCCCGAGGGAGGGCAGGGACCGCTGGGCTGCGCCGGCCACAGCCCCCAGCCCCAGGAGAGCGGCCGTGGGGCACAGCTGAGGGGCAAGGGGGCGGCTCTGGTAGCAGCCGTGGGGCCGAGCGGTTCCCAGGACAGTAGGACACCCCCGGGACAGCTTTTCCGGAAACAGCAAAGTACACTCCCAGGCAGCCCCTCCTGGACCACCCGCCGGGATCCCGGGCCCACCGGGATCCTGCCGCGGGGATGGAGGAGGTTGCAGGGGGTCCCCAGCTGCCGCTAGCGCCGGGAACAAAGCCCCGTCCCCTCCGGACCGTGACGGCCGCGGGGCCGGGGCGGGGGCCGGGTCCCACCGGGGCGGCGTGGGGGCGGTTCCGGCGGGGCTGGAGCCGCCCGCCTCCTCTTCCGAGCGGCCCACCCCGCCCGGGGCACCGGCGGGGCGGGGGGGCTGGAGCGGATCCCCGCGGCCGGGAACGGCTGGGTACGGCCCGGGGACGGATCGGTAAAGCCGGGGCGGGGCCGGTTCGGTCCGGGCGGGGCCCCGGCCGTGGCTGCTACGCCCGGTGCCGAGCGGCGGGCGGGCAGCCCCGGGGCGGGCGGGGCGGAGCGGGCCGGCGGGGGCCGTGCCGAGCCGTACCAAGCCGCTGAGCCCCTTCTCTCCCCGCAGGTCTGCAGCGCCCGGGCGGCTTCGCGGCCGCGGCGGAGCCCCGCGGCTCGGTCCGGGATGGCGGCGCGGCCGGTGCTGCCGGTCCTGGCGGCGCTGCTGCTCTCGGCGGCTCCGGAGCCTGTCCCGCGGGTCAGCCTGCCCTACGGTGAGTGTCCGCTGACCTTCGGTGGGTGAGGGTCCGCCGGCACCGGGGAAGGGAGTCAGCCCCCGCCGAGGGCTCCGGCTGGCGTCTCCCCCGGGGCGGCGGCGCGTCCCGCGTCCCCCCCGGGGGGAAACGCCGTGTGACATCCCCGCCAGCTCCCCAGGACAAGAGGAACCCTCTGGCAGCTGGACGCGGAGCGAAGGCTGGGGCAGAGCCCCGGGGATGCTGCGGGGTGTAGGGACACGCACCCACCACCGTGTCCAGACCCGCACCGAGGGCGGGGTGTCCGGGGCACCCACGGGACTCGTGGCCCCGCAAGCAGGGCAGTGGTGGCGGCCGCGCTCTGTACAAGGTGGGGTGGGCTGAGCCGGCCGAGGGACTCTGCCCGTCGGCTCCCTCTCTGCTCGCTATGGCCCTGGGGTGGGGGACATGCCACATCCCTTTACTGTGCAGTGCTCAGCTCCGGACAGCTCGGAGCCCCGCTGCAGGCGCTTGTCAGCTGCACGGCCTCGGAGTGCTGGGGGCTGCGCTGGGGAGAGGCCAGGGAAGGACATCTGGGAGGGCGCTAGGCCAGGCAGAACTGTAACAAGTGGGAGGCCTGGTTGCAGCCCCCTCCTGCCCTGCAGAGCCCCCAGCAGCTGGCACAGTCTGGGCGAACCGTGGGCATGCTCTTTGGGCTCAGCCCTGGCAGCTGTGCCGTGCGGGGGAGCCACCCAGAGCTGTGCTGCCAGAAGGTGGCCGGATCCAGCTGCTGCCGGCCAGCAGAGCCCATCCCGTCCTGTGCTGGCCGGCCTGGGAGGGTGCCGTGGTTTGGGCAGCTGCGAGCGCTCCCTGGCTCAGCACGCTGCAGCTCACTGGTGTAGATGTGGCCGTGCCACATGCTCCCATGACCGCTGGCCACGGCCGTGGTGGCTCCAGCAGATGTGGGACCTGCTGAGCTGGACAGGAGGCTGGGACACAGTGAGACAGCCAGCTCGGCATCGTGCCACGCTGTGCTGTGCCGTGTTGAGCCACGCTGCCTGCACAGACCGGTTCTGCCCTGCGCTCTGCACACCTGTAAGGCTGTGGGAGCTGTGGGGCTGCAGCCACGGGCAGTGCCTGGGGATCCCAGCCCGGACCCCGGCGATGCAGGAGGAGCTGGGCAGGGAGCATGGACCGGTGGCCGGTGTGTGCCCGGTGGTGGCTCCCATGGAGCGTGGCCACGTGGGGCTGCGGTCGGTGGGAGGGAGGAGCTGGGAGCTGCTCCCCTGGGAGCACTGGATGTGCCTGCAGCAGGTTTGTCTGGAAGAAGCAGGTCTTGTCCTGACAGGTCCTTGGCAGCCACACCAGCAGCTAGCTCCCTGTGCCGGCACAGCTCTGCAAGGCACAGGGGCCCCGCTGCCCCTCCGCTGCCGTGCCCACCACGGTGGCATCACCCCGCCACTGGGGTACAGGTCCCTCACAGGCAGAGGCCCTGGGGCATCAGCTTCCTCCTCTCTGCACCACTGTGGGAGAGCTGGGCTGGTGCTGGGGCCAGCCGAGCCCCCCAGAATGGGGGAGACGCTGCCCCATGGGGCACCTGGGGTTTGTGGAGCAATGGGAGGTGAGAGCCGCGGGGTCCCACCCCACAGCACCATTGCCCCACAGCTCCCTGATCCCTCACACCGACTCTTGCCAGGCAGGGCCTGGCAGGAGCTCTGGGGTTATCCTGGTGGGACTCTGGGCGCAGGCTGGGGGTTGGGGGAGGTCAGGGATTCCCCAGAGTGTCAGGGGTCAGGGAGTTGGCAGCATGAGTCAGCCCGACGTGTCCCGCTCACACAGCCAGGCCCATCTGATTCAGAGCGGCAGGAGGAGAGGAAGGGCTTCCGGGGCCAGGCCACCCACGCGGGACTGGACGGAACAGGATGGAATGGGACGGGATGGGACGGGCACTCCCTGACCCAGCATGGCCACTGGCCCGTGTCCAGCACGGGCTGAGCCCCACGGGCCAGTGTGGACAGCACAGGGCTGAGCCCCACATCCAGCACCCGCAGCATGGGGCTGAGCCCCGCGGGCTGGGGCAGGAAGATACTCCCAGCACTCATCTCCCTCTGCTGTGAGGTTGGGGTCCCTGTGGCGCTGGGCTGGGCTCAGCCTCCCGTGCGGCAGGGCTGGGCTCTTAGGCTGGACATGGCCTGGCAGCTGCCCCGGTGCTGGGCAGGGCTGTTGTGGCATCCTCAGGGCCAGGACACGGCCGTGCCTGGTGGGTGTCCTTGGGCGCTATCGCGGTCCTGCGCAGCTCACTGCAGTGTGTGGTGTCTGGCAGCGTGGGCAGAGCCGGGTCTGGCCCCGGCTGCTCCGGGTGGGTGGCATGGCCGAGGTTCTGGGCAGAGGGGCTGGGAGCAGCCGTGGTGCAGGGCCCTGGGGGTCAGGTGCCAGCACGAGGCTGATGCCTGTCACTCTTGCCCCACAGACTCAGCCGAGAGAGTAGTGTGGCGCTTTGAGGCACCCGGCGTGTCCAACTACACGGCCCTCCTGCTGAGCCCGGACGGTGGGACCCTCTACCTGGGGGCACGAGAGCTGCTCCTCACCCTCAACACCAGCAACTTTCAGCCCAGCTCCCCAGTTCATAGGGTGAGCCCAGGGATGGGCTGGGCGGCTCTTGGGGAGGGAGGGGGCACACAACTAGCTGGAGTGCAGGGGTTCCCCTCCCCACCAGCATTTGGGTCTGTGTGAAGCATCACACGTTCAGAATCAACTGCCCCAAAGCAGGAATTTGGAGGGAGGAGGTTGTGGTTGCTATGAACAAGCCCAAGGTGGGTGTGTGTGGACCAGCCAGG
Source organism: Hirundo rustica (assembly GCF_015227805.2). Classification (NCBI taxonomy): domain Eukaryota; kingdom Metazoa; phylum Chordata; class Aves; order Passeriformes; family Hirundinidae; genus Hirundo; species Hirundo rustica. The sequence goes on from NC_053462.1 coordinate 19,954,483, forward strand.
GACAGGGTGGGCTCCCAGTGACTGTCACTTCTCCACAGCTGCAGTGGAGTGCAGATGAGGAGAAGAAGAGGCAGTGTGTGTTCAAGGGCAAGGACCCCCAGGTGAGCCCCATTGCCAGCAGGCATCGGGGGCTGTGGTGGGTGTGGGCAGTGCCCTGTGCAGGGCGGGTGTGAGACAGCTGAGCTAAGGGCTGCCTTGCGTCCTCTGACCCCCACAGAGGGACTGTCACAACTACATCAAGCTGCTGCTGCAGCTGAACAGCACCCACCTGTACACCTGTGGGACCTGCGCCTTTAGCCCAGCCTGCGCCTACATCGTGAGTACAGGAACAGGATCCCCCGCAGGTCCCCCCATGCCATCAGGGCCCTGCAGTGGGGTCCTTGGCACTGGGGTGCGTGCTGCTGGCTCACAGCCTCATCCTGCTGCAGAACGTGCAGCACTTCAGCCTGGAGCGGGACGCGTCGGGGAAGGTGGTGTTGGAGGACGGGAAGGGACGCTGCCCCTTTGACCCTGAGTACCGCTCCACAGCTGTCATGGTCGGTAAGGCACGACACCCCGGGACCCTCGCGCTTCCTCCCTGCACTGCCTCGGGACTCTTGCCCTCCCTGTGCCACCCTGGAGCCCTCAGCCTCCCTGCGGTGCCCTGGGACCTTTGCCCTCCTCCCTGTGCCTCCCCCTCGCTGCGTCTGTCCGGCCAAGCCGAGGCAAGGCCCGGCTATCACAGACCCCAGCAGGAAGCAGGGCCGTGCTGGTGGCGGGTCCCAGCAGGAACATGTCTTTGGCAGACGGCGAGCTCTACGCCGGGACTGTCAGCAACTTCCAGGGCAACGAGCCGACCATCTCCCGCAGCCAGGAGAGCCGCATCGCCCTCAAGACCGAGAACTCCCTCAACTGGCTGCAAGGTGAGTGCTGGGACTGGCGCGGCGGCTCGGGGTCCCTCTCCCCCTCAGTGTGGGAGGCAAGGGATGGGGCCAGTAGTGCTGAGGGTGCTTGTGCCCCCAGACCCAGCGTTTGTGGGCTCAGCCTACCTGCGGGAGAGCCTCCCTGCCGGCAACCCTGAGGGCGACGATGACAAGGTCTACTTCTTCTTCAGTGAGACCGGGAAGGAGTTTGACTATTTTGAGAACACCATCGTTTCCCGCATCGCACGTGTGTGCAAGGTGGGCATAAGGCAGCAGGGGCACGTGGGGGCTGGGGTGGTCACCTGAGGGGTGACTCACTGCTGGGGTGAGGGGGTGTGGGACCATCCTGCATATCTCCAAGCCTTGGTGCCTGGACCCCCGCTCCGTTCGCTCAGCACGCGGGGCTCCCTGTGGCATGGCACCCTGACCCGCTGTGCCGTGCAGGGGGACCAGGGCGGGGAGCGCGTGCTGCAGCGGCGCTGGACAACCTTCCTCAAGGCACAGCTGCTCTGCTCACATCCTGAGGATGGGTTCCCCTTCAACGTGCTGCAGGACATCTTTGTGCTCACCCCGGGCGAGCTGCGCTGGAGGGAGACGCTCTTCTACGGCGTCTTCACCTCGCAGTGGTGAGTGGTGGGGAGCCAGGGCAGCACGGGAGGCTCGGCAGAGCCAGGTCCTGATCCTGCCGTGGGCTCTGCCTCTCCTCACCAGGAACAAGGGTGGACTGGGCAGCTCGGCCGTCTGCGCCTTCCCCATGCGCAGCGTGCAGCGTGCCTTCGGCGGGCTCTACAAGGAGGTGAACCGCGAAACGCAGCAGTGGTACACGGACACCAGCCCCGTGCCAGAGCCCCGGCCAGGCATGGTAGGCGGCCCCTTGGCACCTGCCCGAGCACAGGATGCAGCACCGCCCCGTTGCTCTGCTGGTCTGCCACATGGAACCCGCCGACCTCCCCAAGCGCTTCTGAGCCCCTTCCTTTCCCTGCAGTGCATCACCAGCCACACGCGGCACATGAAGATCAATTCATCGCTGCAGATGCCGGATCGGGTGCTGAACTTCATCAAGGACCACTTCCTGATGGACAGCCCGGTGCGCAGCCAGCCGCTGCTGCTGCAGAGCCACCGGCGCTACCAGCGGATCGGCGTGCACCGCGCGCAGGCCCTGCGCGGCACCTACGACGTCCTCTTCCTGGGCACGGGTGGGCGCAGGCTGTGAGCTCTGGTGGGGCAGGGCGTGCGCCACGTGCCCCGGCCCTGTTCAGCACGGCCCCTCTCTTTGCAGATGACGGGCGGCTGCACAAGGCTGTGCGGGTGAACCGCGGTGTGCACATCATTGAGGAGATCCGCCTCTTCCCTGACGGGCAGCCTATTCTCCAGCTGCTGCTGGACCAGGACAAGGCAGGAGCCTGGGCAACAGGGGCACTGGGGGCTCAGCCTGCTTGGGGCAGGTCCTGTTTGTGGGCTGGGGAACAGAGACCTGGGAAGGCAGCGGCGTGCAGGAGCCCACCCCACTGACCCCAGCGTGTCCCTTCCCGCAGGGCCTTGTCTACGCAGCCACCTACACGGCGGTGGCCCAGGTGCCCTTTGCCAACTGCAGCCTGTACCGCAGCTGTGGAGAATGCGTGCTGGCACGGGACCCCTTCTGCGCCTGGAGCCGGGGTGCCTGCCGCAGGGTCACCGCACATTCCCCTGCACACCCACAGTAAGTGCTGCACCCTCTGCCATCCCCCTACACCCCACGGCACCCCACTGCCCTGCCCTCTCTCTGTTCCCAGGCTCTGGGCACAGGACATCGAGGATGCTGACACGGAGCGGCTCTGCCAGCTGGCCAATGCCTCCCAGCCCCGTCCCCGCATCCTCCTGCCCTCAGGTGAGCTCCCTCTGGTGCTGCTGTGTGAGCGCGTGTCCCAGGGGCTCCCACACGTCCCAGACTCCTGCTCCGCCATGCTCCCATTGGCCCCCTGCCCACAGCTGGGGTCCCCTCCCTGATGTTCCCGTGGGTTGTCTCTGCAGGCCCGTGCCAGCAGATCCAGCTGCCTCCCAACGCAGTGCAGCCGCTGCCGTGCCGGCCGCTCTCCAACCTGGCCTCGCGGAGCTGGCTGCACAACGGGGCGCCCGTCAACGCCTCCTACCTGGTGCTGCCCGACGGGGCCCTCATTCTGGTGGGCAGCCCAGAGCGCGCGGGCACCTACGAGTGCTGGTCGCTGGAGGAGGGCTTCCGCAAGCTGATGGCCAGCTACTGCGTGGGCGTGCAAGAGCCAGCCCTCGGGCCGGCAAACTCCGGCAGGAAGGTGGCTGCTGGCCACGACACCCTGGAGACGGTCAGCACATCCCGCAGCACCTCGGCGGCGGGCAGCGCCGCAGCACGGCTGGACGGCAAGACCTACTGGACAGAGTTCCTGGTGATGTGCGTGCTCTTTGCTGCTGCCGTCGTCGTGCTGGCCTTCTTCGTCCTGCACCGGCACCGTGACGGCATGAAGGCCTTGCTGGAGCCCGGTGACCCTAGCAGGCACCAGAAGCCGCCCCGCAAGCCAGTGGAGAGCCTGCCCCTGAACGGCAGCAACCTGCCCAGTGCACCTCCTGAGCACAAGGGCTACCAGGCCCTGCAGGACAACTACATCGTCAGCACCCCCGTGCACGAGCCCCCAGGACCCCCACGCGCCTTCTCTGAGTCAGAGAAGAGGCCTCTCCACGTCCGCGACAGCTTCGTGGAGGTGTCTCCCGCCTGCCAAAGACCCCGGGTGCGCCTGGGCTCCGAGATCCAGGACTCGGTGGTGTGACGGGGATGAGAGCCAAACCCTTGCCCGCCACCGCCTCTGCTCTGCTGAGCCTCTCCGGACCGTGCACCGCTGCCAGGGTCCGCGTTGTCTGTGTGTGCATGCCCGGAGCCTGGCACCCGCGCTCCGCGGCAGCGCCCACCAGCCAGTGGGGTTTAGACCCTCGCGGGCTCCCTGGGCGTCACCTCGGTACCTGTGGGTGCGAGGGGTGCCACACGCCCTCCAGGGACCCGCAGGACGGTTCCAGCCCAGCGTCCCCGCTGCAGGGATCGACGCGGTTCCTGGCTCAGGCTGCTGGTGCGGCCCCGGCTCTGCCAGGCCCCGGCCCCCTCTATGCAGAGGGCAGGAGGGGGCGGCCGCAGACCCCTCGTGCCCCAGCTCACTGTGACGTCCCCTGTGGGACCCAGGGCCACGCGCGCGGCTGGGCGGTGCCAGCCCCGCGGCATGTGCTGTGTGTCTGTGCTCGGTTCGTTTTTAGTACGTGGAAAATGTGAATTGTGTCCGGGGAAGGGGAGCTGGGAACAGCTTCCCCTGCGCTGGGTGGGCAGGGACACCCCCACCGCCCCATGTGCGTGTGCAGAGACGTTTGTTGTTTTTATATAAAGTCCTTCAGACACGCGTGTGTGAGGCAGGGCCGAGCGCCTTCCTAGGCCAGAACCGTTTTGGTTGGTTTTATGGAGAGGAGCCATGCCTAGCTCTCTCTGCAGGCAGAGGAAGAGCTGCCCATGGCTTCAAAGGGGGCCCGGGCACTGTGCTGGCCATCAGATCTGGGGAGTCCCCTCCTCACGCGCTTGCCTGAGCACTGGGCCAGGGCACGCGGGGCCCTGCAGGGACAGTGGCATTGTGCCTGTGGAGGGACGCTGCCCGGGGCTGTGCCAGCGGTCCGTGACCTACTGGCTGTCACTTGGGCAGCCCTGGGCTGTCCTGGGGCTGTGCCTGGAGGCCCGTGCTGCAGCAGTGTGGTGCAGGCAGAGCAGGGAGTGTCTGTGGCAGGGGAATGCAGAGCAAAGCAAAGGGGTGATGCCATCCTGGCACCATGAGAAACAGCAGAAGGCAGAGGTGAGCAGGACTAAGAAATTTTGGTGCCTAGGGCTGAGAGGAGGGCAGCCCCCTTCCCAGGAGCACAGTGTTGTGCTGCATGTGGGACCCACTGCCTGCCCAGGGAGCATCAGGTCCTTGCCCCATTCCCACCTTGCTGTGGGCGCACACCCTGGACACTTTGCCAGCAGGAACCTGACTCCGTGGTGGCTGAGGGCCAGGCCTGGGACACACAGCGCTGCTTCTGAGCCCTCACACAACCGGGAAGCACCGGCAGTGCCAGGACAGGGCTGGGGGAAGTGGTGAGCTCCGCACAGACCTGGCGTGTCCAGGCAGGATTCCCCTGAGGGACCAGCACTGCCTTGCTCCCAGCTGGACCCATGCACTGAACTTCCTGCACAGCCTGTTCTGGGACATCAAAAAAGCCACTGGAGGCGTTGGCTGGTGAGCTGCCAGCAGACACAGCCCCGGGGCTGTAGGGGCTCCACGGCAGATACCGTCAGCACCGCGGGGCAGCGGGCTGGAAGGGCCAGGAGCAGGAGCCACTGTGTGAGAAACAGCCGTGCCACAGCCCTGAGAGCCGTCAGCTGCTTTGCCCCAGCAAGGGGTTTTCTGGGGCCAGCCGGACCCCAGACCCCACCCCAGCCCCGGCAGGGCCACAGGCCAGGGCAGAGCCGCTGCCTGAGCAAGGACAAAGGGCACTGGTGATCACTGCCCACACTCTGGTACCACCTGCCTGCCCAGGATTCCCCTTAGCGCCTCTGGCTGAGCGCTGAGCTCCTAGTGCTGCCCAGAAGGGTCCCAGTGTGGAGGAGGGAGGGAAGGGCTGTCGTGGAGCAGGACGTGGAACCCATCCCCTGGAGCGGCGGCTGGCACGCAAACAGAGAGGCCTGGCAGGAGCCCATGTCCCCAACACCCTCGTGGCACCCGTCCCACAGCCGGACAAAGGCGGCAAAGAGCAAGGGTGAAACCGGAGCCCTTTAATTGTGTCCTCGCAGGGACTGGGGGAGGAGAGGCCAGGGCGGCAGAGCAGCTGCTGCGCTGGAGCCAGAAGAGGGCAAAGAGGGAAGGGGGGGAGGAGGAGGAGGAGTGCAGGCTCTGAGCACAGCCGTGGTGGGACAGCTCTGCTGTGGAGTGACTGCTCAGAGAAAGCACCCCATTTGGGTTATTGCTCGCGAAAAATGATCCACATTTGGGTTATTGCTCAGAGAAATGGATCCATGTGGCAGCAGGGAGGCTCCCAGAAATACAGGAGAGGCAGGAAGAGGCTGGCAGGGGAGGCAGCTCCCTGCCAGCTGCTGGAAGGCACAATACAGGAATTGGTCCTGAGGGCAGAGAGGGGCCGTGCTGCTGCAGAGTGGCCCCAGGCAGGAGCAGCTCTTCCTCCCTCACATGCTGAGCTGCCCTTGGAATGCATAAGGATTCAAATTCTAATGCTAGGACAGCAGAGGGGCTGCAGGAGAGGCAGATTCCTGGGACCCCCTGCTGCCAAGCAGGCACCTGAGAGGCAGGCAGGAGAGTTCCTGCCCAAGGCATTGCAGCACAGCCAGGCCATTGAGGGGCCGGGCCCGTGCTCCCTGAAAGAGGAAATGGCTGAGCCCACAGAGAGCTGCAGGAACTGGAGGAGTGCTGGAGGAGCTGGAGGAGCGCTGCTGGACAGCCACGGGGTCACAGGACAATCTTGAAGGAGCTGCAAGAGATACAACAGCATCTGCACCTGCTTGCTAGGTCACACAGAGGGTTTCCAAGCACCCAGGGCTGCAGGGACCAGAATCCCCGTGCAGGAGAAGCTCTGCAGAGCCAGCCTGGCATGCAGAGCCAGCATGGGACGCAGTTCCCTCTGCCATTATGGCAGACGTGGCACAGGGCAGCCCTGCCCTCCTGCCACCACTCGCACTGCTGCAGCGCCAGCTGAGCAGGCAGGGCGATGCACCCCCAGGCAGCCTCCGGAGACCACCGCACCTGGCAAAGTCCGGGGAGCGGGAGACAACGTGCTGGAACTCAGAGAGGTTGATGGTGCCGTCCTTGTCGATGTCGGACTCCTCCAGGATCTGTGGGGGAAGGTGAACGCTGAGCTCTGTGCCTGGGGCCGTGCACTGCCCGTGCCCTGGCCTACGGGCCTCACGTTTTGGATGAGCTGCTCCATCTCTGCGCTGCTCAGCCGGGACTCCTCACCCTGCCCCGTCAGGCAGTTCACCAGTTGCTCCAGGTCCTTCCTGTCCAGAGTCCCATCATCATCAAAGTCTGTGGGGAGAGACAAGGTAGGTTTTGGCAGGGCCGCAGTGACCCCAGAGAGTCACAGGCACTGCAGCACCCTGTGCACCTCGCCGTGCCAAACCAGCTGTTCCCACAGGGAGCTCCGAAAGCCACCATCCCCGCGGGTGCTCCAAGGGCACTGCCAGCCCTCCTGAACCTCAATTCATCGCCCTGCTCCCACTTCCTTGAGGTGCAGGGATCCCAGAACGCAGCACCTGTCCCCAGCCTTACCAAAGATGCGGAAGGCATAATGGGATTTGATGTCAGAGGTGGCAGAATCGCTGAAGACACTCAGCATATCAAGGAAGTCTTCAAATGACATGCTGTCATCCCTGGTCTCTGAGGTTGAGAACACGTGGCAGATCCGGTGCTGGAAGGGGTTTGCCTGCAGACACGGGAATGGCTCAGGCAGGGCTGGGCCGTGGTGGCTCCATCAGGCACACACTGGCTGTGGCTGCTGCTCTACCACTGCTTCATCACCCCTGGCACGGTCAGACCTGCCCCTGTGTGCCTCCCGGGATGCAGCCCCGTGCAGCAGGGATGAGCAGCAGGAATCCCCAGGATCCTGCACAGCTGGGAACCTTGGGATCCTCCATGGCACAGCAGGTATCCCTGGGATCCTCAGCTGCTCGGTGGGGACAAGGAAGCTCTTTATTGGCACAGCTGAGGACAGAGCACTGGCACAGCGAGGCCGAGCTGGGTGCATGGGGCCCTAACCCGGGAGCAGCGGTGTCTGCCAAGCACCATACCCGCAGCTCAGGCAGCGTCAGGATCTGGCTCTTGGGAACCCGCGCGGAGCAGGCGTTCTCCCTCTCCTCCCTTGGCAGCAGTTCACTGAACCTCTTGTAGGCACTTTAAGAGGCAAGAAAAAGAGCGGCTCTGTGGTGCGAGCAGGGTGGCAGCAGCCCGTCTGGGCACCGGCAGTGCTTCCCAGGGCGGGGTGGCTGTTCCCACAGCTCCTGCCAACTCTGCCGGGCGGCACCGTGTCAGCCGGGGATCCCACGGCTGCTCCCGGGGCCGGGGCGAGGAGCTGCTCTCTCTGCTGCCCACCCCGGGGCTCCAGAACGCACGGCGGGCTCGGGCCGGCCCCCAGCCCTTACCCCGCTGCTCAGGGCGTCACCAGCAGCAGCCGCGGACCTTCGCCCCATCACAAGCGGCTTTCAGGGAGTGCCATCGGCACCTCCCGGCTCGGCTGGGCGTCTTGGCGGAACGGGAGCCCCGGGGCAGGGCCGGAGCCCTCCGTGCCCCGCGGGACCGGGCTGGCGCCGGGGGAACGGGGCGCCAGGGTTCGCGCCTCCATCCCGCCCCACTCACGGTATTCCGGTACTCACAGCAAGATCTCCTGCTTGCTCAGGAACGTCAGCTCCTGCGGGGACAGCGCGGGTCAGCACCGGGGGCCAAGGCCTGACCCGGGGCACCCACCCTGGGTCCCCTGGCCTCGGGGCACCTTCCGGGCCCGCCCAGGGCAGCCGGCCCCCTGCCCGGTGCCGGTACCTGGTACTCGCTCAGCAAGTCCCGAGGGATCAGACTGGCCGAGCCGCCCATGGCGCCGCTTCCTCCGCGCGTCACTCGCCCGCCGCGGCGGCAACTGCCCGCCCCGGGCGGGGCGAGCGCGGAGCACGCACGGCCAGCCCCGCCCGCCCGGGCACACGGCGGGCTCCGGGGCCGGCCAGCGCGGAGATGACGGCGATGGCGGAAGGGGAGCCGGGCGAGCCGAACCCCGAGGCGTTCGTGTACGGCGAGGAGGACTTCGTGCTGCAGGCAGCCGACTGGGGAGACCCGGACTCCGCGCCCTCCCGGTTCGACCGGCTGCTGCTGGCGGGCTGGAGCGACCGTATGGAGCGGGGACTGTTCCGGTACCGGCTGGGACCGCTGCCCACCCGCGTCCTGCCGGGCCCCGTGCGCCTCGTGGCGCAGCTGAACGAGCAGCGCAGCGCGGAGCGCCGCCCGCCGCAGCCCGTCCGCAGCCTCCGGGATCCCTTCGACCCCGGCGCCTTCAACTTCACCCGGCTGCGCCCCGCCGAGCTGCTGTTCCGCCTGCGCCGCACCGGAGGCCCGGGGCCGCCGTCCGACCCGCTGCTGGTGGCCATCAACGCCAGCCCGCTGGAGCGGGGACACGTCCTGCTGCTGCCGGAGCCGGCGCGGCGGCTGCCGCAGGTGTTGACGGCCCCGGCGCTGCGCGGGGCGCTGGAGGCGGCGCTGCTCAGCGGCCACCCCGGATTCCGCGTGGGCTTCAACGGGCTGGGCGGCGGCGCCTCGGTGAACCACCTGCATCTGCACGGGCTCTACCTGGACCGCCCGCTGCCGCTGGAGGAGGCGCCGGCCGAGCCGCTGGGGCCGCGCCTGGGGCTGCTCCGCGCCGGACCGGCCCCCGCCTTCCTCTTCTTCGCCCCCGGCCCCGCGGCGCTGGAGCCGGTGTCGCGGGCCGTGTGCCGGGCGGCGGAGCACCTGGGCGGTGCCGGGCTGGCCTGCAACGTGCTGGCCACGCGGGGCGACCCGCCGGCGGGGCCCGGGGCCGGAGGCCGCCGTGGGCTGCGGGTGCTGCTGTGGGCGCGCCGGCCCCTCTTCGGCCCCAAGGCGGGTGAGCCTTTCGCCGTGGCGTTGTGCGAGCTGGCGGGGCTGCTGCCGCTGCCCACCGAGCCGCTCTACCGGGACATCACCGAGGCGCAAGCCCTGAGCGCCATTCGCCAGCACTTGCTGCCCGAGCCCGAGCTGCTGCACCTGGGCGGGGAGCTGGCACGGCTGCTGGAGAACTGAACCGAAGCGATGGCACGGGCGGCTGCAGACCTGGTAACACGGGCAGCGGCTGGGGCACCGAAGCGATGGCACGGGCAGCGGCTGCGCTGCTGCAGCGCTGATGGCACCGGGCCCGGCAGGGGCCGCTGCGGGTGGAGGACGCGGAAGCGTCTGTCACGTGACCGCACGGGGCCGCTCTGCCCGCGGTGCCCACGTCTCCATGGTGCGGTCGCCATGGGAACGCGGCGGAGCCGGGCGCTGTGCGATGGCGGCGGCGAGGGGAGCACGGGCCCGCGCCCATCCCCGGGAACCCTTCCGGGCGAGAAGGCGGCCGTCGCCGCGGCCCCCCCGGACCGTTCCCTTGCCCGCGCCGGATCCGAGCCGCGGAGAAAGCGCAGGCGAGTGCGGCGTCACAGCCCCCGGCAGCGTCCGGCTGGAGCCCATCCAGCCGCTCCGGAGGCGCCTCCCGCTGCCTCACTCGCGCTCCGTCCCAGCCCAGCCGGTGCCCGGCGCTCCCCAGCCCCCGGGAGCCGGTCCGGGCTCCCGCTGACCCAAAATAAATAGTGTTCCCCTGGAATTGCCCCAACGATCCCCTGTGTGACGCGGCCAGGCACGGCTCCGTGCCCGGGACCAGCCTGCCGGTCTCCTTAGGGCTGTACCGAACCGGGACCGGCTCGGTCAGGCTGCCCGGTGTGCTCTTGTGTGAAGGGGGATAGGGGCCGAGTCCCCACTCTGTCCTCTGCCCAGTGCCTCGCTGAGCTACTGTCATCTCCTCTCTATTACAGTGTCCCCTCCATCCACCTGAGCGGCTGCAAGAACGAGAGTGGTAAGTCACAGGGGTGGGGGCTCCCTGCAGGCTTCCAGCCGACACCCGCAGGCTCTCCAGGTGCCTGCCCTGGCACCCAGTTCCCACGGGTTTATTTACTGCTGACAGTGGCTGGCACAGGGCCCCTGTGTGAGTGGGGAGTTTGTCACACTTTGGATTGAGGTTTCTCCCGATTTAAAATGTGCAACAAGCAGCGCAAACCCGCAACATCCCCCACACTTGGGTTTACCAGCTGTCTGCTAAAATGGGCAAGAAGTGTTCCATCAGGTACAGTGCAAGGGAGTACCTGAGTTTGGAGACAGAACCTGAGGGCTATCAACTGTTTAAGCTGAAGCTGGTAGTGAGCAGGCAGGATCTGTACCTGGAACATCTCCCTGTGCTGTTCGTCCCTGGTGACTCCAGGGAGCTGGTCCACTCTCCCCTCCCACTGCTCCTTCCTTCCACAAGCTGTATCTTGATAGAACAAACTCCTGCCCCTTGAGGGGGCTTATTAATCTACTTTGCTAAGGGATCTTGGTGTGCATAGATCCCCATCACCTCCCCAGCCCTGCCAAATTCGTACTTTGCACTAGCATAAACCATCCCAGCAGAGACCTTATCCCGCTGAGCTGTGTTCTGCTGCTGAAAGACCTTTGATTTGCGAGATTAAATTCATACCTTCACAAGACTTGTATCTGCCTGTGAGGTGTAAGATCCATGGGAAATTCAGCCCTGCTGTTGGGGGGCCTTGGCACCTCAAGACGGGTGGAATTAGAGAGTTAAGAGCTCCCAGAACACTTGCAGCCAGAGGCTTGGGGGATTGGCCAGATAAAACTGGTATTCCTGACACCTTCCAAGGGATCATGCCCCATACCTCTGAGAGGGGAACTGCAGCCCAGAGAGCTGCATACTCCATCCCTTCTTATTTTGGGGGGCAGTGTCAGCCCCTGTATGTGGCTCCTCAGCCAGAGATTTGTTTCACGTTCCATCCTTGGTTATTTTGGGAGTTTATCAGTCCCTGTACATAGGTCCCCTGCCTGGCCCCTGTCACTGTTTGCCTTGGCACAGTGCGGTGGGCGGCACAGCACTGCGGGCTGAAGGAAGTGGGAGAAAACGACAAGTGGACGGTGCTCTGGACAGACAACATGGTCACTTTGGACCGCCTCAGGACTATGAAGCGCTTCCAGGTAAACAAAAGAGCTGCCCAGCAGGAGCTGCTCAGGAAGGAGGGTGACACAAGGCTGTCTGTGGAACAGCATGTGGCAGAGTGAAGTGCAGTGCCATGCCCCTCTGTGCCTCGGCTCCAGGGCACGGGGTCAGCTGCCTTTGCTTGTGCCATATCCCAGCAGCATTCAGCAGCTATGGTGGGAGCAGGAGCATTCCAACCCTGGGATGGGCTGTGAAATAAACAGTTGTTGATGATTAACGGCTCTTACGCTGCTCCAGGACTAAGATGCAATAGGCAGATAAATCACTAGTGAAGCTCAGATAAAGCAGCAAGTAAGGTAGCAAGTCTCACCCCCCAGCAGCAGTTCAAGGCAGCCACAGGCCTGGCTTCCCTCTCGCTGCTGCTTCTGCATGCACAGGCTCTCCTCGGGGCCGGGAGAATCCATCCCCGCAGGGCCTCCGCTGATCTGGGTTTTTCCACCCCACTTTCAGAAAATCAACCACTTACCAGGCATGATGGAGCTGTGCCGCAAGGACCTGCTGGCTCGTAACCTGAACCGCACGCTCCGGCTCTTCCCCGAAAAGTACAACATCTTCCCCCGCACATGCTGCCTGCCAGCCGAGTGGCACGGGACAGCACCGCGGGGACAGCGTGACACGGGGAGGGGGAGGCTGCTCGCCTGCTCCTTCTGGGCACCAGAGCCCAACCCATAACTGCTTTGGCACACACCGCGGTGACCTCTTCCGCAGAGCTCCCAGCATAGATGGAGATGTGTGCAAGGAGAAGGTGGGATGTGCAGAGCTGGGTCAGGTCACGCAGGGACCAGTCTGTGACTCCTGCAGATTAGGAATGGGGTTTTGATCCATCCCCTGCAGAAGTTCAATGTGTGCTGGCCTCCCTCCCAGCACGCTGCTCCCTGGCCATGCTCACACCCTCCTTGCCCAGCCCTGCCTGGCTCCCCAGCATTGGCTTCATCCACTTTGCAGCTTTAGGACCAGGGGAGCAGGGGCAGAGGAGGGGCTGCCAGGACCAAGCCCCACGGGAAAGGGCAGTGGGGGCTGCTGAGCTGCAGAGCTGCTGGCTCTGCACAGCCCCACATCTGTCTGTGCTGTTCCAGGTGATGCCGGTAGTCTGTCATCCTCCAATGACAGCAGCTGTCCCCAGCCTCCCCAGCCAGCCCAGAGCAGGCCACAGGTGATGGCATTTTCAGCCGTGCAGTGGTCCAGGAGCTTCCCATCGCCACTGCCGTGCACGGGCAGCACACACGTGCCTCACACCATGGCAGAGCCTTGCCATGTCAGTATTATCATGCCACGCCAGCACCTTGCCCCATGCCAATGCCTCACACATTCCCAGCATGAAAAGCTCAGGTAACATAGCCGAGAGCTCAGCCTTGCTTGCATGTGTGCTTGCATGAGAACCAGGACTTGCTGGATAGGCTGACTGCCTCCATCAACTCTGGGGTCAGCTGCTGAGCCCCTGGCCAGAGCCTGGGCCCATCTTGGCTCCGGCCACCCGCCCTGGCTAGCTTCACCTCTGCCAGGACCGGAGAGCGGTGCTTGTGTCCCTGCCCGTGCCTTGCCCGCTGCACTGGTGTCTGTGACCCACAGCCGCCCGCAGTGAAGCCCTCCAGAGGCCACCTCACTCCGGACCCGTCGGAACCTCGCTTTCCCCGCCGGGGCCGGTCCCCCCGCTGGCCCCGCCCGTTGCCGGGCCTGTTCCCGGCCATGGCGGTGCTGCTCCAGCGCGGCCTGCGGGCGGCTCCGCTCCTCGCCCGGGCCCCGCGGCGGGCGGCGGCGGCCTGGCCCGGGGACCCGGAGCGGCCGGAGCCGGCGCTGGAGGAGACGGAGAGGTGCGGAGCGCTCGGCCCGCGGCGGGGCCCGCGCCGGCTTGGGTGCTCACGCCTGTTCCCCGCAGGGCGCGGCGGCGGCGGGCGGCGGCGCGGATGGAGCGGCTGCGGCGGGAGCTGGGCGGGAGGCGCGGAGCCCCTGATCGCTCCCTGACCTGGCAGGCGATGGAGCAGCTGCGGTGAGCGCGGGGCCGGGCGGCGGCGGCGCACCGCCCCCGGCCACCGCCCCGGTGACCGTGCCCGTGCCCGCAGGTTCCTGCGGCAGGAGCTGCCCGAGGAGTGGCCGTTGGAGCGCCTGGCCCAGGGCTTCGGCGTCAGCACCGACGTGGTGCGCCGGGTGCTGCGGAGCCGCGGGTGCCCTTCCCCGCGCCGCCGCCTGCGGCAGGACCAGCGGGCGCTGAGCGCTGCCGCCGCGGCACCGCCACCGGGACGGGCGGAGGGCGACGGGCGCGAGGTGCGCGCCCCCGACGGGACGCTGTTGTACCGGCTGCCGCGGGGCTGGGGCGGGCCGGGGCCCAGCGCACAATAAACCGAGTTGGGACCCGCCTCCGCCTGTGGTGCTTTCGTCACGCCGGGCGCGGGCTCCGGGGTCGCGGGGATGAGCTCCGAGGCCGCGGGGATGGGCTCCGAGGCACCGGGGATGGGCTCCGAGGCCGCGGGGATGAGCTCCGAGGCGGCGGGGATGGGCTCCGAGGCACCGGCCCTGGGCTCCGCGGCCGCGGGAATGGGCTCCGAGATGGCGCGGCTGCTGGAGGCGGTGGACTTTGCAGCCAGGAAACACAAGGACCAGCGGCGGAAGGATCCCGAGGGCACCCCCTACATCAACCACCCCATCGGTGCGGAAACCCCCCGGCACCGCGTCCCGCTCCCGGGAGACTCTCGCGGCCCCTCTCTCCCAGGGCACCGCTCACCCCTGGGAGCGCTGCCAACCCCTGAGAGCCCCTCACCCTGGTCCCTGGAGAGAACCGTGTCCCTTTTCCCATACCATGGTCTTCAGCCCGATGGGGGCAGAGCTGCCGAAGCACCGCAGTCCCCCCCGCCCCAGGCCCCCCGCCCCGGCCCTGTGTTTGCGTGATTGCCACCACACTGTCGTCCTGTCGTGGATGGGGCCCGCGGGAGGTGCTATGGGGCCCCTGTGCCACAATCGCACCTGCCAGGCCTGGGGACAGCACCCTCCTTGGGGGCAGTGCCAGACCTTGGGACCTTCCTGCCTGTCCAGACAAAGGATTCACCGTGCAGGATGTGCCCGTGGGGTTCCCCTGTCCAATGTTGATCTCAGGGAAACTTCACTGCCCACCGTGCAGCGCAGCCCTCGTGTCCCCCACGGGAGCCACTGTCCTGGCCCGGAGCTGCCTGTTTCCCGGTGCCACCTTTCCATTCTCGCTGCAGGCGTCGCCAGGATCCTGGCACATGAGGCCGGCGTGACAGACATAGTGGTGCTGCAGGTAACGCCCTGCCCTGCCCTTCCCTGCCCTGCCCTGCCCGTGCCCCCTTGCTCGGCCCGGACCCCTGCAGTCCCCCTCGTCCCCTCCTCGCTGCAGGCCGCCCTCCTGCACGACACAGTGGAGGACACGGACACCACGTTCTCCGAGATCGAGGAGCATTTCGGTGCGGAGGTGCGGCGCGTGGTGGAGGAGGTGACGGACGACAAGACCTTGCCCAAGATGGAGCGGAAGCGGCTGCAGATCGAGCACGCTCCCGTTTGCAGCCGCCGGGCCAAGCTGGTCAAACTGGCGGACAAGCTGCACAACCTGCGGGACCTGAACCGCTGTACCCCGCAAGGTACCGGCGGCAGCGGCGCCGCGGGGATGGGGACGAGCCCGGCTGGGGGCAGCCAGCAGCATGGCCATGCTGAGGGACAGAGGAGCCCCGAGGCTGCCCTGGGCCCGGGGCGGCCGTGGCGGGGGTCGGGGGGCAGTGTGGCTCTGTCTGTCTGTCTGTCTGTCTGTGGTACCGGGTCCCCTGTGCCGCCGGTGCAGAGGGACCGGAAGTGACGTCACTCATATCCCCGCAGGGTGGTCGGCGGAGCGCGTGCAGGAGTACTTCCGGTGGGCGGCGCGCGTGGTGTCCGGGCTGCGCGGGACCAGCGCGGCCCTGGAGGGGGCGCTGCAGCGCCTGTTCGAGGAGCGCGGCGTGGCCACGTGACCGGGGGGCCGCGGCCGCCTCGTCCAATAAACGTGTGCTGAGCTCGGCGTCCCTGCGTTGTCATGGTGCCGCGCGCTTCCGCCGCGAAATTCCGGCCGCGCCGCGCCGCGCCCGCGCTCGGGCGTTCCCGGTGCCGACCCGGGCCCCGCCATGGCCCTCGCCGGGCGGCGAGACGCGCCCGAGCCGCCGGACTTCGGGATCCTGAAGCGGCTGGCGCGAGACCAGCTCGTCTACCTGCTGGAGCAGGTCCGCGGGCCACCCAGGGCAGGGATCCCGCACCGGGGCGGGCGTAGGGAATCGGCGGGATCGGGATCGGCCTCGGGCTTGGGGGTCGGTGCTGGGGGCCGGCGCGGGAGGGGCCCGGCACGGGGCGGCCGCCGGGTGCCGGCCCATGCCCGCCTGCCCGCAGCTCCCCGGGAAAAAGGACCTGTTCATCGAGGCCGACCTGATGAGCCCCCTGGACCGCATCGCCAACGTGTCCATCCTGAAGGTACCGCGGGCTCCGGTCGGGCCGCCGCGCCCGCCGCCACCGCCCGCGCCGAACCCGCGCCCTGTCCCCGCAGCAGCACGACGTGGACAAGCTGTACAAGGTGGAGAGCCGGCCGGCCCCCGGCGCCAGCGACCAGTGAGTGCCCGCGCCGGGGCTGCCGGGCCGGGCTGCCCGTGCCGCTCAGAGCGCGGCTCTGCCGTGCCGAGCAGAGCTCTGCAGAGGAGGGCTCCTGCGGCACGGACGGGTACGAGCAGCCCCTCGCTCCCCTCTGATGCAGGTTCTGCTTCCTGGTGCGGCCGCGGGTCAGGACCATGAGGTTCATCGCCGGTGAGTGCGGCCCCAGAGGCGGCTGCCGCTCAGCTGGGGCCGGTGCCCGGGCCTGGGGGTCTCTCGGTGAGCCCTGCTCCCGGGGTTTCCCCTGTGCCTGGGACCATCGGGCTCTGGGGCTGAGGGGAGCTGTGCCTGGCGGGGTGGGCAGCTGTGCAGGGGCTGTGCGGGGTGTCCACAGATATTGTCAACGCTGACAAGATGTCAGGGAGGAGCAGGAAGTACAAAATCATCTTCAGCCCCCAGAAGGTCAGTGGGACCCACGGTTCTGCCCATTCCTCTGTCACTCTGTGCTTGCCCAGCCTTTGCACCTTCCACCCTTTCTACAGGCGCCAAAAATTGTTTGTTTCTAACCCAGAAATGTTTAAGTAAGCCCAAGTGTTGTGACACCTGGGAAGGCGCTGGGCCCTTCCAGGGCTTTTTCTGCTCAGAGCCTGCCTGGCCCTGAGGGTCTTCCCTTCCCTTCTCTTCCAGTTCTATGCTTGTGAGATGGTGCTGGAGGAAGAGGGGGTCTTTGGTGGTGAGTAGGGCTGCAGTGCTGGCTCAGGGTAGCTGGTCCCTGTTAAATCCCAGCGCTGGGATCCCTGTGTGGGCAGGGACAGGAAGGTGGGCAGGGAACACGGGTTCTCTTGAGGCTGGCTGCCGGCCTGCCGGCAGATATGTGTCCAAACAGCATCAGCCCCTCTCTCCTGCCTGAGGAGAGGAGACAGGGTCCTGCCAGCCCATCCTGTCTGAAGCTCCACAGGCCCTGCTTCGGGGCTGCTGTGATTCCTGGGGCTCTTCCCACCCAGGGCTGCATAACTGTCCCCTATCCCTGTCCCAAACACAGATGTCACCTGCGATGAGTGGTCCTTCTACCTGCTGCCCCTGGATGAAGACATCATCAGCATGGAGCTGCCCGAGTTCTTCCGTGACTACTTTCTGGTCAGTGGGACACTGTGGTGGGGTGACAGCACCGTCCTGTCCCCTGTGCCTCACTGGGGCTGGGGACAAGGTGGTGTTCAGAGAGGAGGTGTGTGGCGTCGTGCTCAGCCCCTCAGTCTGCACCACAGGCTCTGTCTACTCCCCAGGGGCAGCTTTTACTGGGGACTGGTAACTGGGCCCCAGGCTGGCCCCGCTGTCCCTGCCTGAGTGGCTCCAGGACGTCCCACAGTGTTCCTGGGACGAAGCCCCCAGCTCCGTGCCCACCTCTGTGCCCTGTCCTGGCAGTCCTTCCCAGCCTGCCGCCCTCACTCCCCCCCTGGTCCCGCAGGAGGGAGATCACCGCTGGATCAACCCCGTCGCCAGAGCCCTGCAGCTGCTGAACTCCCTTTATGGCCCTTTTGGGAGGACTTACGGCATCGGCCGCTGCGCTAAGGTGTGGCTGGCACCAGGGCTCCCTTGGGTCCCCATCGGGGTGCGGCTTGCAGGGACCTGGACCCCATCAGCCACATGGCAGCACGTCACCGCAGAGGTGTCACTGCGCCATGCCTCCTACTGGCCAGGTTTTTGGGGGGTGCCCCACATGCCGAGGTGGGCAGCAGAGGGGCAGCTGCTGCCCGCTGGGGTGTGGTGGAGCCCCTTGTGCCCCGAGGTGGGGAGCATTTGTGCCTGGCCTTGGTTGTCAGCCCCACTGCGTGCCAGGGCCCTTGGTGGGAGCCTGGGGCTGCCCTGGCACCCTCTGCCCCTCACAGATGAGCTACGAGCTGTGGCGGGACTTGGAGGAAGAGAGCGAGAGTGAAGGCCAGGGCAGGAAGCCTGAGATTGGACACGTCTTCCTCATGGACAGAGGTGGGCTGAGGCAAGGGCAGCAGTTGAGGGCGTGTGGTTTGGGCATCAGGTTTCCCAGAGGAGCAGGGAAAGCCTGTGTGGGGTGGCAGGAGGAGCGGGAGGGCAGCCTGGCTCCTGCTCTCCTTGCAGACACAGACTACGTGACAGCACTCTGCTCCCAGGTGGTCTACGAGGGGCTCGTGGACGACACCTTCCGCATCAAGTGTGGTAGGTGACTTGGGGAGGGCAACAGCACGGGGCCCTGCACTCACTGTGGGGCTCTGCACTCCCTGTGGGGCAGCACGGGGCTCTGCACTCACTGTGGGGCTCTGCACTCCCTGTGGGGCAGCATGGGGCCCTGCACTCACTGTGGGGCAGAACAGGGCTCTGCACTCACTGTGGGGCCCTGCACTCACTGTGGGGCTCTGCACTCCCTGTGGGGCAGCACGGGGCCCTGCACTCAGAGCAGGACAGAGCAGGGCTCTGCACTCAGAGCAGGACAGAACAGGGCCCTGCACTCAGAGCAGCACAGAGCAGGGCTCTGCACTCAGAGCAGCACAGAGCAGGGCTCTGCACTCAGAGCAGGACAGAACAGGGCCCTGCACTCAGAGCAGCACAGAGCAGGGCTCTGCACTCGCCTGGCCAGCGTCTGCAGGGTTTCATTGTCAGGCACGGTGCTGTTCCCATAGGGACAGTCCCGGTGTGGGGGGCTGCTGGAGGTCATCCACAGGGACAATCCTCGCTTTGACCAAGAGACTGGGCTGGCATCCCCTGTCTCTGCTGCCTCTTACATCAGGGCTTGTGCATGTGGGAATGTTGTTACCTCTGGGACAAAGGAGCTCTTCGCTTGTCCCTGCAGGCAGTGTGGATTTTGGGCCAGATGTCACCTCTTCTGACAAGAGTATCAAAGTGCTGCTCAATTCCCAGGACAAAGTGAGTCCTCACAAGCCTTGGGGGCGTGCCCCTGGTGGGAGGAGGCAGAGTGGACCATTCCCTCCCTAAGTTTGAGCAAGAGTGGCTGGGGGCTGCTGGGCCCCTGGAGCATGGGTTTGGGCACAGAGACCAGAGAAACCTGGTGTGCAGATGCAGCTCCACTTCTGAACCTGTCAGAGTTCCTGCATGCAGGGCTGTGTCACAAATGAGCATTTTAAGGTCACCAAAGGAATCACCAGAAAAGGTATCCACCAAAACGGGTTTAGTATAAAAGCTGCAGCGTGACAAAATTCGGTGCCAAAGTTCTAAATGGTTAAAGCCCACAGATGAAAAGCAAAAAAAAAAAAAATTATGAATCAATCAATCCAAACCAAAATCAACCCAAAAATATCTACATGGAAGTGGAGGTGGGGAATGAGGAGGTAATCAGAAAGGATAGGAAAGGAATTCAGAAGACCCTCCTGTTGAGTCACAAGGTTCATAGTAATTTTTCCATCCTGGCCACAACTCAGGTTGGTATTTAACTACGGAATTTGACAATGAAAATATTACTCCACTTGGGTTTTTATTCAGGTTTTAAAAATTAGTTTCCCAGGCTGTTCATTAAAAAGCAGGAGTTGGTTAGACAGTACTCGTTCCTAGGAAGAGAGAGTGTTTCTGCTAAGCTGGGGAGGAGCTCAGCCCAAGTGTTGTTCATCAAGGCTGATCCCTGAGGAGCATTTCTCAGATCATGGTGTAGCCTGGGTCAGGGGGATGCACAACACAGGCTGCTGTGCTGCCAGCCAGGGTTTTGGGGCACGGGGTGGCAGTGGCCAGCGTGCTGTGAGCATTGGCCCTGGGCTCTGTATCCAGGGCTGCAGCTGGTAGCTGCAGTGCTTCCACAGGTGTTCAGCGAGATTCGGAATGAGCACTTCTCCAGCGTGTTTGGCTTCCTGAGCCAGAAGTCACGGAACCTGCAGGCGCAGTACGACGTGAGTGTCAGCCTGGCGTGCGGGATGCCTGCAGCACCGTCCCTCACAGCCAGGCCCCAGCCCCTGCTCTCCCTCCCGCAGCGGCGCCGGGGCATGGACATCAAACAGATGAAGGACTTTGTGTCCCAGGAGCTGAAGGGACTGAAGCAGGAGCATCGCCTGCTGAGCCTGCGTAGGAACCTGAGGGGAGGGAGGGGCCCAGGGCTGTGCTGGCGCCCCGGGGAAAGCAGGGGGTCGGGGGCCCTGGATGTGCCCAGCAGGGGCAGGGGCAGTTGGCGTGTGCTAACAGTGCCTGCAGAGCCCTTTCCCGACTCTTGGCTGTGTAGATATTGGTGCCTGTGAGTCTATCATGAAAAAGAAAACCAAGCAGGACTTCCAAGAGACCATCAAAGCTGAACACTGTGAGTGCTGTTCCGTGCCCTGTGTGTGCCTACCCCTGCCCCGGCCTGACCCACGGCCTCACTCGCCCCAGGCCCAGGCAGCCTCATGCCCAGGGGTTCCCTGAGCGGTCACCGTCCTCTCAGTCCCTTGTTTTGGGGGTGTCTCAAGATCCTAAGTAGGGTCAGGCTGCACTCTCTGAGAGGGAATCTGTGGTGGGGTGGGGACCCCATTCCCTGGGGTATTGGGAGGGCAGCTGAGCCCAGAGCCCAGCTCAGTGGGCTGGCAAGAGCCCTGGGGTGATGCTGCCTGTGCCCCTGCCACAGCACTGCTGGAGGGCTTTGACATCCGTGAGAGCACCAGTTTCATCGAAGAGCACATTGACCGGCAGGTGAGACCACGGGGACGGCTGCCCCCGCTGCCCCCGGCTGCCCCCGCTAAGCCCCGCTCCCCACAGGTGTCCCCCATCGAGAGCCTGCGCCTCATGTGCCTCCTGTCCATCACGGAAAACGGTGAGTGCCCCGCCGTGCTGGGCCGCAGCAGCGGCGCTGAGCCCCAGCCCTGGCACGGAGCTCACCTGGTGCTCCCCACAGGGCTGGTCCCCAAGGACTACCGCTCCCTGAAGACCCAGTACCTACAGGTGAGGGGTCCGGGCAGTCACTGCAGAGCAGGGTTCCCCTCCCTGTGCTCTGGCCACGAGGTGCTGGGCAGCAGCACTCCTGGGGATGGGCCCTGCCCTCACAGGCCCTCCGTGAGCCCAGCGTGGCCAGGCTGTCTCTGCAGGACACACCCTGCCCCTGCCCTGTGCTTGCTGGGGCTCTGAGCAGCCTGTGCCTCGCCGCACGGGGCACACCCTGTCTGCTTCCCGTGCTTGCGGATGGGGCTCCACGCTGATCTGGCTGCCCCATCCTCAGAGCTACGGGCCTGAGCACCTGCTGACCTTCCACAACCTCAAGCGCATCGGGCTGCTGACAGAGCAGTCAGCTGGGGACACCCTGACAGCCGTGGAGAGCAAAGTCAGCAAGCTGGTGACAGACCGTGCTGCGGGTGAGCCAGCCCACTGCCCCGTGTCCCTGGGAGCCTGGGAAGGGGAGCTGCTGCTGCAGATGTGGCTGCAAGCACGTGGCAGAGGTGTGGGCTGCAAGCACCGAGCGTGTCTCCGGCGATGCTGCTGCAGGCAGGGCAGCGGGCTCTGCTGTGGGGACACAGGGCTGGCAGCCACCACGGCCGTTCTCCAGAGCACACAGCTCTGCACATCCCTGCCAGCCTGGGTCTGGCATCCAGACAGAGCCTCTTAAGATGTTTCTCCTTGTCATGTTTTCCAGGAAAGATCACAGATGCATTTAATTCTTTGGCCAGGAAGAGTAATTTCCGAGCCATAAGCAAGAAGCTGGGGTTGGTATGTCCTCAAGGGGTGCTGGCTGGCCACAGTGCCCACAGAGCAGAGAGCTTTGCTTAGCCTATGCCTGTGCCCAGGCTGCAGGCTTGGCACCTCAGGGGGACACAGCTGAGGGCCAGAGCTGGTGCAGCTGCTCCAGGCAGCCTGTGGGATTCTCCCTGGGGCCCGGGGCCACTGCCAGCTCCCCACTGCCCTGACCGTGCACCCTGTGAGTGTGGCACAGCGCTGGGGCTTTCCTTGCCTCCTTCAGAGGCAGCAGTGGCACTGGGCAGGCAGCCCTGTGTCCTCCATCCTGAGGCAGAGGTCCTAGGGAGCTGACAAGGTGACATTCCTGTCCCTGGCTGCACAGCCCACCCAGGCCATGCGATGCTGGCTCTGGCTTGGTGGGGTGGGAGGTGGGCACAGAGCTGTGCTCCAAGGAGTGTGCACTGCACCTCTGAGGGGGGGTGAGGCCCCAAGCAGCCTGGTCCTGTACCCTTGGTGTCACCTGTCGCTGCAGATGCCTCGGCTGGATGGCGAGTACGACCTCAAAATGCCTCGGGACATGGCGTATGTTTTTGGCGGGGCCTATGTTCCCCTGAGCTGCAAGATCATCGAGCAGGTGAGCTCATCTGCCGCTGGACAGAACCGGGCACATCCCCTCAAGCCCCTGCCTCCTTCTGGGGAGTGCAGCGGGGTCCCTCTGCCCAGGGCTAGGGCTGATGGCGGTCACCACTGCTCCGAGCCTCCCGAGCAGTGCCCGGCACCCAGGCTGACACCGTGCCCGTCCCTCAGGTGCTGGAGCGCCGGGGCTGGCAGGGCCTCGAGGAGGTCGTGCGACTGCTCAATGGCAACGAGTTCTGTGTCTCAGGTAAGGGGGTGCTGGGGGCGGCGGGGCTGGCGGCCGGCACCTCTCACAGCACTCTTCCCTATCCAGACACCGCTGTGGAGGACAACCCTGCCTGGGAGTCCCAGCGTGTTATCCTCGCTGTCTTCCTGGGGGGCTGCACCTTCTCTGAAATTGCGGCCCTGCGCTTCCTGGGGAAGGAGAGAGGTAGGAGCGGCCCGGGAAGGGCAGGGAGCGGGCAGGAGCACGGGGATGCCGCCTTGCCTTGCGGCACGCAGCCGAGCAGGCTCCGTGCACCGGGACCGGCACTGGCTGAAGCCGTGGGGAGGGCGTGGCACTGCCGGGGCACCGACGGGCCTTTCCTACAGGGTGCAAGTTCATCTTCCTGACCACGGCCATCACCAACAGCGCCCGCATGATAGAGGCCATGATTGAGGCCAAGGCCTGAGCCCCGGAGGGGGCCGAGGGAAGCCTGCCAGTAAACATCTCTGCTGACAACGACCCGGCCTGGGGCTGTGTGTGTGAGGGTGGGCGCTGGCGGGACCGCTACCCGCGGAAACCGGTGTGGGGACGGGCGGGCCCGGTGGAAGCCGCGGCGCAGGCTCCTCCCGGGGCGCGGGGGCGCGCAGACACCGCCCGGGGCGCGGGGGCGCGCAGGCTCCTCCCGGGGCGCGGTGCGCGGGCTCCGTGCGCGGTCACGGCGCGCTGTCAAATGGCGATCGCGCGGTGGCGCCGTTAGCCGCGCAGGACGCGGCGGCAGTCTCGCACCGGATTGGCTGGAGGCTCCGAAGGCTCTGCACCGCCATTGGCTGCGGGCGGCTTGGGGCGGGGCGGAAGAGCGGGCTGGCGGAGGGGGCGCGGCCCGGGCGACGGTTGTGGGCGGGGCCTCGGTGGCGCGGCAGCCAATCAGCGCGGCCGGGAGGGGAGTTCGAATCGGCGGAGCGGCGGCGATGGAGCGCGGAGCGAAGAGGAAAAGGTGCGGGATCGGGGCACCGGGAACCGGGGGAAACCGGGAACCGGGGGGAACCGGGAACCGGGGCTGCGGGGCACGGCTGGGCGGAAGCGCTGGGAACCGGGGCGGGAGGACCCGGCGGGACGGGCGGTGGCTGGGGAGGCTCTCGGGCCCCGAGCCAGCCCTTGGCCGCTGACGGCCCGCGGTGCCCGCAGCGAGGTGCTGGCGGCCGAGGCCGTGTGCTGCCTGAATCGGGCCATGGCGACGCTGCGGGACATCTGGGAGGAGATCGGTATTCCCGAGGAGCAGCGCCTGGAGCGCACTGACGCCGTCAGGAAGCACATCAAGGTGAGGGGCGGGGGTGTCACCGATTCTTCTGTTGAGCCGCGTACCTGCTGCAGCGGGAGCCCGGGACCCGAGCAGCTCGGAGTGCGCTCACCCAGGGCTGCTCGCTCGGGGCTCCAGGACGGGGCGGGCCGGGTCTGTGGGTCCCCGCCCCGCTGTTAGCGCGCCTCTGCCCTCGCCCTGTGCTGCCCAGTCCGTCTGGGCTCCCCGCACCGCCCACACCTCGCCCGGGCACAGCCGTGGGTCTCTAGCGGTGCTCCCCACACTGCCCTCCCCGCTCTCCATTCCCACACGCTGCCGCTAACCACACCTGTGCTGTAGAGCCTCCTGGATATGATGGTGGCGGAGGAGGAAAGCCTGAAGGAGCGTCTGCTAAAGAGCATCGTCCTGTGTCGGAAGGAGCTGGACACCCTGTGCAAGGAGCTCCAGCTGGGCTCCTTTGAGGTGAGGGATCCTGGGGTCCTTCTGGCTGCACTGCTGCTGCCTGGCCTCTACCTGGGTGTCTGAAGAGGCCAGAGCTTACAAGGCAAATATCTCTTCAAAACTGCTTCTCCAAGTGCTTGGTGGAGCCGAGGGTTTTGTGGCGCTTCACAGGCCAGGCATTGGTAGGTGGTTGTGTGGTGTTCTCCAGCACCTTGTTTTGCGTGTTGCTGGTGTTCGTGCACTTTCCAAGGGAACATCTTGCTCAGACCCAGGCCTGGTGGCCGTGGTCTTTGTATAAAAACCTAAAGCATGAGCCAGGTGCAGTAGAAGTGTGGGACAGAGCTGATTTCTGGCCTCTTACAGACAGAGGAGGAATGTACCATCCTGCAGATGGAGAAAAACCTGCGCACCCACGTGGAGGTGCTACAGAAGCAGAAGCGGGACCGGAAGCAGGAGCTGAAGGCCCTGCAGGAACAGGACCGAGACCTGTGTGACATCCTGTGCACAGCTCTGTTCAGCATCGACACCGGGAGCGTGCCCAGCCTGGAGGACCTGGACCGCTACCGGCGCCATGTGGCCTCCCTCAACACCCTGAAGGTGAGCCTGGAGGGGAGGGGGTCGCTGAGGGGCCCACAAAGGGGCCCTGGTTCCTGACACTGCCCTCACCCCCAGGAGCAAAGACGAGAAGAATTTGTCACCAACAAGCGTCAGATCATTCTGCTCATGGAGGAGCTGGACCACACCCCGGACACCAGCTTTGAGCGGGACGTGGTGTGTGAGGATGAGGAGGCATTCTGCCTGTCCGAGGACAACATCATGGCCCTCCAGAACCTGCTGCAGCAGGTATGTCGTGCCCCGAGGCAGTGTTGGGGGCTGCGTGTTAGAACACCCTTCTCAGGGGTGTTGAGGGGATCTCCTGTGCCAAGTGTGTGGCTCTGTGGGCGCAGCAGAGCCAAAGGCAGTGCTGATCCCCTGCTCTCCTTCCTGCAGCTGGAAGGCCGGCGGGCCCTGAACGAGGCCGTGTGCGCAGAGCTGCGCACCAGGATCGTCGCACTCTGGGAAAGGCTGCAGATCCCACAGGAGGAAAGAGAGTCCTCAGCCGTGCACCTGGCCGGGTCCAGAGTCAAAACTAGGAGAGCTGTAAGAGCCCTGTTGTGCTCACGGTGGGAGGGCTGGGGCCAGCAGCTCTGGGGGATCTCATGCTCTTTGTTGCTCAGTGAGGGGAGGAGGCCAAATTCTGCCTTCCTGGAGGGAGGGGCTGGAGGCTGGTGCTGGCAGCTGCCTCATTCTAGAGAGTGGGTCATGCAGAGGATGAACCCTCTTCCTCCCTGACCTGTGCTCTGGTCCCGGGGGCAGCTGCAGCAGGAAGTGGACCGTCTGGAGGAGCTGAAGTTGCAGAACATGAAATCCGTGATCCAGGCAATCCGGGCAGAGCTGGCTGACTACTGGGACAAATGCTTCTACAGCCCGGAGCAGAGGGAAAGCTTCAGCCCCTTCTATGATGGTGGGTGCTGGCTGGCCAGGCAGTTTTGGGGAGGGATCCAGGGGTTCCAGCAGCCCCCCGACCTGGCTGTTGTGCCCTTGCAGAGGATTACACAGAGACCCTGCTCGAGCTGCATGACGCTGAGGTGGGCAAAATGAAGCTCTACTATGAAACACACAAAGATCTGTTTGAGGCTGTGCAGAAGTGGGAGGAGAACTGGAAGCTGTTCCTGGAGCTGGAGGTATTGTCCAGGCAGGAGGATGCTGGGTCATGGGTCAGTGTGTACTGAGAGCTCTGGGAAGGAGCAGGGAGGCACTGGGAAGTCATGGTGGGCCAGTGCAGGGATGAGTTGCTGTTTTTCAAGCACTGGGGTGTTTGTGCAGGGCTGGCTCCTCTGGGGCCTTCACCAGGTGAGGTTGAGGGGATTGGGTGGTGCGTTTGTGTCTCTCCTGACCACCCTTCCCTACCAGAGTAAAGCAACTGACCCCAGTCGCTTCACCAATCGTGGAGGAAACCTTCTGAAGGAGGAGAAGCAGCGAGCAAAGCTGCAGAAGACGCTGTCTAGGGTAGGTCAAGCACTGGGGAAGGACCTGTGCTCCCACTGACAGAGGAAAAGGGTTCCTTGGGTGTGGGGACTCCTGTGTTCAGGGCAGCCCCTACACTGCCCTCATGTCCTGATCAGCTGCAGGAGGAGCTGGAGAGAAAGGTCCAGAGCTGGGAGCAGGAGTTCAAGGGAGCTTTCCTGGTGAAGGGGCAGCAGTTCATGGAGTATGTGTCAGAGCAGTGGCAGCTGTACCGTCTAGAGAAGGAGAAGGAGAAGCAGGAGCGGGTGAGTACAGAGGAGCTGAGTATGTTGGCTTCTGCCTGGGAATGTCCCTGGCTCCTGCCTAAGAATGCCAGCCTAGAGTTGTCCCTGCTGGGCCCCAGCCCCTGCCCACGGCTCTGTCTGCTCATTCCCAGCTTGGAAGTGGCACTCAGTGGGGCTGATGCCCATTGCTGTCATGTCTGAGTGGGCTGAGCCCCTTTCTGGCCGCAGCTGTGCCAGAGGTGACGCTTGGCTCTGGGGAGCTGTAAATCTCTGATGAAGTTCCGCTGTGCGGCTGTGCCAGGCTGTCGGCAGGGCAGTGCCCACTGGCAGTGTCACACGGCTGCACCAGCCCTGTGGTGCTCAGCAGTGTAAGTGCAGGTGTCTCCCACAGCACCTGAAGAAGAGCCAGCAAATGGAGACGGAGATGCTGTACGGCAGCACCCCACGGACACCCATCAAGCGGCGCATGCTCAGCCCCCACGCACCTGCCAAAGTAAGCAAGGTAAAATGGCCCTGCAGAGCAGTGTGGTGGGCTGGGGTCCTGCCAAGAGCTGAGCTCTCCCTGGGCTGGAGCACAGCCTTGGGCTGGCCTCGGCCCCATAGGGAGGTGTGGGGAAGGGTCAGGGTGCTGCAGCCCCACGGGAAGCAGTCCTGTGTGACGTGTGCTCTGCTTTCTCCTCAGCTCCACGGCACCTCCACCATCAGCGCCACACCCAACAGCACTGTTCGCTCAGCCTTTGGGGGAGCCATCTCCCACTCGCCCACATCTCGGCTGCCACCCTCTGGGAAGAAGGTCAGGGGCCCTTCTTGCTGTCACCCCGTGGTTTGCTGCCTCCCCTGCTCAGCTCGTGGGGGACAGAAGCCCCTGTTTGTCTGCAGTCTGCTCTGTGGGGCTACTGCCATCCTGCTGGGGTGTTTCTGGGACCTGAGGGAGGAGGAGGGTGCCGGAAAACCTTTCTCCAGCCCAGATTTCTAGTACATCTGTTCCATAGCGCTGAGCCTGCAGCTTGGGGAACCTTCAAAACGTGTGGGTGATGCTGGACAGGGCCTGAGCATCCTTGTCTAGAGAGGCATCTCTGCCTATGGCAGGGGAGTGGAATGGATTGGGCTTAAAGACCGTTCCCACCCAAATCACTGCAGGATTCTGTGCTGTATGTTTCAGGGCCCAGAATTGGACCCAAGTCTGGAGATCTCCTGGAGCCTGACACTGCTCTGGCTCCTCAGGGATGGGCACTGAAGCTGCTGCAGCTCTCCTGCCTCTGCTCATTTCCTACATCCCATAACTGTCACCTCTTCCCACAGTTTGGCTGGGCCCGGACCCCCACCCGCACGGCAGCGAAGCCCCCCCGACCCAAGCTGAGGGAGCGGAACAAGGAAAATGTGTCCCAGCTGGATGGAACCACCCTGAGCGGTGGGTGCACCCCCAGAGCCCCTGCCCAGCGTAACCACAGCGTTAGTTCTGTTGCCAGCACCTATTCTGAGTTTGCGGTAATTCACCTCTTCTAACCCCACCCCCCTCGCTGCACAGCACAGGACCTTTGCTCCCTCCTGTGTCCCCACACAGGCCCCTGTGTCCTCCCACCCCTGCCTGTGACCCCCCCAGGGAGAACTTCTAACAGAGTTGGTGGCAGAGGGCCCTGAGCAGCCACTGGGGACAGGCTGGGACACACCTGTGCAGAGACAGAGCCCAGGCAGAGCCCCTGAGGGTGGGGTGAGCAGAGGCTGGAGGGGGGCTGCTTTCCTCTCTCAGGGTGGGGGACCTTGGGGCTCCTGTCCTCCCATCAGGCTGGCCTGAGCCAGAGCTTTACCATCGTGACACTACCAAAAGTTTTTTACTCCTTACACATTTTAGTAATGAAAGGCATTAATGTTCATTGACTACAAGTTAACACAGTCCCATATTCATTTGTATTTCATCTCCTTTTGACAGCCTGGCCTGCCTCTCTGTCCCCACTGCACTGGGAGGCAGCAGCCCCCTCCCTTCCCTCATCCCTCTCTCTCACTTCTTGTTTCCACAGCGCGGACTTTCAAAGGCTTCCAGCTTTGAAAACACCTCGAATGTTCTCAACTCCACCACCAACAATGCAGCGTGATGAATCCCTGCACTGGCACGAGGCCCTGCCCTGGCAGCGATGCAGGGCCTGCAGCATCTCCCGCTCCACGATAACCTGCCCCTCGGAGGCTGCTTTAGAAATGTGCTTTTATTTAAAAAAAATTTCTAGGTGTTGTGAATAAAGTCCTTGTACAGCCCCCAGCTCTGGGTGTATTCGTGAGTGTCCCTGGAGGTGGGGAGGAGGCGATGGAAGGGGCACGGCTGGGGAGCCTCAGCCAATCAGAAAGGGCTCAGGCTGCAGCTTTATTGGCCAAACAAGTCCAGCAGCTCCAACGTGTCCTGAGCTTGCCCTTACCCCCATCTGGCAGCATCCACGGGCTGCAGGTCTTGGGGCTCTCACGGCTCCCGCACACGTACATAGGTGGTCCAGGGCCCACACACCACCTCCTCCACCCGCAGCCCCTTGGCCACCAGGTGCTCAACGCGGCGTGCCTGGTCAGAGCTGATGTTGTCCCCGTGTCCCAGCTGTCCGTATTTACCTGCAGACACACGATCAGGACATAACGTGGCCCTGGGGCCTCGCAGGGCAATTGCTCCTGGTGTTTGTGGGGAGGGAGGAACACAAGGGCCCCAGCACAGATGGAACTCGTACAGCAAGAGAGCCAAGAGCAAGAGAACAGGAATCAGAAGCTGCTCCTGAGGAGGCTGTATGGTCCCCAAGCAGAGATGCCACTTACCCCAGCCCCAGGTGTAGAGCTCCCCGCCTCCTGCAACAGGGACAGCACCATCAGACAGCGCCCGGTGAGCTCCGTCCCCTACAGTCCTCCCCCTACCCCAGGTGCCCGCCGGGTGCTGTCAGCCCTGGCACGCCGCAGTGCCCCTGCCCCCCCGGACACTCACGCGTGACGGCGGCCGTGTGTCGGGACCCACAGCTGACCGCGCTGACCTCCAGCTCCTGTGGCAGGTCCAGCAGTGCCGGGAACGCCTGGATGGAGATGAACGCAGCGTCCTCAGTGGTCAGCTGCTCCCGGCAGGGCGTCCGCTTGGTGCTCCCTGCACAAGAGGTAACAGCAGCATTGCTTGCAGGCTCGAACCGCACTGGCCCTCACGGAGCTGCTGGGGCTGTGCAGGAACCCGCCCACCCTGCCCTCAGCCTGGCCAGCGGCACTCACCTGCGCCCGTGCCCTCGTCTTGCGCTCGCTCCTCCGCCAGCGCTTTGGAGGGCAGAGCCAGCTGCCCTGACTCATTCCAGCCCCACACGTACAGGTCTCCTGCCTCTGTGGGGTGTGGGGAAAAACGCATCAGGCAGAGCTTAGCCCCGAGCCCCGCTCACCGGCAGCACCGGGTGCTCCAGGGACACTGATGCCTCGTATTCCCCAAGGCGGGTCCCTCCGGGGCCGTATGCTGCCACCAGCACCTCCACCTCCCGCGCCCAGCCCAGCCCCTTACCGCTAACGCTGGCCGAGTGCCACCCGCCCGCCGCCACCGCCTGCATGGGCACCCCGGCCAGCGCCTCCACCAGCCGTGGCTGCAGCTCTGACTCCAGCAGCCCGTGGCCCAGCTGCCCGTGCCTGCAGGGACACAGAGGGACAGACAGACACACCCACAGCCCGCTGCCCCCAGCTCCCGTGCCTCCTGCCCACAGTCCCCACCAAGCCCTTCCTGCTGCCGCCAACCCAGCTCCAGGCTGGCAGAGCCTGAGCAGCTGAGGGAACAACCACAGGGGAGCAGAATCAACCCCAGGAACGGGGAAAAGCCAAGCGCTAGTGGGAGAGCGATGCCCAGCAGCACCACCACAGCTGCAGCGAGGGGTCGGTGGGCAGCAGTGGGACACAGCACCAGCGGCTTTAGTTGTCAAAGATGGGGCAGAAGCAGGAGGAGCTGGCAGGAGCTGTAGGGGTGAGAGGAGCAGTTCGGCTGCAGAGTGGTGCCTGTTTGGTCTGGGGAGCTTCAATGTGACAGCTTAGGATGTCAACAGCAGTGCTGATGCACAGCACTGGAAAGGCTTCACATTCCATACGGAAAACCTGCAGAGGACTGAGGCAAAGAGACACTGAAGGCTAAGGGGCAGGGAAGGGCATGCCGAAATAGGAAAGCAGCTCTGGGCACCCCCTCACGAGAGGGCAACGGTGACCGCAGCCAGCAGTAAGAGAGGGGCTACAAAGGGGTGAGCTGGGCCAGCACCTGGCTACCACACAGCACAGCTGCCACACTGCAGGGCACAGTGGGCACAGACATGCGTGAGAGGATTCTCAGCTGTGCTGAACAACCAAATTCCAAAAAACTTAATTCTCAAGTACACATCCCCACATGTAGAAACCTTTCCTCTGAAGGGAAGGCAAGAAGGACCAAATAATGTAGCATCTGCAAAGCAACAACTGCTGCTGTAAGCCGAGTGTTGTGTTTGCCATGAGCTGTGTTTGCTACCAGCTAGTCCAGAGCCAGCAACCGAGGAGCAGGGACCGGGGAGTGGAACACTCCCGAAAGAGTGGAACAGGAAAGGCACTGGGCCAGGGCACGCAGCTCTGTGACAGTGACTGATGATCAGTGCTGGGTTTGTCTTCCATAAGCAGCAAAGAGGGACACAGCAACCCTTCCAGTCTACAGATGAGAACAACTAGTTCCTCTGGCCAAGCCTCATCACGCACCAGCAGAACTCAGGGATCCAGGGCACGGGGACCTGTGGCTGGGCTCTCCAGCACCTTCTAGGAAAGCCTGACTGGGGCAGCAAATACACAGATAACTCCCTAATGAACAACTGTCCCAGAGTGACTGTATGATGCTTGTATCCCCAATTGTCTGCTCTGTTTATGCTGCATATTAAGTTTTGCACCTTTAAGACTAGTTCTGAGAGTGAAGGGGGGGAAAAGAAGCACCCAGTTTGTTTTCAGGAACTGCACTCACTCCCCCACATCTTTCTCCTAGACTGTTTTCTGCAGCACAAACAGACAGCAGGAGAGAGCTCTCCTTTGCTTTTTAGTTAATTTTTTTTTTAATTAGTTGATGGAGTGAAGTTCCCTAGACTATGACTGTTCTTCTTCTTGGAACTGTTCGAAACGACTCAAAACTGAAAACCCAAAAGAACACCAAAAGCTCACACCTGTAACACACCAAAGCCTAGAACGCTGCATTCCAGCACTGCAAAGACCAATAAAAGACTAAGTAAGCCAACCTACACCTCACTAAAAAAACTATCTAAATTTGCGATCTCTTCAGAACAGCAAGAAATTTTATTGTTCAATATTATTCATTTTTTATACTTGTGAATACTTTGCTTATTAAATAAACAGATTTTTTCCACTTTTCTCCAAAGAAATCTTTTCCCAGAGAAAAGCAGGAGGAGCCATTTGAATTTATTTTTTAGAAGAACCCCATTCAGAAATCTCCTCCCAAAATTTACCCTAAACCAAAAAACGACAAAAGCCTTTGTGAGAATAAACTGAGCAGTACCACCCGCCTAAATGCACCCAAGTTCAGCTGCTGGCAAGGCACTGGGGCTGGAGGTTTTTCCCAAGGGGTTGGCTCCCCTCCCAAAGGCTGCAGCAGAGGGACCTGGCACTGAACTGTCACAGACTGATGGAATCTATCTCCAGAAACACAAGAGCTTTGCTGCCAGCTGGTGCTTGTGTGGCAAGTTTCAGAGGAGCAGGGACAGAGCAGGGACACTGATGGTCATACAGAGACCCAAGTGTCCTCAGAGACTGCCAGAGGCTGAGGGAGCCGAAAGTTCAGAGCAGAGGCCAGAGTAAGTAGCCAGAGACGCAGCACCCAGAGAGGATACAGGGCTGCCCGTGGGGCCAGCGAGGGTGGACTCAGTGGGAAAAGGGGCATGGCCAAGCCAGAGCTCCCTAAGAGAAGCCATGAGTTGGGATGCTGGTAATGGGGGGACCTGGCTCAGGTGAGGGACAGATCCCGTCAGCATGCGGGTGAGCACTGGGCACCTGCAGCTGGTACCCCACTATTTCTTTCAGCTGTAAACTTGTATCATTCCCAAGTCCACCCCCACGGGAAAGTCAGGAGGCATATCCTGACCCCACGCAGTGTGCACAGGCTAACGGGGGCTCAGCGCCTGAGATGACCCCCATTCCGACATCCTCTCATTTGCACTCCCCCCAAAGACTCCCCGTATCCCCCACATCCCTTCCGCACTCTCGTGCCCCTTCTGCATCCCCACCGTCTCTGCATCCCACCAGCACAGCGTCTGTCCCGCAGTTCCTGAACTCCCACCCGCTGCCGTCCCTCCCCCGCACCCCTGTGCCCCCACGGCCCCCGCTCACCTGCCACCGCCCCAGGTAAAGACCTCCCCGGCGGCGCCCAGCGCCAGGGCGTGCTCCGTGCCCAGAACCAGCCGCCGCGCCCGCAGGCCAGCCGGCAGCGCGGTGAAGAACGGCGGCCGCGGCGTGGCGAAGCCGCCGGGCAGGAGCGGCAGCGGCTGGCGGGGCTCCGGCGGCAGCTCCCGGCTCCAGGCGGGCTCGTCCCGCAGCGCTCCGCTCAGCGCCGCCTCCCGCCGCCAGGCGCGGGCCGCCGCCGGGCTCCGCAGCACCAGGTGCGTCTCGGACGGCAGCGCCTCGGCCCAGCCCGGCAGCCGCCGCCGCAGCCCCGCGCTCCGCACCTCCAGCCCCGCGCCTGCCGCAGCGGCATCTCAGCCACCGACGCTGGGGACGGCCCGGGGACGGGACGGGAACGTCACCGGGGCACCGGCGAGGAGCATCCCGGGGGAACCGGCGCGGTGGGAAGGCTGGGGGGCGGGAGGGGGCCGTCCCATCCCGGGGGGAGCGGTGTCAGGGGAAGGGGCGGACGAGACGAACCGAGGCGACCGGCGCGGCAGCGCACGGTGGGAACGGGGCCCGCCCTCCCGGGGAGCGCCAAGGGTAAGCGGGCACGGACCGGCCAAGGGCCGCACGGGAGGGACTGGGAGCGGGGCTCCGGGCGGGCCGGGGGCGCTCACCGGTGTCCACGACCACGTAGCTCCAGGCAGGCCACAGGCGGGAGATCCCCTCGGGGCCCGCCTCCAGCCGCCACGGGCCCGGGCCCGGGCCCGGCTCCCCGGCCGCCTCCTCGAGGCTGAACCCGAACGCGAGCCAAACGCAAGGAGCCGCCGCCATGCTCGGGGCGGCACCGGGAGAGGAGGAACCGGACGTGACGGCGGACGGACAGACGGACAGAGGCCGGGCCGTGGTCCAACAGTAGCTTTAGTGTTACCGGCGGTTACCTAGCTCCGCCGCGCCGGTCCCGCCCCGGGTCGGCCGTCCCGGCTAAGGCAGACGGTGGCAAAGGCAGCGGCAAGCCCCATCCTCCCCCTCGTCCCGGGGCACCGGCCGGGCGCTGCCGGGGGCAGCGCGGCCCCGGCCCCGGGCAGTGCTGAGCCAGCTCCGCGTGCATCCGGACCCCGCCAGGGCCGCCCTGAGAGCAGCGTGATGGCCTCAGCAGCGTGTGCAGCGTGCGTGGAGCCCCGTGGGCCCTCAGGCGTGGCCAGGGTTGGGCTTGATGAGGCCGTAAGCCACTGCCTGTGCCAGGCTCTCCTGGGCCGCCTGGGCCACCCGCGGCTTGTCCTTGTCCTTGGCAAGCACGGAGAGGATCTCCAGCATCTCGCTGGCGATGAGCTGCTCGGCCACCTCCCGGGCAGCTGCCATCATGTTCATCACCACCACGGCACCACGGTGCTGCAGCTCCACACTGGGGCTCAGCAGCAGGGCCTGCAGGATCTCCAGCCAGTGCACCGTCTGCAGGAGAGTGGGGCCAACATCATCAGGGACCCTAAGAGAAGGATCCCAGCTCCCCCTCTGTCTTCTGGGGCCAGGGCTCCAGGCCACCGCGGGGAGGGAATAGGGGAACATGGGGTGCTGTCCAAAGGTCTTGGGTCTTCCCAGCCCACCCTGGGCACTCACCACCTGGGGAATCCGCTTGCAGATGGGGGGATGCAGGGCAGTCAGCATGGCCAGGGTCCCCGAGGCTGCCCGCCGCAGCTTCTCATCCTCCTCCCCACTGTACAGGACCATCAGCTTCAGCCGGTCGCTGCCCTCAGCCAGGAACATCTCCTGCACCTGCAGAGGGGAAAGAGGAAGGACTGGGTGGGGGTGTGGTGATCCAGCAGCCCAGCACAGACCCCAGCCCATCCCGGCCTTCACCTCCTTGCTCATGGCCATGTTGCACATGCACTCAGTTGCGGCCAGCCGGATCAGCTCGTGCTCCTCAAACATGTACCCCTCAATCATGGGCACAGCCCGCTCTTTCAGGATCTTCTGCCTGGCAGACAAGCAGGCAGTCAGCACTCCCTGCCCAGGGCAGCCCGCCAGGCTCAAGGGGACAGCCAGCCCCCCTCTTCCCCCATCCCTACCGCAGCCTCTCGCTGATGCCAGCCAGGTTGGTCAAGGCCATCAGCCCCTCAAAGTTCTCCAGGCCCGTGCGCTGCAGGTGCAGGAGGCTGACCAGGGGCCGCACCACCTCATAGATCTGTGGAGAGACAACACGTGGGGCTGAGTCAATGCCCACTGCTGCTCCCACATGAGCCCCTGCCTGGCAGACCCAACCACCAGCCCCAGCACTCACCCGCTCCCCAGGGAATGCCATCTCCGGGTTGGAGGTGATGGTGATCTTTGCTAGGGCCTGCGCTGCCTTGGTCTGCCCCACCTCAGTGCCCTCCAGGGACAGTGGGATCAGAGCCTGGGGGCAGAAACAGCAGCTTGTCCTGCAGCCAAGGCCACAGCACCCAGGGCAGCCACAGCGTCCCCCAGCCTCATGCCCGAGGGAGCCAGTGCAGCCCCTGCTAAACAACAGGGCCCCAGCTCCCCCAAGCCCCAGCATCCCCTGGAGCGGAGCAGGGCAGAAGCACAGCGGGGTCCATGCTCTCACCTTGCCTCCTCCCTGAGCAACCACACCACCCCGGTCTTCTGCCTCCTCCACCAGTGCCAGGAACACTCTAGGGACCAAGTGTGACTAGTTGCAGCACTTGAATAATCACCAGGCTGCACCAAACTCCTGGACATTCCCCCTACTATCCAGGAGCTGGCATTCACCACAGGCACATAAGTTCAGCAGCAGGATGCTGGCAACCTGGGAAGCCAGCTCCTTCCTGTCCCTGGCATGCTCGCACCTGGAGATCAGCTCCCGACAGGAGTTGGTGAGCGCTGGGTTCTCGCTCTTCACCATGCAGGCCAGAGCCGACACCACTCCGGCCGTCAGCAGCTTCCGCACACGCCGCTTCACAAACTCCGGCTTGTCCTGTCCCACAGGCAGGGTCACTCTTGGCTCAGGAGCACCCTGGTGAGGTGCTCGACCCCAGCCCTGTGGGCCTCAAGGGCACCCTGTCCACACCTGGGGCCCCTCGTCCCAAGCACAACCGTGCCCCGCTCACCTTGGGGTGCTGCTCCGGAATGTGCTGCTTGGCATACTTGGCCAGCTCCAGCATCTGTGGGTCTGGCTCTTCATGGTCATAGCTGTTGGTGCAGTTCACCAGCGTGGAGGCAACAGCATAGAGCACACTCCTGTCCTCTGACTGTGGCGACAGTGGGCACCTGTCACGCTCACAGCAGGGAGGAGCGGCCAGGACTGGAGCCCACCCACTCCACCCAAGAGCATGAGCCCCACACCCGCTCCAGCACACTTGGTGCCAGGGTGCCCACCCCACAGCTCTCGGTATGCACCTTGGCCAGGTGGAACATGGCCTGCATGGCTGCCTTGTCCTCCACAAACTCCTCCTTGACGTCTGCATCGAAGGTGAGGTAGGCCAGGCCCTCTACAGCCCAGCGCCGTGTGCCCGCATCGATGGCCTCGTTGCAGAGCCACCTGGGAGAGCGGCCCCTGAGTCTGGCTGTGGACAGCCCAGCTGCAGGGAGCCCAGTGCGGGGCTCCTTGCCCTCCCCCCCACACCTGGTCCCGCTCACTTGCGGCACTGCTTGGCCAGCTTCATGGTGGATCCCTCGGCAAACTGCTTCATGCTGAAGTCCGTGCCTCCAGCAGATCCCAGCTTGCAGAGCCCCTGTGGCCACGAACAGAGTATGGGAGCAGGAATGGATGTAGGCAACCTGACGAGTCTCCTGGACCCCCAGCAATGCTGCGACTGGTGGTCCCGCACCCCCAGCCCACCCTAGGGCCCAGCCCCACCGCACCCTGTCCCACCACGCTCACCACGAGCGCACGGATGCGGATGCTGTCCCTCTCGCTGTGCTTGTAGATCTCCTTGAGCAGGTTGACGCCGTTGGCCGTGATGAAGGAGGCGCGCTTGGCCTTGTCGGCTGCGTGGATCAGCGCCTCCACCGCTACCAGCTGGTGGGCCTCAGAGACAGAGGCACAGAGGGACAGCACACTGTCCATGATCCCCTCCAGCTCTAGCACCCTGTTCCCAGCGTCTGAGGGACCCTGCAGCAGGCACGACACTGTCTGAATGGCCCGCAGCTTTCCCGGCAGCTCGTGCCCCTCGAACCAGCTCCTTCAGGGGAAGACCACCAGAAAGGGTCAGGATGATCCACTTGCCTCTTCCTGCCCCAGCTGCTGAACCTCCCCCACAGCAGGTCCCCACTGGGTCTGCAGTCAGCTTTAGCACTGAGGGTGACAGGTGCTGCCAGGCTGCAGGTGACAAAACCCCTGTCACCCCCAGGACAGCCTGGCTCACCTCACATAGTCCTCGCACAGATGGTGGAAGTTTTCCCTCTCAGCATCACACTTCAGGTCCTCATACAGTTTGCTCAGCAGAACAGAGGTGCTCATCCGGGTGTTCTCTGTCACGGGCAGGCTGCCCGAGCTGCCGCACACGGTGCTGCCCACCTCCAGGATCTTCTTCAGGCCTGGGAAAGGTCGGACAGCCCAGTGAGGGGCACAGTGGTATGTGCAGACCTGGGGCAGAGGAGCACGATGCCCCAGCAGGACATTGCTAGCCATTCCACTGACCCTGGTCAATCACCCAGAGGCTCAGGCTGTTGTTGGTCTCCTTTGGTGACTTCCTGGGGACCACCTTGATGAGCAGATTGAGAGCGTTGTCACGGCCGTGCGCCGAGGCCCCTTCCAGCACTAGCAGCTCCAGGAGGTGCTTGATCAGTAGTTTCAGGTCCCTGGAGGAATCTTCCAAAAAAAGACAGTGCCCGGCCGTCAATACCCTGGGCATGGCCTCACCCCCACGGTGGTACAGCTGGCAGAGATGCTGCCATGACCAGGGGCTTCTGCCTCCTGTTAACCCAGGATCAGAGCCCAGCTTTGCCGCAGGGAGCAGTGACAGGGCTGCAGCCAAAAAACACCATGGCATCTCTGCACCTACCTGGGGCTCTCCCCGTACAACAGCCAGCCAGGGCAGCCCACACTCACCCAGCACCACTGCATCCTCCTTCCCACGGAACTCTTTCTGCAGCCCCTCCTTCAGGGAATCAAATATCACGTGCAGCAGGTTGCAGGCAGCCAGGGACACTTGCTCGTGCTCCACGCCCAGCACCGCCGCAAGACGGGGTGCCCCCAGTTCTGCCAAGATGGCCGTGGTCTGCAGGCACAAGCACACTTGTCTTCCAGAGGCCTTGGGGAAGCCGTGGTGTTTCCCAGCCCCTTATCAGGGTGGTTTCCTCTCACAAGTTCAGGCCTGGCATGTAACAACTCAGAACTCCCCTGTCTGACACTTTGCAGCCTCCCCAGCATGGCTTTCCCCGGGCCCAGCCGTGGGGTGTGGTGGGACCTACACGAGAGCGGTGGCCGGAGCACAGCCCCACCAGTGTGCGCAGGGCTGCCAGCATCAGGTCAGCCTTGGCCGTGTCCAGCAGCTGCATCAGCAGCCGCACACCATCGCTCTGGAAGATTTTCTCTGCTCCAGCCTCTTCTCGTGCCAGCACAATCAAGTTCTGCGCAGCCTGGGGAAGGAGAGTTCTGTCTGGGTCACAGCAGCACAACTGTGCACAAGGAACTGCTGGCAGCTGCAGGCACCCACCCTCCGCCCCTGTGTTGGGGAGCGTTCTGTGGGAAGCAAGCCCGGTCTGCCCAGGCAGCACCACTCAGCCACTGCTGGCCCAGGAGCAACAATCCTCCCCTCCTCTCCTCCCAGCCACAGCACTGCGCCCCGCGCCCTGAGCTCAGACTTTCTGCTTCTTGTCCGCATCCTTTTCATCAAGATCCAGCAAGATCTGGAACATCTGCTCTACTTTTGAGTCTGTGCAGGACATGGCCTTCATCTGCAACAGAGAAGAAAGAGTGGCTCAGTCCACCCCACATTCTCCCGCTACCCACAGCCACAGGTGGCCGGCAGCCTCCCACTGCCCCCCTGCTGACCTTCTCGTGCATGCTGCTGCCCAGGGCACGCAGGGCCTCCTGGAATGCCTTATTCCTGGGCTCCAGGCTGACGCAGCGCTGCAGGTCACTGACAGCCTGGTCCAGGCGGCCCAGCTGCTGCAGCGCCTGGCTGCGGCGGAACAGCGCCTTCACATCCCGGCCGTCAGCTTCGATGGCTGCGCACAAGGGGGTCAGTCAGAGCCCATGGGCGTCTGTCGCAGAGCCCATGGCCTGCCCCAGCCTGCCCCGATGGGCAGCTCAGGGACTGGTCCTCCCAGCCCCCACTGAGAGTACCTTTAGTCGCATCAGCCTCTGCCTTACTGTAATCCTCCTGTGGAGAGACAAGAGAGGGAAATGCCTGAGCACTGCCCCATGCAGCCTACAGCCCTAACTTTGGCGACTGGGGACAGGATGGGAACAGCATCACTGGAGACAGTGAGCCAGTACAGTGGGACACTCATTCTTCCCCAGAATACCACCCCCAGATGATGTCCAGGGAGCCCTACGGCCCCCAGTGCTTTTCAGGCACTTCTGGTCTACTCAAGCCCCTAAAGTTCCTTGTGTTCATGCCCTGCCCAAGACACAGATCCCCTGCCAGAGATCAGAGACACTGAGACTGCTTGGGAACAGCCCCAGCCAGCCGGGCAGGTTCCTGCAGCGCCGCGGTGACGCACCCGCGCAGCGCTCACCAGCTTCAGGTAACATGCGGCCCGGTTGCGGTGCAGCACGGCGCGCTCCGACACGGCATCGCTCAGGCTCAAAGCTTCCGTGTAGGCAGCGAGGGCGGCTCCGTGATCCCCCGCCTGGAACAGCGCGTTACCCCGCGCCCGAAGCTGCTCCGCCGTCACCTGCCCATGGGCACCGGCTAGGACACGGCCCTGGGCCCGCACGGGCGGCTGCCCAGGGATGGACCCAGGACAGGGACCCCCAGGACAGGAACCCCCGGGACAGGAACCCACGGGACAGGGATCCCCGGGACGGGAACCCCCGGGACAGGGACCCTCAGGACGGGAACCCCCGGGACAGGGACCCTCAGGACGGGAACCCCCGGGACAGGGACCCCCAGGACAGGGATCCCCGGGACAGGGATCCCCGGCACAGGGATCCCCGGCACAGGGCCCCGCCCGGCTCTGCTCACCGGCTCCTCCATCGCGCCGCTCCCGTGACGTCACCACTGATCGCCTGGGGAACCCGGACGCCACCGCCCTTGTCACGTGACGGGGCGCGGCCGGAGGCGGGCGGGGCCGAGCCTGCAGCGCCGCCCCGCGGCCCGGCGGTGCCAGCACCGACCACCGGCGCCCTCGTGGGTGTCCCCCCCACACCCGCACCCCGCTGCACCTCGGAGTGCGAGTGTCCCCCCCGTACACCCCCGTATTTAACCCCGGGGTGCGAGTATCCCCCCTGTACAGCCCCCGTACTTAACCCCGGGGTGCGAGTGTCCCCCTCGTACACCCCCCCGTATCTAACCCCAGGGTGCGAGTGTCCCCCCCCGTACACCCCCTGTATTTAACCCCGAGGTTCGAATGCCCCCCCCGCGTATACTCCTCGTATTTAACACCGAGGTGCGAGTGTCCCCCCCGTGCTGCACCCCGGGATGACCCGACCCGACCCGACCCCCCCCATGTCCCGCGGCACCCCGGAGTACAAGCCCCCCCCGTGCACACCCCCTGCCCCGCCCGTGGCCGCCCCTCAGCAGCCCTGGCTGGGGCGTGTCAGTCTGGGGGCACCGTGGGAAGGCCGGGTACCGGCCAGGTGCCCCCCCGGGGGTCCACGGGACACGCGACAGCCACAGGGCAGCAGGTGGCGGAGGTGGCACCGTCGCGTCCGGTAGAAGTGGCAGAGGTCGATGGCCATAAGCAGGAGGACGAGGAGCCCATAGAGCCCCACGAAAGGCAGGGCCAGCGGGTTCCTGCGGGGTGGGGCACTTCAGGAAGGGGCAGCCATGACCCTCCCAGGGCGCAGTGGTAGTGGGGAGGGCCACCAGGGCCCACTGTGGGCTCCAAAGGACACCACAGCCCTTGTCCCAGCAACCATGAGAAGCCCCTGGGGATGTGCCAGGAGCCCCAAGGGCTCCCCATCCTCAGCAGCACAGCCGGTTGCAGCCCTGCTCACCTGAGTAGACCAGGGCTTTCCAGGCTGGAGAGGTTCACTCCAGTGAGGGCTTCCAGGGCCAGCTGAGAGCAGCAGGATTTGAGAGCGTCCAGGCTGGGCTGGCAACAGTAGCGGTGGCCGGGGGGGTCCGTCAGCCGCGGGCAGTAGAAGCCGGGGTGGGAGCGGCCATCAGGGCCCACGTAGCCCTCGCAGAGGTGCAGGTTCTGCACCAAGACTGCAGCGGGGAGCAGGGGATCGGAGAGGGCCGGGAACAAGCCCCCACTGCAGGGACCACAGAAACTGTGCAGTGCCTGTAGGACAGGCTGCCAGCTCCAGCGAGATTGTCCTTGACGTGATGCAGCAGAGCAGAGCCCTCCCAACCCCAGCAGGGCTGGGCTGAGCTGGGCTGGGGGCTCACCCGTCCCAAGGAGCCTGGCTAACGGGGCACAGGGGCCCCCGCTCAGCTTTCAGAGCGGGCTACACCCCACGAGGCAGCAGTGGCTGAGCAGAGCTCCCCCGACACTGCCTTCTGGCAGCCATGGCCATTTATGCCGTGACCTCCGGTGGTCACCAAGGCCTCGGCAAGGGCAAACACAGGCAAGGGTGGTGATGGTAGCAGAGGGGGGGAAGCCCTCAGGACATCAGGTCAGCCCCCATCCCCCATGCTGAACCCCCTCCCTATTCCCCATCACCCCACAGGGACAGCACTTAGACCCCACAGATGTTCTGCAGTGGGAGTAACCCCAGCACCACCACACCTGGCCACCATCCCCAGTATGGACCACCCCCCTCACTGCAGATCACTGGCTCCCAGCACAGACCCCCCCAAACTCCGTTCTGGGCTGTCGGGGAGCAACCCTCAAGGGACAAGGCCCCATCAGGGATGGGTTCAGGGAACAGGAGGGGCAGGAAGGGGGCTGTACCTGACCCAAGGATGTTGGGGAACAGAGCTGTGATAAGGAGCAGCCGGAGCAGGTGCCCATCCAGCATCTTCATGGCCAGCCCTGGGCCGAGGCAGTTCTGGCTCCAGTGGAGGCAGAAACCACAGCCCCTCCTGCTCCCGCCTCCATCGCAGCCTCCACCAAGAGCCGCTCAGAGCCATTAGAGCCTCCTGCACTCGCTCTGTCCACAGGGATCGGGGTGGAGGCGGGAGCATCAGTAATGAGCTTCTGGGGCCAGGAGAACGATGACAGGCTCCCTCCCCAGCTGGATGCAAGGCACCAGCTGCCACATCCAGGGCCCCAGTTGGGCACCGGGGCCCGCCCTGGGAGTCCCTGAGCGGGCAGTGGACCAGGTGCAGAGGGCACTGCGAGGTGCTGAGCTTCCAGAGGCCAAGCCCATGGGATGTGGATGTGCTGGGGGTTGCGCAGGAATCGTGGAATCACAGAATCATTTAGCTTGGAAAAGACTTCTAAGCTCATCCAGTCCAACCCAACCAAGCCAGAGCTGAGGCAGTTCCCCACCTCACCCAGTCCTTCCCAACTTAGTAAGTAGCCCCAGGGGGCTAGGAAGCACGGCATGTGGTTCCCACAGCAAGCAGGACCATGCTCTGGTGACATGGTGTAATTAGCTGGGACTCAGCCACTGCAGCTGCAGCGGAGTGGACTGCCAGGCTCCCTCTGCAAAGGGGCTAAAGGGTCTGGATTTGGGGGAGGCACTCCCACGCTTCACCCAAGCATTGCTGCCCGAACAAGGAACCGACTCCTGCCCAGCACCAGGCACTGCCTGCCCTCAAGCACAGCTGGGCATGGCCATGTCACCAGCCTTACACGTGTCTGGGGCTCCTGGCCAGATCTTCAAACTGGCCTCTGCCTATCTCCCCACAGCACACCGTTCCCGCTCCCCGGAGTGAGTCACAAACCACACATAGACCAGGGCCCTTGGAAACAGCCTTGTGTTCCCTATGAGCTCTAGGAGAGCTCATTCCCAAGTCCACAGCACTTCCTCAGGCAGCTGCCCAACACCACCAGGGCTCCTGGCCTCCCCTTGCTGCCCGGCATTGGCCCCTGCCCCAGTGGGTGGCCACACTCCTGGGCAGCCTGCCTGTGACAGGGCAGCGGTGTCTGTCCCACCAGCAGCAGAGCCCAGTCTGCTGCCCCGCCCAGCCATGCTCAGCCCACCCGGCACCGTGTCCAGTAGTGTTTGGTTCAGCCCTACCACAGCAGTTCATTCCAAAATCTATCTGAGAACATGGAACTAATAAATTAGAAAGTGACAGCAGCAGCCTCTGCCAGTCTGGCCCCTCCTGCCCGTGTCCGCCACAGTTCTGCTGGCCTCGCTCCACTGCTGCACTGGTGCTGCTCCTGTGCTGTCCAGCCGCTCCACTCCTCTCCTGCTCAACGCTACCCCAGGCGGATGCGGAACGTGGCGATTTCCATGGGGTCCAGGTGGATGTTGGTGCTGTTGGAGGCCATGCCCAGCGGGTACATCAGTGTCAGTGAGGTGGGCTGCAGAGAGCCCAGCTCCAGCCCCTGGAACAGGCCTCCCAGAGCCAGCTGGGGAGAGAGGAGGAAGAAGCGGGGACGCCCAGGTGAGGATGTGATGCCTGGGGCAGCACTATGCCCAGGACAGCCTGACATGTTCCATGACTGTCATGCCGAGGTCCCAGACCAGCTCTGACCCAGAGGAGGTGTGGGGACAGCCTGGCCCTACCTTGCCCTGGCTGGTGGTGCAGTTGAAGCCCAGGTTCTTTGCCTCCAGGCTGCAGTCAAAGCCTTTTCGGTGCAGGATCAGTGCTGCCTCAGCCGATGGTAGCGAATCCTCCTGCAGGGAGCTGGAGCTTGAGGCACAGCTCTGGGGACAGCAGGGGCAAGACCCCCACCAGAGTCCCACCGCCCCTGGGTCGTAGCTCACCTCTGCCTGCAGCATCCGCAGGTTGAGGATGTGGAAGTCGCAAGGAAGGGTGGTGGCGAGGGGCACAAAGGAGCGCAGGGCTGGCAGGGCTGGCTTCTCCAGCGCCACTGGCATGACCAA
Organism: Hirundo rustica; assembly: GCF_015227805.2. NCBI lineage: Eukaryota > Metazoa > Chordata > Aves > Passeriformes > Hirundinidae > Hirundo > Hirundo rustica. The sequence goes on from NC_053462.1 coordinate 19,998,599, forward strand.
GGCCTCAGCATTCAGGTGCATGGAGGTGATGTGGCTCAGCAGGGAGGGGAAGCTGATGGGGCGCTCATCCTGCACCTGCCAAGCAGCACACGGTCAAGCGTGGGCCCAGGAAGCCAGGCAGAGCCTGGGCAAGGCCCACAGAACCCCCATTCCAGCAGTGCCACGAGACCGGGCGCCTGCCAGCGCAGTGCACACAGAGCTGCTCTGCCCAGGCAGGTCCCCTCTCCCCAGCACCCAAACGCGACCCTGGCTAGCGGATGGTCGGGCTACAGACCTACTGCAAGCCTGGCTAGACTAGTGGCTAGCAGCTAGTGCACGAGACAGGGAGAGACAGCAGGGCCAGGCTGGCCATTACCTCAGGGCTGCCAGTCCTGGTGCCAGGGAAGCTCAAGGCTTTAAACATGGAGACCAGTTTGGAAAAGAAGCCGGAGCTCTGAATGGGTGGCACAGCAGACGCAGAGGGCAGCGAGGGGATTGGACAAGAACACTGTGATTATGAGGGCAATGTGGCTCCACAGGGACAGATCCCACTGCACGTCCTGCTCTCCCCATGCCCCCTGCTCCAGGCCCCATCCCTGCCAGCACAGTGGGATAAGAGGGGAGAGGACGCTGCATCCCATCACGTGCGGCTTTCTGCAAATGCCTCCACCCTGCTCCATCCCAAGGCAGGGCTGGGCTCTCCCGTCCTGCTGCCTCACAGCCAGCACCTTGTTGGCAGTGCTGCGGCGCTCCAGGAGGAGCCGGAACCGGTTGCAGGTAAGCTTATTGTCCTTCAGCCCCTGGCCCAGGCCCCGGTTGTCATCCTGCATGAGGCGCCGGTCCAGGATCACCTCCAGCTGGCCTGTGGAGAGCGAGTCCTTGCAGCCTAGGCTTTACCAGGCACCAGCCACACCCCACAGCACAGAGCCGCCAGAGACAGCAAGACCAGGGCACCCTCCCCATCCTGCAGCACCCTCCTCCCCTACTTCCCTTGGGGAGGACAGCCCTAGCTCCACAGCAGGTCCCCAAGGCACAGAGCCCGGCTGTGGTATTTCTTCACGAGACTACACGACCGCCAATAGCAAAAAGAAAGAGGCTGTTCTTTGTCCGGGAGGGAAACAACACCCGGCTCACCGCTGTGGAGGCTGGAGACCCCCAGGGCCTGGGCTGTGAGCAGCGTCAGGCGGCTCTGCGTGTCCTGGATGTAGGCCATGGCAGGCATTGGGTAGAAGTTGGCCTGCAGTGGCAGCTTCCGCTGGTACCTGCGGGGCTGGATCTGCCAAGGGACAGAGATCAGTGGCCAGAGGTGGCTCTCACAGGGCCTGGTGTCAGAGCACTGTCCCCCTGTGGGCAGCTGCTGTCCCTCCCCAGCCTGCTGCATACCTGGAAACCATTGAGGTCCGTGAAGAAGGTGTCATCACTCTCAATGTCAGTGCTGAAGCGCAGGGCCAGCTCCTTGTTGATGTGGTCACGGATGTCCACCAGGCAGGACACATCCAGGGACAGGCCCTCCACCCCTGTGGATAGGCAGTGAGAGGCTGTGAGGGGGCAGCATTGCCCAGTTCCCTGGGCCACTGACACCTGGCACAGCCTCGAGATCTCACCTGGCACGTTGTACAGCCGCACCACGGTCTGGACATGCTGGTAATAGCTGGCAACCTCTGAGAAGAGGGGTCCCTCCATCACTCGCACCACTGGGGGGTCCTTGGGAGCGTAGGGCTGGGGGAAGGAATAGCAGTGCTGAGCTGCTGCCTGAGGACAGTCCTGCGGGCACAGCTGTCAGCTGGCTTCCAGGGGTGGGGCCTATACCTTGGCTTCGCCATCAGGCAGGAAGAGATAGGCCCCACTTTTGTCCTTGGAGGTTCTGGTGCCGTAGACGAGAAATTCACTGCTCACCCTGTGCCCCTGCTCCTCCCCGGCTTGGCGCAGGCTCTGCAGGCGTGGGCCGGCACAGCAGTAAGCGCACGAAGCAGCGGGATGTACCCCTCCCCTCCTCCACCCCACGCCCTGTCAGAGCCCTGCACTCACCTGCAGCAGGCCCGTGCGCCCCAAGAAGCAGGCCTGCAAGTGCTGGTTCTCCAGGCAGAAGTCTTCAGCAGCGGCCGGGAAGATGTGCAGGGGCACAGCCTTGGGCTTGTGCACGGGCACGTCCCGGCCGTGCAGGTACAGGCGCGTGGAGGACCTTGGTGTGGCGTGGCCATCCAAGGACTTGTGCAGCTGCAGCACGCGCAGCCCCAGCGCGGGCAGGCGGGCCAGGACAGACACCTGCAGGCAGCGTGGGGACCTGAGCCAGCCCCCCACGTCTGGGGAATGGCTGGGGGTCAGTGGGGCAAAGACCCTGCTCAGCACTGTGGGGCCTCTGCTGAGGAGGGACATGTGGGGAGACCTGGGGGTTCGACAGCTGTGGGACCTTGTGCTGCGGGGCAGGGATGGAGCAGAGCTGCAAATGGCATCCTGATAGCGTGAGGGATGGGAGGCTGGCACACATGGGCTATGAGTGTGGGGCACCCCATACCTGGTAGACATCGGGCACCACATCTGTGGCAGAGTTCCATGTTGCACTGAGCTGGGAGGGCAGGGGCTGCCCCTCCTCGGAGAGCACACGCACGTCCGGGGAGTCCACCAGCACTGTCACCACGCTCAGGCGCTCCTGCTCCAGCGGGTTGAACACCACCAGGAACCTGTGCGGGGTAACACAGGCATGGCATCCCAGCCTCACAGCATCTCAGATGTCCCACACTACCTACGGATCCACTGCGCCTACCCTATGCTTCACGTGTACTCACTCACCGCCTCCCCACAGTCCCATAAGTCCCCAGAGCTAGGCAGGAGGCCCTACCGAGGTGAGGTGTCCATTTTGACCACTGTCCTCTCTGGGAGAGAGTCCTGGCTGGAGCGTGTCTCATCCTGGGGAGGAGTAGTAAAGAGCTGGGGCCCTTTTCCTGGCCTCTGCAGCACGGAGTTGCTCCCGGGGGAATGGGGACAGCATGCCAGATGCAGGGAGCCAGGGGCTGGTGCTGCTCACCATGCCAAGGAACGGTGCAGCTGGGTCGTGGCGGTATGTGTCCTTGTCCCCCAGCACGAGGTAGTGCGCAGCATTAATGATGACATGCTTGAGGTTGGTGAGGGAGTGGAGCAGCCTGGGCAGAGGAAGAGTGAGCCACCTGGGACCATCACCCCCATCTGCCCCAGGATTGCCCCAACACCTCCTCCATCTCCCCATGAGAGGGAGGACCTCTCCACAGCATCCCCATACCCAGCCATTCTCCCAACCCTGAGCCCATCAGCCCCACTCTGCGGGCGCCCTGGTCCCCACACACACCGGACTCCGTAGTCCACGGCCACAGCTTCCTTGGCGGTGCCCGCGATGGCATCATGGTGCTGGAAGAGGCCCAGGTTGCGGCGAGCGTTGCTCAGCAGGGCGTAGTCAGAGAGCGGGTACCTGCCATCAGCACTGGCACGGCGGGCATGGGCGAGTGCCAGGCTATACAGGATCTCTGCCCCCCTGCGCAGAGACGCTGAGGGTCACTGAAGGTCCCTGCCCTGGCGATACAATACTGGGGGGGGCCGGCCTGGGAGGGGGGTGGCAAAGGCACACACTGCCCTGAGGCTGGGTGAGGGCTGGGCACTGTGTGCACCAGTCCGGTGTGTCAGCAGCTGGCGCAGACCAGGGGCTGTCGAGCGCCCGGATACTGCCTGGCAACACCCAACCCATGCCCCCCACACACCTCCTGTGCCCCATGGACCAGCCCACTGCCCCTCACCGGAGGTGGGCCTCCAGCACCCGATCCAGGCTCTTGTAGAACGGCCGGGAGGTGAAGTATCCTGTCCAGTAGTGATCCTCCCGGTCCGCATACGAGAAGAAATCCCCAGTCAAAACTGGGAACCCGGGTGGCCTCATCCCCGGCACAATGCCCACTTTCTTGTACAGGGCATCAAAGTAGTCTGAGAGCGTGCCAAACTGTGCCTGCAAGACAGCACGTGCAGCTCTGAGCCGGGGCTCCTGCAGTGGGGGCTCTTAGCACCCCTCACAGGACTGTTCACCCCTCCAACTGTGCTCTGCCATCGCCTTCTGCTGCCCCCTGCCCCACAGAGCTCTCCACACATACCTGGACATGGAGGTCGGGCCGGGAGTTGAGAAAGTCAAAGATGCGCTGGTAGTTGAGGAACTGGGCGTCCCACTCCTGCGGCTTGTCATAGCGGAAGTCATCTCCCAGGGGCACCAGCAGCACCTTGCTGCGGTACAGCTTGGACTTCTTGCGGTACTGGTCCAGCAGCAGCTGGGCTCTGTGTGGGGGCCAAGGCGTGAGGCTGGCCCCTGATGGCCCACAAGGCTGGGAGTCGCGTGCCCCTGCCGCACTCACCGCTCTGCCACGTTTGCATCAGTGATGGCGCGGGGAGGCACCTTCCAGGGGCAGTTGATCCGGCCTCCAGGCAAGCGCTTGAAGTCAAACTGGCAGCAGATCTTGGGGTCCGGGCCACAGGTGTGGGGCACATCGTAGCTGTAGAAGGGCATCATGTGGCAGAAGATGTCGGTGCTGGAGTCTGGATCTGTGGGACCAAGGACAGGTGAGCACCAGCAATGGCTCTACCTCGCCTGTCCCTGAGCAGGGGGGCCCCAAGACAGCGGTCCGACAGAGCAGACCTCGGAGCTCAGAGGGCACAGCAGCCTCCCCCAGTGTTGCTGGACATGGGGACAGGTGGAACGTCACCCTGAGGCTGTTCCACAGGGCAGAGACATTGCCTCCCAGTGCTTGGTAGCCATTCTCTGCTGCCACCTGCCCCACAGGGCCCCCTCTGCAGTCCCCTCCCGGCAACCTCTCACCCCACGTCTGTCTCCACATGAACTCCAGGTTCTGGGTGGCAGCAAAGTGCTTCTTGATGGCGTAGTGCACGCGCTGGATGAGCATGCCCGTGAGGTTGGAGCGCTTCAGCAGATAGGGCATGGTGGAGCTGTACCCGAAGGGGTCCACGGCCCAGCCCGACCGCGGCGTCACACCTGGGGGCACAGAAACCTGTCAGCCCCATGCTGTGCCAGCAGCACCTCCTGTGAGGAGGGTCCTGCCAGGACCTGCAGGCCTGCAGCGCATTAGGCAGGCCCCCAGCCAGCATGTGCCCTGCTCTCACCAATGTTCTTCTCCAGCCACTGGTGCCCCTCGATCAGCTGATCAATCATGGCGAAGTAGTGGGAATTTGCCTCATCTGCCATCACCCAGCCACCTGTCACCATCTCCAGCTGCCCATTACCCACCAGCCTGTGAGGGGGACACTCAAGATGTGACCAGAGCCACATATCCATTGCAGAGACCCCCGGCCCTGAGCCACCTAGAGTCTACCTGCAGCCCTCACAGCCTCACTGCGATTCCCCCCTTGTCATACTGTCCCCACGCAGAGTCAATCCTCCACAGCCCAATGCCAGCCAGAGCCCATTCTCACACACCCTCTGCTGTGTTCTCCATCCCCAGTGCCCTCAGGGCAGGGGGCAGACAAGGGGGCCCTGTCTCACCACACAATCCTGCTGTCCAGGTCTCCCACGCTTCCATGGGTGCCCTGGGCCTTGCATACAAGTTTGCCAGCCCAATCAGCCCAGGGAGGGGCCCAGGGCAAGATCTGTCTCCCCCAGCTCTCACCCTACATGGCAGTGGCTCTGACATCTGATGGCACTGGGAGGCTGCTGGCAGTTTGAGGGCACCCCATGCTAAGTAGTGCAGGGCCTATGGCCACTGCACTGCAGCCCAGGCAGCCTTCCAGTGCCTAGGGAGCTTCCCTCACACACGCTATGCTCTCAGCCTGCCTGGGAGCTAGGTGGGCAGTGGGGCCAGGTGGGCAGCCCTACCTGCGCACAGCAGCCCTCTTCTGGGCATTGATGTTGTCCCACCACTTGGAAAAGAAGGAGATCTCAGACCAGATGAAGCGTCGGCGCGGGTCCTCCTGCAACTTCAGCACCATGCTGTTGAGGATGTGCTGCGTCTGGTCGTAGTAGTACTTGTCGAAAGTCTTGATCCAGCCTGGCAGCAGGGGTGGGGGTCACTGTGGGGGGCCCAGGCTTCCCTGCCAGCACTGCAGGGTAGCAGGGGCTGGGCCAAGCCCTGCTCCTCACCTGGGTCATTGTGGGAGTGCGGCACCACAAACACCTGTAGGGGCTCTGTGTCCCACTCATTGGGCTCATAGGTGATGTCGAAGCCCTGCTTCCAGACACCACCATCCTGGTTGTCAAACGGCAGCAGGGAGTACACAGCCAGCATCTGTGGGTAGGAGACAGGGCTGAGAGACACCTGAAAGAGTAGAGCCAGGACCCCATGGATGCCCAGGTATGGATCCTTCACGCTAGTAGAGCCACCAGTTCCTCACCTGCAGGTCTGGGCTCTGTCCTTTGCCCCCTAGAGCAAACTGGCAGTCTTGCGGGGACACGGAGAGGAAGCTTGGCCGACTCTCAGGAGGAAGCACCCAGGAGCCATTCAGGGGGTGTTGGGGCAATGCTGGCTGCCCCTCTGCATGGGCTGTCAGCTCCAGCACTGAGTCCTTAATGTGGCTGATGATCTCATGGTTCTCCTCCAGCAGCTGCTCCAGCTGTTCGATCCGGTTCTGTAGCACTGAGATCTGACTCTGCGGGCACAGAGGCCACAGCAAGGGGCGAGAGGTCAGCCACAGCTGTGGGGAGCCAGTCTTGGCCCTGGCACCTTAATGCCCAGGGCGGGCTGCCCATGAATTTCCCTGGCTGAATGTCCCTGTTTGCCATCCCAGAACCCCTCTCACTCACCCCACACCCTCCAAACTCACCCTGGGGAAGTTGCCCCCACTCTGGTGTCGTGTGGGGTCATGCTGTACCCGGTCCAGCATCAAGTAGAGGGAGAAGACGGCCACGCAGAAGATGGCAGCTCCACACACTGTCACCTGCTTCTTCAGCTTCATCCCGAAGGGATGCAGGGACTCACCTGCGCCGGGACTGGGGAGGAGCCAGGTCGGACGGCGCAGCCCCTCACCGCGGCCTCCTGCCTCCTCCTTCAAGAGCCCTCACCGCGCCCTACTTGCCTTAATCCGACCGTGGATATTTATATCTGCTGATGGGGCCGGGGCCTGGGCCGGAGAGGCCGCGCGGCCCCGCAGAGCCGGGCAGCGCCCGGGGCCGCCGCGCTGAGGCCCCGCGGTGACGGGCCGGGGCCGGGCAGGGAGGCGAGAGGCCGGGCCAGCACCGACCGTGACACCGCCGCCACGCCGCTCTCACCCCGGGCGGCTCGGCAGCCCGGCCCCGGTCCTCTCATCGCCCGCCTGGGCCCGCCGGGATGGGCAGGCCCGGCCAGGCCCCGCCCCGCGCTCCGCCCGCCGGGCCCGGCCTGGAGGAGGCGGCGCCGAGCCCGCCGCGACCGCGCTGCGGGGCCGGGCTGGACACCGCGGCCCGGAACGGCAGCGGCCGCCACCGGCCCTGCAGCCGAGCCGAGATGCCGGTGCCCATCCCGGTACCCCGTCCCGGTGTGCCCCATCCCGGCTGTGCCCCATCCGGGTGTCCCTGTCCCTGTCCGTGATCCCCGTGCCCTGTCCCGAGGTCCCGGCCCAGCCCTCTGTCCCGATGCCCTGCCTCAGCCATCTCCATGCCAGCTCCATGTCTAAGTGCGCCCCATCCTGGCACTTCATCTTGGTACCCCATGCCGATGCACCTCACAGCGTCCTGTCATGGTGCGTCATTACAGTGCCCCATCCCGGTGTCTCATCCCAGTGTCTCGTCCCAGTGCCATGTCCCGGTGCCCCATTCCAGTGCAGTACAAGTCCATGTCCCCTCGCAGCTTGTAGATACACAGCTGCAGAGCTCGTGTGTTTATTGCACAAGATGGAACCGGGCAGGAGCCCCGACCCTGGGGCATGCAGGAGCCCCTGCCCTGGGGCTCAAACAGCACACAGTCACCCTGCAGTACCCGCTGCCAAGACAGGGCTCTGCTGTGCCCCCAGGCACTGCCATGGGATGGATCCAGGGCCCCTGGTGCTCCCTGTCACCGGTGCCTCTTGCGGATGGCAACGAGATCCTGGTGGATGGTGCTGAAGCTGGGTCGCTTGTGGGGGTCATACTCCCAGCAGCGCTGCATCAGCTGGTACACCTCCTCAGGGCACTGCTCAGGAGGGTCCAGCCGCATACCTGGGGCAACGGGGATGGGGACATGAATCACTGGCCCCTCACCCCCCACAACCCCGTCTGGCCCATCCCACAGACACAGCTGCACAGTGCTGGACCCACAGCTCGTGGTCACTCTCAGGAGCCAGCCCCAGCCGTGTCCCCTACCATGCTCCACTGCCTCCCGTGTCTGCTGGTTGGTGAGGTTGGCATAGGGGACAGCACCCAGGCTGAAGGCTTCCCACAGCAGGATCCCGAAGCTCCAGACATCACTCTCTGAGCTGTATCGGCCTGGGGGCATGGGACAGGATGAATGGTGTTGGCAGGGGACACCCATGTCACCACTGCCCAGCCGTGCCCATGCTCCTGAGGGCTGAGGTGCACAGGGTCTCTGCCTCCCTCCCCAGGACCAGGTGCGTGGGAGTGTGCTGGACTCCTGGCTCCCAGACAAGCTGTGGGGTACCAGGCCATACCCAGCTCCATCCTGTACCATAATTGAGTGCTTCTGGGGCTGTCCACTTGACAGGGATTTGCTTCATCCCCCCTGTGGAGGCATAGATGCCATCCTCCTCCTCCCGCGACATCCCAAAATCACTGATCTTCAGGGTGTTCCTCTCCGTCACCAGGCAGTTGCGAGCAGCCAGGTCCCTGAGACAGCCCCAAGAAATCAGCCGTGTGCCCAGCTGTCCCTGGGGCTCCACCTGGCACAGGATGGGGTGGCAAGGATTCCAGGGCTGCCCCTGTCCTGCCAGGGCCCACCTGTGGATGCAGTGCTTGCTCTCCAGGTACTCCATGCCGGCGGCAGCATTCTCCGTCATCTTGATCAGCTCCTTCACGCGGAGGTGGGGACCCTCACTGCGCAGGAAGGTCAGGAAGTCCCCCCCTGTGCCCAGATTGCAGAGGCGGTGGGTGCCCAGGCACAGCTGACAGCCTCACCCCTGCGTGCGTGGGGACCGCGGGGATGGGGCCGCTCACCCTGCACCAGCTCCATGACAATGTAAATGGGCTGTTTCTGCGTGCACACGCCGATGAGCCGCACGATGTTCGGGTGCCTATACTGCTTGAGAATCCTGTGGGGACAAGGACGGGCACTGTGAGTGTAGGGGGCCCGGATGCCCTAGGCACAAGCCATCCCTGGGGCACTCTGCCCAGCCAGCCCAGGGACACAGCTCTCAGCACGAGGGTGCTGCAGTCTCAGCAGGGTCAAACAGCTCCAAGAATGGACAGATGTGACAGGAGAAGCCCAGCAGCCACACAGACCTGGCTTCCTGCAGGAACTTGGCCTTGAGCTCAGGTGGAAGGGTTTCCCGGCAGGATTTCACGGCAACGGGGGTATTGTCAGCACGCAGGCGTCCACTGAACACCTCCCCAAAGTTACCCTTCCGAGACACAGGTGCACCAGGCTCAGCTCACCATGTGGCCCAAGGCAACCCTTGTCCTCCTGCAGACCCTGTGGGGACAGCCCTGCCCTCCTGCAGACCCCACAGCACCCCATCTCACCCGACCAATGCATTCCCCCAGCAGCACGTCCTCGTGGTTGAGCACCCATTTGTCCTGCAGCAAACAGACACCAGTGAGCTGTCCCTGGCCCACATACCCCTGCAGCCCCCTCTCAGGCAGTGCCCCAGCTCCAAGTCCTCCTGTCTAGCTGGAGAGGCATGTCTGTGGCTCTCAGCCCAGCCATCGACAGGAGAAAGGGCCGGGCAGAGCTGCCCCTGCGTAGGGGGCCCCATCCTCCTCCCCACTGCCTGTATCACCTTGGGCACAGCCCTGGCCAGGACAATGCCACTCTTGCGGGTGATGGGCTGCTGGCTCTGCAGGAGGTGCTGGATGAGCAGCGGAATGGTGGGGAAGCTGTCACCCTCCAGACGAAACATGTTCTGCAGGGAGGGAGGCCGAGAGGTTGTGGTGGGCAGAAACCTGCGCCTGCCCATGCAAGGCCACCCCAGCCATCCCCCCTGCTTGTGGTGGCTCACATTGACAGCCTGGATGATGAAGTGCCGGGGCTGCCCATCCCACAGCACGCTGAGCACGTACTCCTGCTTGCCCTGGCTCTCCCGCACCAGGAAGTCCCCACTGCAGGTCAGCAGCTCCTGTACCTCCGAGCGTGGGATGGCCCCGTGGTACCAGACCTGCTGGCACAGCGGCTTCTGCACGTCTGGGATTAGGGGCACGGGGGGTGGCAGCTGGAAGGAGACAAGGTGAGCCCAGCCATGCACATTCCTGAGTTGTGCCAGAGGTGGGGCAGCAGCAGTGTCGGGAAGCTGTGCCCAGAGCAGGTGGGAGCAGAATCTGGAGGTGCTGGAGCAAGGGGGGCTGTGTAGCCAGAAAAGCGAGGACAGGATCAGCGTGGCAGCTGGGTGGAGAGCAGGGTGGCTGGAGGCACCCGGGGACTCACCGAGTACTTTGGGCTGAAGATGCCCGTGATGTGGTTCTTGAGGGTCTCCAGTGCACTGGCCCCGCTCCTCTCCTGCTCCTGGAAGGAGGCGTGAGCTGTGCTTCAGTTGTGCACCCCATCCCTGCAGCTTCCAGAGCAGAGGAGGCGAGACTGACTCACCGTGGAGGAGATGGACTGCCGATCCTCTGGCAGAGGCAGGGCGGGCAGGGCATCCCTGGTGCCCAGCTCTGCCAGCTTCCTGGCCAGTAGGTCCCGCTGCACCTGCAGCTTGGCCTGGGCACAGAGGCAGCCCTCGAGTTGCTGCTGCGCCTCGTGCAGCCCCTGCCGCCTGCCCAACAAGTGTACCCTGAGGAGGGGACAGGGTGGTCAGCACCCACTCCCCTGGCACCTCACCCCCCTCTGCTGCACCTCACCGCTCCCCGGGGCTCCCGTGCTGCTCCTCATCATGGATCTCTGCCTTCAGCTCCCGTGTCTGCTGCTCCTTGATACTCACGGCCTCCGTGGCGGCCGCCAACTCCTCCTCAACCGATGTCAGGCTGCAAGAGACGTGCCAGCAGCGGGCTTAGCCTCTGCCCCTCACCTGCCCCTGCCCATGGCTAGTCCCACTCACCAGTGCTGGACGCTTTCGAGGGTCAGCTCATTCAGCTGCAGCTCCCCTGGCAGCAGGTTTTCTGTGTCCTCCAGCAGGCTCTCATCAAAGGACACAGGTGGTGGCACCTCAGATTCGTACCTGTGGGCACCCAGCACAGCTCTGCCTCCACTTGCCCCACGCTGGCCGCTGCCACCCAATGGCAGCAGGGCCGTACCCGGCAGAGAGGCTGCGGCTGTGTGGAGCCATACTGGTGGTTCTGGATGAAGTTGCTGTACTCAGTGGCAGGGTCGATGGCCTGGATGGCACTGGCAATCTCCTGGTGCACGGCCAACATATCCTCCTGTACCAGGCTGCTGATGCTGCAGTACTCCCTGAGGATCTCCTTTCTGTGGGAGCACTTCTGGTTCTGAAGGTGCCCGGGGTTTGGAAGTGGGGTGGCAGCAGGGCACAGGATGTGCAGTGGGTAAGGGGTGGGCAGCGGGGCAGGCAGAACTCTTACAGGACGAGGACCATCTCCTGCTGCAGACCGTAGAGGGACTGATGCAGGCTGGGCAGCACCCGCTGGTAGTGGTGCTGCTGGTGCAATGCAGCCGCCTGTACAGCCAGCACATACTGGTTGTGCAGGGCATGGAGCTTCCAGAGGCTGCGCACGTACTTCTCCTTCGCCTTGTCCCGCTCCTTGTCTGTGGAGAGAGGCTGTGGAAAACCCCAACCGCCAGCACATCACCTGTCCCAGCACCAGGGCAGGGGACAGAGGGTGAGGGCTGGGTGAGGGTCCCAGGGCAGGCAGAGGCACCAAGCCTGGGGTGGTTATACTATGACACAGGGATGCTCCTGACTCACAGCATAGTGTCCCAAGACCCCCAGACTTCTGTCTGGCTTCTTGGGGGCCAGGCTGGGCTCTCCTCTGTGCTCCCCCCCCAGAATCCCCACCCACTCCAGGCTGGGCTGTAGTTTCCACAGTGTGTGGGGTGCTCCAGCCATCCTTGATGCATGAGGGAAGCTGGGAGGTCACGCAGGGGACAGGGGCCAGGCTGGCACCTTTGCTGGCTTCCTGGTACTTGCGCTTGGCCTGGGCGCTGTCACGTGCCAGGCTGCGGTACTGTGCCTTCAGCTTCTCCATCTCCTGCTGCGTCGCCTGGAGAGGGACACGGTCAGGGAGTGGGTCCAGCACATTCTCTCGTTCCCCTGCTGGCTCCAACGTACCCGGCTGTACTCCTGGCTGAGCTGTTGCCACCGCTCGCTGAAGGCCTTGCGCAGCTGCTGCTTGTCGCGGATGAGCAGGCTCAGCTTGGCCAGCGGCCCCGCTGCCAGCTCCTCCGCATGCCGCCGCAGGATCTGGCTCAGCGTCTCTGTCTGGCTCACCAGCACCCACCAGGACTGCAAGAAAGGGAGTCAGGGATGGCACAGAGATGGCATCCCCCAGCACCTCACTGGGCTCTGCGGGGTGCAGTCCTACTCTGGGGCATCCCTACCTTCTCGATCTGACCACCTTGGTCACCATGGAGCTGCCAAGCGCCCTCCTGCTTTTCCAGCTGGGAGAACATGTGGTGCAGCATCCCTGCATACTCCCGGTCGCTCTTGGCCCGCTGTGACATCCACTTCTTCATCATCTCCAGGAGGCGCAGCTCCCCATCCTGCAGCCGCAGCAGTGCACTGTGCCCCTGTGGGCACCACAGCTCCGGCCCAAAGCCCATGGCCACTGTCCAGCCAGGGGAAATCTGTGGGGCACCAGGACAGCCTGAGCCACGGCTGCTGCCCTGCACTGCCTGCACCAGCGGCCAGGGCTCTTTGCACTTCACACGCTCCTGCCCCATCATCCAGTCTGTGCAGCAGAGACAACCCTCCCTGCCCACTGCAAACAGCCTTGCAAAGCATATTCAAAGCAGCAGGGTGAGTTCTCCAAGCCCTGTGGGAACTGGGGCCTGTGGGGAGGGTGCTGGGAAGGAGGAAGTGTGGAGCCATACACAGCAGCATCACCTCTGCCATGCACCATGCCATGCTCCCCAAGGGCAGCATGGCCGTGTCCCCCAGCCCTGGCAAGCACCAACCCCTCCTCTCTGGCAGTTCCAGTCCTGTCCTGCCCGTTGGCAATGTCACCCCTGTGCCCACAGTGTGGGAGCTCCCAGGAGCTGGGACACTGGTGGGAAGCCAGCAGAAGCAGAGAAGGGTGCTGAGCCCGAGAGAAAGGTGCTGAACCTGGACACATCCCAGCATGCAGGACTCCAGTAAGGCTACTGGGAGCCAAACTGATCCCAGTGGCAGTCCCTGGGTGCCCTGCCCTGAAGCAAGAGTGCAGCAGGAGAGTGCTGAGGCACCTCCCTGTGCAGGGCAGGATGTCCCCTGGCACAGCCCTTGACCTCATAGAGACCCACCCCCCCAGCCCTACAAAGGAGTCCCCCTCTCTCTGTTAGTACCCCACCAGGGCACAGTCCTTCCAACCTACGTTTGTTGTCGTGAGGCTGCTGCTGGCGTCCTGCTGAGGCCGGGACTGGCGCGGTCTGGACCTGGTGCAGCTCCGGCTGCTGGGGAGGAACAGGAAACCCAGTGCTGACCATACAGCCATTGCGAGATTTCCTGCACTTCCTCCCCTCCCTGCCAGTCCCCACGCCAGCAGCCGACGCCAGCACAGTTCTGCTGCAGCTGGGCAGTTCCCAACCCCACCGCCCCTCCCAGCTGTTTCCCACCACGGCCTGACACCAGCAGGTCCAGCCCTGTATACCTAGGGCTCCACTGCTCCTGTGGAGCCTTCACTCAGCACCAGTCCCACCCAGCAAATCCCCCTCAGCTATGCCTGGTCCTGCCTGACTCCTAGTCCCGCTCCAGGTCCCTGTGTTTCCAAGAGACTGCAAGACCTGGGGGGTCCTGAGGACTCTGTGCAGCCCCACTGAAGGGCGGCCACCCTGTCACCATCCCCAAGCCTGGCCCTTGTGACTGTGAAAGGCTGCCCTAGAGCACTCAATGGTGAGCACCCACAGCGCCATGCCCCCAGCCCTTGCTGCCAGCCTGCATCCACATAGCTAGGACCACACTCCCTGCGGCAGCCCGGGCCACCTCCCCTTCAAAGGGCTTCACTGGTGCCACAGTGGCACGGCTCAGCCCTGGCAGCTGCCCCACACAGGGCCAGCCGCCACCGCCACGGCCCAGCGGCACAGCCAGGTCAGCTGCACTCAGCTCAGCCCAGCCACCGCCTGGGTGATTTGGCCTGAGCCCTCTCCTGTGACTGGCAGGGAAGCTCCGGCGCCGGAGAAGTTTCAGTGTCACCTGCAGGACACTGCCGGGCCGACTCCACTATTAGAGGAAGTCAGGGAAAACGCGTGTCAGGCGGGAGCTTTGCAGACTCGCCTTCCTATAGCGGAGCAATGTGGGGTGGCCACGCCCTGGAGCAGCTCCCAGGCAGGGGCTGCCACCGCGCTGCTTCTCCCACCAGCACCATCCCTTCGGCATCCCCCCAGGCAGCGTGGGTCCCCTCCCGCCCGCGCCAGGCTGCTCCTGGGCGGTCAGGGCTGAGCGGCTCCGCATCTGACCGCAAGTGCAACAGCTCCCTTTGGAAGCCGCGATTGCTGCCGCCCGCAGCCCCGCCTCGTGAGAGGAGGAAGAGCAGCGAGCAGGCTGCAAGCCGTGCAGGCGACGGGGACCTCGCTCCTGACCACAGGAAGCCGCTGCGGCCCCAGCCACAGCGAGGCCGAGGGACTCCGCAGAGGAGCTGCCTCTGGTGGAGCGCAGCCCCGAGAGGCTCCTCTGTGGTGGCCGGGAGCCCCGGGGGAGGCTGAGGGGGGGCTGTGTCCGCAGTTTGGCCACAGCATGTGAGTGGGGTCCCAGGTCCAGCCCGGCCATTCCCGCACCGGGGGCATCGTGCTCTGGCTGCAGGGTAGTGCCAGACACTGGCTGCAGCTGGGCCCCAGGCTGTGCTGAAGGGGCTGAGCCTACACGGTGTGGGAAAGGGGTGCAAGGTCCCCAGGCTTTTCACGTGCACACGTGCACGCACATGCAGCCAGTTTCTGAATTAGCTGCCCTCGATGCATATCCCCATAAGCAGCTGCTTCGCCTCGTTCAGGTGCCTGTCCCCACATCTGCCCAGCCCTGGCTTCTGCCCACAGCCAGGGTAGGGCAGTCCCTGGGCCTGGGGGAAGATCTGCAGGCAGCGCTCCAGCCCCCGCTCTGCACCTACAGAGCAGATCTGGGTGCCCCTGAGGCCGCAGCCTCCACAGCCAGGCCACTGCCCCAGCCAGGGCACCCACGACATACAGAGCACAGGCAGCGGAGCGTGGTTTGCATAGTTCTGAACATTTAATAACTCAGTCTCTCTAGCGTTATATCCACATCCATTAAATTAAAAACAGGCTCAGGAGGCAGCTCCCGGCTGATTAAATTACAAGAAAAAATTACTGTGCACCAAAAAGTTGTTATAGAAAAATAGTCCTGTGGCCCCTGGCCAGTGGCTCCATCCATGGCTGGCGCAGGTGGGAGGCTACACCATGACCCCGGTGTGCGGCGGCAGATGGCAAAGGAGCTCGTGGCACTGGCCCCCAGCCCACAGGGAAGGGGCAGCAAGGGGAAGGGCTCCAGCGGGGAGCAGAACAGATTGTCACCAAGTGGGGGCAAGGCACATCGGGGGCGAGGGCTGCAGGAATGCTGGGCACTGCCCAGCACAGGCAGGATGCAGGCAGAGTTGGGGCAGTGCTGGCACTGGCGCTACCTGACAGTCCCAGCCAGCAGCACCTACAGCCCTGCCCAGGGGCAGAACACAAGGGGCCCAAGGCAGCTCCCCAAAGCAGGGACTGTGCGAGGAGTCCCTGCCCAGGCTGTGGGCTGTGCCATGGGCACAGGGTCAGGCGGTGCCCAGCCTGATGCTCCCCGGTGCCAGGGCTCCTACCCGCTGCAGGCAGCGGAGGTGGGATGGGCAGGCAGTGGGCAGCAGCAGCTGAGGCCTGGCCATTATTGCTGTTGAAGGGCACGGGTGGAAGCGGACAGGCCCATGGGACATGGCAGGGACTTGGGACACAACAAACAGAGCCTGGGACGCAGCTCCGCAGGGGCAGAAGGTGGGAGGGGCAGGGAGATGCTGTGGCACAGGCTGGGCTCAGCCCTGGGGGCAGAGCTACCCCAGCCCCAGCCAGCCCACCTTGAACCATGGCAATCCAGGGACTTCACACGCTGCCCACCCTGGAGAACTCACAGGACCCCATGCAGCGGCCATGTACCCAACATGGGAGACACTGCTGCCCATGCAGGGGAGGAAGTGTCAGGAGCCCTGCTGCTACCAAACACCCCAGCATGGGGCACAGGAGGGACACAGGGCCAGGAGAGATGGTGCGAGACTGGGACGGTGCCGCGCCGGGGATGGTGCCTGCAGGACCATGCCTGGCCGTCCAGACTGGGGCTGAGGGACAGTGCCAGTGGGTGGGAGCCCCAGGCTGCCGCAGTGCCGGAAGGGGACAGGGGCAAAGTCCAAGGCCCCTCAGCCTCACCTGCCTCAGTCCTGCAGTGCTGGGCAGGGAGGAGGGAGGGGCAGGAGGGCTCATCAAAGGGCACTTTGGTCTCTGATGAAGGCAGTCCTCTCGCTGTGGGCCTCATAATCCTCACCGTCCGACTCAGAGGGACCCTCCTCCTGCCAGATGTCAGAGGGGAGCCCCTTGTAGGAGATGATCCCGCTGTCCAGGGCATACACCTTCACACCCCGCAGGCTGAAGCCTGAGCGTGCTTGCAGCACCAAGAAGATGGTGACAAAGATGACGATGATGAGGATGCAGCTGAGGCTGGCGATGAGGACAGGCAAGTTGACCGGAGCAGGGGCCTCAGCTGGAACCTCGCCATCTGCCAGGGCAGGGGATGCACGGCTGCTCTGTGTCTGGTGGGAGCAGGAAAGGTCCAGGCTGCTGAAGTGGGAGTGCGCAGGACAGGTGAGGCACTGGTTGGGGCCAGGTCCTGCACAGGTGGCACACGAGGGGTGGCAGGGCAGGCAGAGGTGGGGTGCAATGGGCTCCACGCTGTTCTCCAGGTTGTAGTGCGTGCTCTGGACACCGGGTGCGAAGCCAGGAGGGCAGCGCTTCAGGCAGCTCTTCTGGTGCAGGTAGTACCCCTCCTCGCAGACTGTGGGACAGGCAGGGTCAGCATGGGCTGGGGGCTGCTGGTGCCCTCATTACCACCCTGCTGTCCCCATACTCACCCACACAGGTCTGGCTGGGCGTCAGGGTCTTGCAGCCACTGCTCTCCAGCTGGTTGGAGAGGCTGGGGGAGTCGGTGGCCGTCCCATACAGCACAAGTGTGAACTTGGTGAGTGTGCCTGCAATAATCCAGGGTGAGGACCAGAGAGGACCCACAAGACCACCCGTGCCCATGACAGGCACGGGGAGGGGGCTCACGCTGGTCCCCCATCCCAGCAGCCAGGGGACAGCAAGGTTGTGCCCACCACCTGGGAGAGTGCTTCTTGTGGAGGAGCTCCTGTGCCTCTGCACAGGAGCCCCCAGGGGCAGGGGGTCAGGTGAGCTAGCATGGGGTCTCCTTCTGCCTGGACTCCTGCTGCCCCAAAGGGGCTGCAGCACCATTCCACATGCCCAAGTCCAGCCTCTCCCCAGCCAGATCACCCAAAACATCCAAGATATTACTGGCCTCTCAGCTCAGGAGCTGGGTGATGACAGCTCACATCTCAGACTTGGAGGGAAGCAGTAGATGGGGAAGCACAGCCCTACCATAGTTCTTGGCATCACTGGTGTTCTCGATCTCCAGCACCCACTCCCCGGAGGGGTCCTCATCCCACGAGTGCGTTGTCATGAAGGCCCAGTCATTGAAGCCATCGGCCGAGAAGTCGTGGGGCCTGAGCAACAGAGGCAAGATGTGGGTGTCAACACATCCCAAACTCACCTGCGCCAGCCTAGGCCAGGGGCCAGCCTGGGGCACCCCAGAGCACAGCACCTACCTGGCAGCCAGGAGAGTGGAGCGGGTGCCCATGGGGCTGACCAGGTGGATGGCCAGGTCCCCCCGCCGGTTGTAGGACAGCGTCAGCCTGGCCTGCGCGTGCTCCAGCCGGCTGATGTAGTTGGCTTTCCCCAGGCAGGCGTCCACTTTCCGCCGTACCTCGAGACGCTTCCCAATGTCCCTGCCGAGGAAAGGCACGTGTGAGGCCAGTCCCAGACCAGGGGGACATCCCACAGTCCCCATTCTTTGGTGTGGGGCTCTGCAGCTGTCCTGGGGACTGGGCACCAGGGCAGCCAGAGCGGGAATCAAATCCGCAGTGGGTCAGAGCGGCACCACCACTGTGCCATTCCCAGATGGGTGCAGGTGGGAGAAGGGGCACCCCAGCTCCTGGGCATGGGGAGGGGAACTGCACTGCCCAGTGCTGCCTCCCCAGGCACCACTCCATGCAAGCCCTGAATAGTCCCTTTATTCACACACTGCAGGCCAGCTACACCCTGCATGGCACAGCCAGGGACGGGATGGGCAGAGTCGTCCCCATCCTGCTAGCGTGTGGCTGCTCCCCACATGATGCTGGCCCTGGTGCCAGCACAGGATGTGCCTGCTCTATCCACACAGAGCTGGCTCCCCTGCGGGGTCAGGGCAGGGCCCAGCCCCAGCTCCCTTCATGCACAGAAACATGATCCCCCCCACCCAGGAGCCCCTAGGGAGTGCCCTGGCCGCAGACAAGACTGCACATGCTGCACTGTGACAGCAGCAGCCAAGCAGGAGTCAAAGGAGCTTCTGTCTCCCCCTGAAAAGCCCCTCTGTCCAGGATGACTCGTGCTGGCTGCACCCCAACCGCAGCGCCCCGGTCTGCCCACATTCACTGGCCCAGCCCCACAGGGGAGGCTCATCAGTGACGTCAGTGCTGGATGGCTGGAGGTGCCTTTCCCAACTCTCCCTAGGCTCTCACAGGACGATGCTCCAAGGGTCTCAGCAGCAGTTCAGTCCCCAAGATCATCCCCACTCCCTGCTCTGGACCCAGGGGCTCTCAAGATCCTGTGCACAACAGACACCAAGTGATCCTCTCCTGGGCTCACCAGCCCGTACCTGGGCTCTGCAAGGATGTCAATGACACACTTCCTCTGAGGTCCCACCGTGGTCCAGTTCTTGGCCAGGCTCACCATGGCCCCGGCATCCAGCAGGCCGTAGCCATATGAGTGGCTGACTGTGGACAAAGAAGGGGTCAGCGCCGCTCCTGGGGGTACCCAGGGGGGGATGCTTGCCTGGCCATGCTGCAAGCTCACTGGGCCCCCTGCCTCCTTCACCCCACAGAGCTGCCAGAGCGCTCTGCCTCAGCACCCCAAGGCTAGGGGTACATGTGGGACTGGGAGACGCTGGTCCCACCCCAGCACCGCAGTACCTTTGCGGCCAACACCATTGGTGACCCAGTCATTGGCATTAAGGTGAGCTGGCTTCGAGGTCTGCACCACCAGGTGCTGCATGTCCCGCCAGGTCAGGTTCTTGCTACAGGGAGACATGGAGCTCATGTCAGTGCTAGTTCCTGCTGGCCCCAGGCAGGTCCATGTGCAGGTGCCACTGCCGCATGGGGCTGGCACAGCCGCCCCCCGTCCAGCCCCCTCTGTCCTGCCCTTACTTGGCTTCCAGGGCGAGGGCGATGATGCCGGCGGCCAGAGGCGCTGAGGCCGACGTCCCGGTGTGCAGCTCGGTGCACTTCTGTCTGAGGTCAGTCGTCACCTGCGAGGAGGAGTGCCAGGACAGGAAACGCTGCAGACACATCCCACCCCCTGAGCCCCTGGCCTGCGGACAGCAGCAGCCCCCACTCACAATCTGCTTCTCATTCTGGTTGCCACTGCTGTAGGTGGTGGCGAGGGTGGAGGAGCAGGCCTCGCTGTACCAGGGCACGTTGCCGTACTGTGTGGTGCTGCTGATGGACAGCGTGTAGATGCTGTTGGTGTAACCGTCACAGTTGCAGCTGTCATGCTCGCGGCCCCCATTCCCAGATGCCCAGACGAAGATGGAGCCCAGCCCGCCTCGGCCCTAGCAATAGAGGCAGGGTGAGGGCAAGCACCAACACTGCCACACACAGGCTGGAGCCAGGAACAAGTGGACGGTGGCAGCCTGAGTCGGACAGGCAGAGCAGATGCGGCCGGGACACCACGGGACGGCATCACACCCCAGCCACAGCCCGCCAGCCTGGGCGCCCTCACCACCACTGTGCCTATGGAGGGTGCTCAGCACCTCGGCAGA
Source organism: Hirundo rustica (assembly GCF_015227805.2). Classification (NCBI taxonomy): domain Eukaryota; kingdom Metazoa; phylum Chordata; class Aves; order Passeriformes; family Hirundinidae; genus Hirundo; species Hirundo rustica. Next base: position 20,018,840 of record NC_053462.1, read on the forward strand.
AGCTCCAGGGCTGTCCCAGTGGGTGACACACCAGGCAACAGGAGGCCCAGACAATGTGAGGCTCCCAGGAGCCCAAGTCTCTTTCTGCTTAGAAGTCACCTGGCCTGACTCTGTCCGTGTGGGATTGCAGTGCCTGGCAGAGCTGCAGGAGCCCACAACACAGTCCCGGCCATGCCTCAGCACCCAAATGTGGCAGCTACCCTCGCAGAGGACGTGGCAGAGTCAGCATGGCACCACATACATAACTCAGTAGGGAATCCTGGGCAGAACATGACACAGCTCCCCGGGGGGGTGACACTGCCAGCACAAAGGGACAGCAGGGGAGCATGGGTGGAGGAAGCAAGGGTGAGCAGCTGGCACAAAACCAGACAAGAACCAGGAGAGGGCTTGGGAGGGCAGGGAGACAGCATCCCACACAGGAACCCTCACAGCAGTGAGATAACACCACATGGGAGGAGTCCTGACTCAGAGCCATCATACAGAAAGAACAAGAAAAACTAACAGAGCCTGATCCTAGAGATGGGCTGGAAGATGGCTCATACCGGGAGGGCCAGGGTAACAAGCAGGGCAGGCAGAGAGAAGGGATGCCTGGGAGGAGGGCAGGAGTAAGGCCAGTGCTCCCTCAGCAAACACTCCTCCTCACCTGGCTGACCCCACGGAAGAAAGCCTCCTCTGCCAGCCGGGCCGGGCCATCCACAGTCTTACCATCGTCCTCAGGGCCCCAGCTGGCACTGTAGATGTGGATGTGGTTGGGGTTGAGACCCAGGGAATGGGCCTCCACAGCATCGGTCACCTCCCCATCCAGCATGCGCACACCTAGGGCCAGACAGCAAATGTCACTGGCTGGGGCAGAGTGGCCACGGTGTCACTGGTGAGAACTCTCCAACCCCTACTGCCACCTGTGCCACGGGCTGTCACAGGGCTGCTGCAGCCAGCAGTGCCAGGGTCCCCAGCTCAGGCGCTGCTGCGGCCACTCAATGCCCAGAGTGCAGGGCAGGGCAGCACCCACCTCCGATCCTGGCATTGTACGCCACGCCAACACCACAGATCCCGTTGTTTGCCACAGCAGCCACTTCCCCAGCACAGCGCGTGCCATGTCTGCAACCAAAACAGGACAAAGCACGCTCATATAGGGTGCGAGGAGCACAGGGGTCGGTACCAGCTGCAGCCCCAGCAACCCCTACTCGGGCTGCCTCCCTCCCCTTAAACCAGGTAGCCAAGGAAGGCTCCTCCATCTGCCCTCCTGCTCCAGAGCTAGGGCACTGAACAGCCCACACTGGCTCTGGGCAGGAAAAGGATGCTGGTGATGTCAAAAAGGGAGGTGAAAGGTTCCCCATGAGGCAGAAGTATGTCACCAGCCTCACAGCTTCCAGCAGCCCATGTGGGGTGGCACTGCACTAAGTCCCTGCCGCACTTCATCCCTCCCTTCTCCCACACCTGTTGTCATTCATCTGCGTGTAGCGGGGCTGCGGGTCCGGGTCCTGGTCATTGACGTCAAAACTTGCCCCTGGGTCCTGGAAGACAAATTGAAACTGTCTACCTTAACCACCAAGCCCCACTGCCCTTACTTCCTGCTTGCACTCCATGGCCTGAGGCTGAGTTGAGCAGGGAAGGCAGGCTCCAATCCCACCTCCCTGTCCCACCATGGTGGGCACCAGCCCTGTACCTCACAGCTCTGGGGTTGCCCTGCATGGGCACAGCTGCCCAGACCAGCTCCCATGGCACTCCACCCTGCACCATCACCCAAACTCACATAGTTGGCCTCCAGGTCAGGGTGGTTCTTCTCAATGCCGTCATCCAGGATGGACACCACTATGCCCTTGCCCGTGTATCCCTGTTCCCAGGCCTGACGCACATTCAGGTCCCGCTGGTTTGTGTTGTACTGTCAAGAGAAGCCTTGGCACTAGGAGATGCGCCCAGCCATAGCCACTGCAATAGGTGTGTGCCCAAAACCCACCCAGCTCTCACCCCACTCTTCTGTGGTTTGCAACGAGGAACCCAAGGGACCCGGGCATAGGGTTGGGCGCAACTAGCTGAGAAGGGCTGTTCTGAAAGCAAGACCGAGCCCCAAACTGTGCTTGAGTCCTGCAGACAAGGCACCCTTTGCAGTGATCAGGCTTGTGCCCAAGCTCCAGGAAGCAGGCAGAGGCATGAACCCATTCCCGGGCCACGGAAAAGGCTGTACACCTCCTAGTCCAGCTCTGGGATCCTCCCAGCACTCCGGCCAGGAGCCACGACTCTGCGAGCAGAGCCTCCTCCCCGGGGTGTTCCCATGAAACAGCACCAGGTGGCTGCCCCAGGCTTTTCCCCTTCTCCTCCTCCTCCTCCTCCCTCCTGCCGGCCTAGCAGCCGCGCTGCCTGACAACAGTTCCTACGTTGCCACATCTGTGTCCCCAAACTCGCACCCGGAATCAGGAGCACACGCCCCTTCCTCACCCGACACTCACCAGGTACCACTGCTGCGGGAACTTTGGGTCTGTGGGCTCCATGAAAACGTCTCGCTTGGTCCTGCGCTTTGCCACCTGCTGCTCCAGCCACTGCACCTAAGGGCAGAGAAGGCATGGGGTCCCCTGCCAACTCCTCATGCCACAAGTTCCTCATGACCCCAGCCCTCAGCCTGCCTGGAGGGGCTCTTCCCAGGAAGCTCACAGTCAGCTCTGGCCTGGCAGAGTACTGGACCTGTCAGACCTGCTGCCATGCTCAGTCCGCCCCTCCAGGCCCCCTGCCTGGCTGTGCCCTGCAAAGGCTGTGCTTCAGTGGAGCGGGACGGTCAGAGTGCCAAGCTCCACTGAGACACGGGCTGCTGAGAGCTGCCACACCACACGCCTTCCAGGGCCTGGGCTGAAGCCAGAGGACAGGGAAAACAGCAGCCCCCACACAGCCCTGCTCTGAGATCTGTTTATTGCCCGGCACACCTTTGTCCTGTGTACAAGTACACCCCCCGCCCTTGCCAGACACGTGGTGGGCTCCCATCTGCCTCTGCCAAGGAATGGTTAAGGCAGCTCAGCCCTGCCTTGTCCCCAGCACCGGCTCACACGCCCTTGTGAAGTGCCCAGGACCAAAGTCAGGCCTTCCTCACGCGTACCTGCGGTTCCCTGGCCAAGCGGCTGTGCCAGGGCTGGTGGGGCGAGAGGGAACGCTTCACCACGCCACGGTGCCGAAAGTGGTAATAGTCGCCGAAGATCTGCAACAAAGAAATGCTGCTCATGGGACAGACATGACAGCCTGGTCTCCCTGCACCCCGTATCTGCAATCCTGAGCTCCGGGGCTGCCATGCACAGCCTGGGCCCCCCACTCCAGAGTGGCTGGCAAGGCTTATGTCCAGTACTCTGGGCAGGAGTCCTGTGAGAAGCTGTGGCAGCTGGTGACAGGGCAGCTGGGAAGACCCTGGAGTAGCACAAATGCAGCCGCTGTGCACCTCACCCCGCCACAGGTCCCCACATGGCAGCAAGTCTCACATTGTCCAAAAAAGCTGCTGCCCTGGCAGGAAGGCCCCAGGCAAGCAATGGCAGAGGGACAGGCCTTTCAGAGTCAGCCTGCGAGAGACACCCAGGAGACAAAACCACTGCTTCTCTACCAGTGCCAACCAGCTCCTCCTGGAAGGAGGTCCCAGTGGCTCCAGGCCCCACACCTCAGGTGGTCCCAGGCAGAGCAGGGTCTGCACCAGCCTCTGCAGCTCTGGACAGGCTGCTGGGCTTCTCCCCAAGTGCCACACTGGAACACCCACCCAGTGCCAGCCTCTACCTGGGGCACAGCCAGTTTCAGTGGGACAGAGCAGGAGGAATGCAGGCATCCAACCCCAGCGGGGTCCAACTCCCACCACCAAGCAGCCGTGCTGTGCTCACCCTGGCTCCACTCCCATGTGGGGACAGCCCAGACTGGGACTCCAGCACAGCCCAGCTGGAGCAGGATGGGAATCCAACACAGCTGGTGGGGCCAGGAGGCCATGCTGCTGCCCAGATGGTTATTTTTAAACCCCAAACCCTCTCCAGTACTGTCATTTCCGTATCCCCTCCCGCATGTCCTGGGGCTGACCGACACAGTGGCCCCACCCTGGCCGCTCAGGGCCTCCCAGCCCAGCAGCCTGCCCTGACTGGGCAGAAGGGGCCAAGCACGAACCCAGCCCCCTGTGAGTCACAAAGCCCAGGCAGCAGCTGCAGGCAGGATCCAGCTGCCCAAGATGTGCCAGAGCTGTAGGAATATGAGGACATCTCACCCTGCTTCATCTCAGGCTGACCCAAACAGTCTGTCTGGGGCTAACAAAGCTCTCCAGCTTATTAGAGCTCTGCAGATGTGCTGCCAATTTGGACAGACTGGGCCAAGCAAGGTGCACCCAGCTGAGCACTCCCAGGCCCATAGCAGAAGCCAGTTCTCTCTCCCAGGTATGCACTTCAGCCCAAACCCTGGACCTGCTCCTCTGGCACACCATGTTCCCTAGGACAGCCCAGGATGCCTGTCAGTTCAGAGCCCTTGAGGAGATGTCAAAGTACAAAGCTTCTGCACAGGGATGGTGGGGGAATGCAAGTAGCAGGCTTGGTTGTGCTCCCTCAGCCCCTCCGGGGGTATGGACAGAACCCAGATTGTTCCTGCACACAAATGACAGCTCTGACTGGTCATCCAACTGGATTAGGTCTGCACTGACACTGTGGTGGCAGCCAGGAGCTGGCCAGCCCACACACTTCCACCCTAATCTCAAACGTCCCTGTCCTCAGCAAGGACAAAGCCACCCCCCAGCACCACGTGTCCCTGGTGCCAGTTCAGTGCTGCTGCCCAGCCCCTGGCCACGGCTCGCAACTACCCCAGCCTGTCCCAGGGCTAGAAGGCTGCCTGTGTGCCTGACCATGGCCCTGGGAGTGGAGCAACATGCTGGACCTGCAGCCCAGCGGTGTGGGAGACAGGACCACCCTATCCCAGGATGCCACCGTCCTGCCACCACAGCCCAGGGATGGCACCATCAGTGCTCTTCCCCAGTGACCCCAATCCCAGCTGCGGGGGGCAATGCCTCTGCCCCCTTCTCTGCACAATCCCAGCAATGCAAACCCCCACACACCCACCTCACTGCCACACGCAACCCCCACCTCTGACCCGCGATCCCCCACTGTCCCATGTGTCCTTCTCAAGCCCCCTGTCTTCCCTCAAGCCCTCCCCAAGGCCACTGGAACCAGTCATGGGCCCTCTGCTCAAAGTGCCACTGGCTCCCACTCCACAGGCAGCAGTGGAGCCGGGAGTACGGCAGGACAGCACAGCTTGGGGGACAGTGTCCAGACCCCAGGCTGAGGCCAGGATCCTCTCAGATAAGGACTCCGGGGCCCTCTCACTGGGGCACTGTCAGATGCACCCAGACCTCGCACTCCCGGTCTGGCTGCACATCCTGTCCCAGTGGCAGCAGTCCAGAAACCTGCAAGGAAAAGACAGGCTCTTTCCAGCCTCGCTCCTCCTATCGGATCGCCACGACCCCTCTGCAAAGCCCTGGCCAGCCAAACCTCGTCCCGCAGCACAGACAGTGGGACGGGCTCCAGAACAGAAGAAAACATGCCCAGACCAGAAGCTCCTGCCACAGCTTGGGCTGCTGCAGCACGTGGGGCTCTGCTTGCAAGGGCAGGCTCACTGCTGTGAGAGGATGGGGAGGCGGGAAGAGGCGCCAGCCTCCAGCCGCAGAACCGCGGTGTGGGGAGAAGACAAGGACAGAGCTGGTACAGAGCATCTGTGGCTCACAAGGGATGGAACTTATGACAGGCCTAGGCTCTCAACTGAAGCACAAGGCCCTGCATTGTGGAGATAAAACCACAGAACCAGTGCCCTTTGGCCCTGGCAGCCAGGCCTGGGCCCAGGCTCACAGCATGATGGGAAGCACTGCCAGGAGCAGGCTGATGGTACCTCAGCCCCATCCCCACTCCAAGGGGTCTCATCAGAAATCCAGTCTGGTGGGACATGCCACTGTCCCAGTCCCCTGTGCATGGCAGCTGCCTTGGCCTGACAAGTTCTTTCCCCTGAGATCTGCTCTGAGCCACTTCCACACTGACAGCAGCCGCCTAAGGCCATGCCATGGCCCATCCAGCATGGACACCCCCACTGGGGCCTAGCCACAACCCCCACAGTTCACTGCTATGGCACAAGTCCCAGAGGACTTGGGGCTCCCTGACCCACAGGGCCCAGAGTACCCAGTGCCCATGCAGGGCTGCTTTTGGGTGCCAGGACAAGGTCCCGCGGTCTCCTGCAGCAGCCACCTTCCTACTGCTACTGCTCCCAACAGCTGCTCACAGCAAGGTCCTGACACCACAGCCATCAGTTGTGCAATTTCCTCTGGGATTTCACCCTGCCCTTCCTTCCCAGAGAGACAGCTCACTCCCAGCACAGCCACGCACACTGCCCTGTCCCTGGCTGAGGGCAGGGAAAGCTGAGCGTTGGGGAAACCTGCTGACGCACCTTATGTCAAGGACAGTTTAGGGGTAAGAATATACAACTGCAGTCAGATCCCCTCTGGGGACAGCTCAGAGGCGCTGCTGCCGTCCCACTGAGCCGAGGCCATGCTGCACTGGGCAGCTTGCTGTGGGGAGCAACAGTGGAATCTGGAAGCCTTCCCATCCATCATCACACAGCACTTCCAGTCCAGCTCCTTCATGCTAGGATGGGCTTTTCCTCCTTCCTCATCCAGCAGGCAGTGTGCTGTGCCAAGCCATGTGACCAGAAGGTCCCAGTGACAGGAGGAGGCCCTGGCTCCACACAGTTAATTGCCACCATTGACTCAAGGCAGCAGATGCTGGAAGGCCACAGCAAACAGGCACAAACACAGTGGCCCTGCTGACAAAAAGAGCAGACCCCAAGCCAGCTCTGGGACTAAGCTCAGGGAATGCCCAGACCATGGCAGAGAACACTAGTTCCATGAGAAGATGGAAAGCAGGAGACTTACCGGGCCTAGGTTGAGGAATCCATGCTTCCTGGCCAGCCTGTCAGCCTCCTGGGGTCCTGCAGGGACGAGCACAGCCCAGGTGTTGGTGTAAATATGCTGGGCCAATACCTCCTGGTCCAGGAGAGTGAGGGCAACCACCAGAGTCCAGAGCAACAGCAGCGTGCAGGGCCTCAGATCCATCAGAGTATCGGGGTTCCTCAAGCTGGGGAGCAGGAGGGTCCCAGAAGGAGGAGGGTCCTGGGAGCAGGAGGTCCAGCAGCCTCCCAGCGTCAGCACTCTGAGGCACACCGGCCTCTCTGCCCTACTGGTCCCAGCTCAGCCCAAGCCCACATGGGGCCAAGCCCACAAAAGCACAGGAACAGACCGTCCAGGACAGAAGCACAATCTGCAGAGAGACAGGACAGTGGTCAGGCCCAGGACACCTTTCCTCAGACCCAGGGTGGGCAGGCTGCACCATGTCAAGACGTGGGTCAGTGATTGGGCAAGGGGGCCCTGGCACACAACACCAGCTGTCCCCCATGGCACACTGACAGCCAAGGAGCCACCTGGATTGGCAGTGTGCCCACATGTCCGCTCCTGCATGGAGATGCTGTTTACCTTGCCTATTACCCAATGTTTGCTTATAAACACAGGGAGTCAACCAGGAGGGGAGGAGGGCACCAGAGGAGAGGAGAGGCGAGGCAAGGGACACTGTTCCTCCTGCTGCCGCTAACCCTGCTCCAGCTGGGATAGGACTATCTGGGTACAGAGGTGGGAGCAATCACAAGAGGTGGGCCTGCCTTTCCAGTCCCAAGGGGAGACCAAAGGAGATGTTCCCAGGGGCTGTGTGAGGAACCCCAGCACAAGGAGAGATTGGAGGGAGGAAAGTCAAGGGGAGCTCCTGATCTCCAGCTAGCACAGCCCTGGTCTTTCATATCCACAGCCATTGACCAGGCAGCACCTGGCAGCCACGGCAAGCACTGTGCTGCCTGTCACCAGCAGCAGCTCAGCTCTGCCCTTCCCCTGGAGCACAACATGGTGACACCGGTGTGACTCATCCCCAAAACCCGGTGGAAACCAGAACCAGGAAAAGGGACACACCGTCACCTCCAGCATGAACCCAGGGACGCCCAGGAACAGCTCCACACCTTGTAGGAGGGCAAACGCAAGAAGCTTGTAGGGAAAGAGCAGGGAGTGACCCACCCAGTGTCAGGGAGCCCACGACATGATGGTGGCAGGATGAGCTCCACACCCAGAGCTCCAGAGGGACCCTGGAATATCTGGTTGTGCTTCAGAGACAGCTGGAAAGGTGAGGGCCGGCAGTGCCCCGAGGAGCCACATCGCGCTCCGTCCAGAAGTGGCCACAGCGAGCTGGCAGCCTGCGGCGCTACCAGAGGAGAGAGCTCCGAGCAGCTGCCGGAGACCCCGCCGTAGGCTATGGCACAGACAGCGCAGCTACTCTGGCAGAACGGGGTTTCCACAAGCGACCACACCTCGGCCAGCCCCGGGCCGGACCGTCCCGTCGAAGCACCCAGAGCCGCGAGCACCCGCCGGAGGCTGTACGGGAGCCGCGGGCGCCAGACTTCCAAGGCCCACAGCACGGCACAACGGAACACTATCCGCCACGGTCTATCAGTGTCCGCGCCAATACCTGGCCCCTGGGCCGAGCAGTTTCCCCAACTCGCTGGTCCCGGCGCCAGCAGCCGTCCCGTTCCAGCGGTGAGCGCTGCACGTGGGGACAATCCGGCCGCCGGGGGAGAGCCCGGATCCCGCGGCGCCTCCCCGTCGGACCCGCCGCCAGCGAACCACCGCGGGCTGGGACAACCCGGCCGCCGCACCCAACCCGGAGCCGCGCTCCCGGCTCCGCACCGCGGCCCGGCGGGTGCCCGCTGCCCAAGGACCCAGCCCCGCAAAGCAACAGCCCAGTGGCCCCGGGCTGAGCGGCGGGCCCGGGCCTGCACCCGCGAGGCGTCTCCAGCGGCGGAGCTACGGACGGCGGCGGCCGGGCTGGGGCCGGGGCGGGACGCGGCCTGGCTCCCCCTCGGCCTCCCGCAGCGGCGGCTCCGGCTGCCCCCGCCGCAGCCCCGAGAGCGGCCGCCCGGCCTCCCGCTCGCTCCCGGGGACCGCCGGGCCCGCACATCCCCGCCAGCAGCGCCCTAAGCCTGGGGCTGCCCAGCGGCTGCGGCCGCGCCGGTTCCCCTGGCCCCGGCCTCGCCGCCGCCCGGGTCCCGTCCGACGGGGCGGCCCCAGCTGTCAAACCGCGGTCGCCGGCGGGTCGAGCCACCCCAGGCCGATGCCGGTCCCGCGCCCTTACCCCGCGGCCTGCCCGCTCCGCTCCGTCCCGTCGGCAGCCGGGCCCGTCTGTCGGCGGCGCCGCGTCACGCCGCGGGGCGCCCGGAGCGCCCGCCCCGGAGCCGGGCCCGGCCCAGGCAGGGGCGGCCGGGGCGGCCGGCGGGGCCGCTTGTTTACGCCGCGCAGCTGTCAGCGCCGCCCGGCCCCGCCCCGACGGCCGAGCCACCGGCCCCGCGCGGCTCCTTCGGCACGGCACGGCACGGCCCGGCCCGGCCGCCGCTCTGCCGGGCGCCGCCGGATGCCGTCACCGCCGCCCGCCCCTCCCGTCCCGTGCTGCAGCGCCGGGTCTGGCACGGACCCCCGGCAACCTCTCCGCGCCGCCCGCCCGGGGCACCGCTAGAATCGGGGCCGTCCCCCGTCGCCGATACCGGGCACGGCCCGGGGCTCTGCACGGCCTCTCCTGCAGCCGAGCGTGGGGCTGTCCTTGCCAGCCGGGGATACCGATGCCAGCCCAGGCAGGAAACCTGGATCTGCGCTCTGAGAGCCGCGAGCCTCCGCCATGGGCCCGCGGCACTGACCAGGGGTATAAGGGTGCCTGCAGTGAAGGGCGCGCAGAAGATGCCCCGTCTACCATCTGGTGTAGCAAGTGGTGCGTTTCGCTCGAAATGGGGCTGGCAGGACATGAGCCCTCCAGATTAGCCTATTCCAGCCCTGGCAGACCCCGGAGCAGGGAGTTCCTCAGCCAGGCTCTGGGAATTGCACTTCCCGTGAAGTCCGTACCGTGGGGCTGAAGCCTCGGGTCGGTGTGCAGCAGCCTGACAGAAAAACTGTCTGGTAAGGAACAACACAAGGAAAATCTATCAGCCCCGTTTCAAGAGAGAGACTTCCACCAAGGAGAAAAGGTGAGAAGTGAAACACAGCTTCAGTCATTTGTAAAGAACAACCCACTGTGGGCACGGGACCGTGTCATTAAGCAACACAAATGCTGCAGAACCCAAAGTGACCTGAACCCAAACTGACCTGAATTCTCCACACCTGCGATGAGTCTGGCAGCCCCGGGCAGGAGCAGGTCCTAGTGCTCTTTACAGAGAAAAGGAAGTCACTCAGATACCATGATCGAGATCGTGAAGCATTAGCAATCACACAGGAAACAGTCACCTTGGTAACCGAGATGCTGAGAACAGCCCAGAAAATCTATCACAGAGCAGGTTGCTCTGCTAAAATGGGTTAGTTCTGCAGGGCAGCACCCTGGACGCAGGTATTCAGGCTGGGCCGACCCTGACATCCAGCCCCAAGTGCTGCACCAGAGATCACCAGCCACAGGGGCTGTGGTGCCCCAGGCCCACCTTTAGGGCCACGATCCCACCAGGGGGAGAAGGCACCTATCAGACAAGCAGCACTCACCCCAGCGTCACTGCAGCACGCTCAGGAGTCGTCCCCGTAGCTGGCAAGCCCAGGCCGGCCCTTGGGGGCACAGGAAGCCAGCTGTGCCCCATGGGGTTATATGGAGGATACACGGACAGGGGCAGGTCCGGAGCTGGAGTCCTGACCGGTGGTGAGAGGGAGGATGGGAGGCAGGCTGCCTGCCCCACCCATGAACATTATCTCTGGATGCCTCCTTTGGGCGCTGGCAGCCATGCCTAGGCAGGTGAGGAGCTGCTGCAGCCAGCCCTGTGACATGCAGTGCTGAGAGGAGCTGACAAAGGGCCCTTGTCACCACGGGCTTATCGCGGTGCTGCGGGGCAGGCAGGCAGGAAGAACCGCGCTCTTACGCAAACCACTGGCCTGGGACCCGCGCTGACCCCGCAGCCCTGCCAAAGAAAACGCCTGGAAGCACCTGGCTGCAGGTGGCACAGTGCCACAGACAGGGAGGGACCCGCTGTCCCTGCAGCCCCCTGGGGCCCAGCTGCAGAAGGAGCAGAGAGTGGGGCCACCAGCATGGATCTGAGCAGCTGCTGCACCCCAGTCACCTCACAGGGCTGCCGGGCACGCCTCTCTGCTCCCAGCCATGATGTAACGAGGGGGTGAAACAGCTACTGCTGCACGTCTGCCAGGACCACAAAGCCTCCTCTCAGACTTGGGGATCATGGCTCAGAGGCACCAGCACAGCCCAGGAGAGAGCAGGAGCAGCTGTTCCATGCTGCAGTGCACAGCAAACTGGCAGTGTTACCGCCAGCCAGCTGTACTGCCCCGTCCTGCGAGGTCTGCCCTGCCAGGATCCCCTGGGGTTCTCACTACGCCACACGGGCCAAACTGCTCCCTGGGGGTGGGAGAGAGTCCCCCACACTCCCCTTCACTGAGCACACTGTGGTGTGGCTTGGCTGCACACACAATCAATAGAAAACCATTTCCATGGTAAAATCAGGCTAACTTTCAGCTCTCAAGTTGCAGAATACAACTGCCCATCTGCCCAAGCTTTCTGGGAGGCAGAGCAGCATGGGGCTGTACCCCAGCCTGGAGGAGCTGCAGGATTGCAGGTGAAAGCAGCCAGTGAAACAGCAACAGCAGGGAAAGGGCAGAGAGCCCACACAGAGAAACCAGCCGAGAAACCGAGTAACAGGCAGCAACAGCAGGCAGAAACATCTGGACAGACTAAATCAATACCAGAAGGTTTACTCAGCACAGAGCAGCCTGCTCTGCCCCTCTTGCCAGCAGAGGTGAGCCCACAGCCCCTCTGCTGTGCTGTCCAGCCCTCACACTCTCCTGAAGCTAAGGCTGCAGTCCCTTTCCCTGGAGTCTCTACAGTCCATCACCTCCCCTCCACACTGGATACTACCAGCAGGCCCTTTGGTGCCAGGGAGCTGAGACTGCCGTGGCCCAGGCAGGATCTGTGCTCCACAAGGTCCTGCTGGCTCCAGCAGCTCTTTTCATCTCTGGCTCCCAGACACATCATCTCACTGTGGCCACATGCAAGGACTCAGGCCCAGCCCAAACACTCTGACCTTGTCCTGCAGTACAACTGCAGACAAACAGCAGCTGCTCAAGGTGGGTTCTGTAACTCTCTGCCTTAGGCTTTGTCAGCAGCAGTCGTAATGGTGGCAAGGTATCAATCTACGGCCTAGTCTGGTTCTGCCCCTGCCCTGGGCTGTGGAGTGTGCCCTTCCATGACCTGTCCTGTGACAGCACCCTGTCCTCACCTGCTGTACATGTGCAGGGATATCCTTGCCCAGCCTAAGTCTATAAAGTGCCTGTGGCACTTGGGGCCTTCCACACAAGTGACACGCACAGGAAGACAAGCAGACATGGGCAGAGAACACCAGGCTGGGAGCTCACCTGCAGCCCAGCAGTAGGAATGCCGTGTTCCCATGGGCTTCGGTGGGCTGGGGAGGGGGTGCTCACAAGCACAGACACACAAGCCCAGCCCAAAGACCAGCAGGTGTGGCACAGCACGGAGGGGCAGATTGGCCCATGCTCCAGGCTCACTCATGGAATGGCTGCCAGCCTTCCATGGCCTCACACCATCCCAGGAATGGGGAGCTCACCCCCATGAGGTGCCTCCCATCCTGCTGCAGCCCAGCTGCCAACTGCCAAGCACTGCAGGGCCAAGATGAGAGCAGCCACTGTGCTGGGGAAAGGGAACACGGGGCAAAGAGACTTCACAGTGAAGGGCCTCTTCCTGCCATGACCTCCAGCACCTGCAGCCACAGAACTTAGCCAGGCTTGAAGGGATTTCCCTGTTTGCCCAGATCTTTAGTTGTGCTTCACCTGAATGGGACAGTATCTGCTTTGTGTGCAATCCCCAAGCTTCCCCTTTGCTGCTGTGGCCAACTGTTCCTCCAAGTCCGGTTACAGCTTATCCTTTGCCACATGGCACAGGCTCACCAGGTGGGAACACACTGTGACAACCCTCAACATTAATAACATAAACAGAGAGTGGGTGCTCTGGTTGTCATCTGGGCGCAAAGGCTGGAAGCACACCAACAAGCACACAAATCCACACTTGCTTGTTCCTGGCAGAGGCTGTAGGTGCTGTAGGATTGTAAAGGTGCTGTAGGATTGTAAAGGCACTGATGCCTCTGTTGCTCAGGCAAACCACCAGCTTCAAGGGAGCCTGCAAACCCTGTCTCATGCAGGGACACACAAGCAGGAGAGCTCTGGGACAGAGCCCCCATTTCTGCCTGTGGCAGAAACAGGTCTGTATGGAAAGCACTGCAGGGACACCCTTCCCCATAACTAGAGCAGGGACTAAGTCAGGATGCCAGGCACAGCCAGCTGGTGCTGCAAGGGGCTGGGCCCACCTGCCCCCATGCCTGGGGCAGCCACCCCTGCCTGCAGCCCAGCCAGATTGTGGTCATCCAACTGGATCTGCCCAGCCCTGGCATCTCTGTAGGCCAAGGAGAGCCCTCCAGGAGAGAGCCAGCCTCCATGGTAGCCTTGGGACCTCTGCAGCCACTTCTGGGACCAGACCAGGGTGGTACTGCTGCCAAAAATTGGGTCTGCTCTCCCCTAGACTGGTTGCAGGAGGTGCTGCCAGAGGGATGTTTCCCAGACCAAGGACGCCTAAAGAAAAACACTTCCTTGCACTCCCTTAGGGATTGTGATCCAGTGCTGACCCACAAACTGGAAAAGCATATATGCATTGGGCTTTCCTGCCTGACAGAGCTGGCCTGACCCCACATGGCCTCTGCCACACAAGCACGAGAGCACTTGCTCTGCTACTGCCAGTGAACTGTTGAAGAATGGCTCTGCTCCACTTCCTAAACTTCCCTGCCTGCAAGTAGATTTCATGGAAGACAAAACCTCTTCCTTTCTTCGTAGAAGACGGCAGAAGGTAGCAGGCAGAGGGCGGCAGACGTGGCTGTAGCGGCTTGTGACGCAGTTTTAGCCAACTTAAGAGAAACTATTATCTTCTGCGGCAGGATGCGCGCATAGGGACATCCCATACCAGCCACTCGCTCCGACACTGTGAAACCTCACAGCCCTGGGAAGCTGAGACATGCTGACACAGGCAGCACCCGTGTGCTTACGGAAAACCCCCTAGGAAACAGCCGTGGCCACAGCCTTTCCCACAGGCGCTTTACTACACCGACGCCAGCGGGACTGCCAGGAGCTTTCCGAGCCTTGCAGTGCAGCACGGCGGAGTTGCCGTCCCACCGGCAGCAGCCACACCTCCTGGCGCCGGCCAGGCTGAGGGCTGCGGGGGGCACTCGGCTGCGCAGGAGCTGTTTGTCCTTGCTGCCCAGGAGGCGGGGAGCTGGGCAGCAGCACTGAGGCTTGGTGGGGCTGGCTGGCAGCAGGTACCGCACGGACCCACCAGCCCTACTGTGCACCAAAGCGAGCAGCGGTTTTCTCAGGCTGCGTGGGGGGAATTCGGCACAGGAATTTGCCAGACGCAGGACGTTTCCCCAGCTCAGCCCTCGGTGTTCCAGCAGTGACCGGCTCAGATCCAGCCCCCACGAAACGCTCCCTGCCACAGAGGGTGGGCGGCAGCAGGGAACGGCCGGGCCTGCCGTTCCAGCGCCCTTTAGACACAGCCGGAGGCGGCAGGCGAGCAGCAGAGCCCTATGGCGGCCCGGTGCCCCCGATGGCCGCTCGGCCAGTGCCTCGCCCTGACGCCTTTTGGGGGGTAAACCCGCACCGTGCGGGAGGGAACGGAGCCTCTCTCGGCCGAAGGCGGATGGCGAAGTGACCGGGGCCTCCTCCTGCCACCCAGCCTAGTGTGCGGCGAAGCCCGCGCCGGGCGCAAACGCCGCCGCGGGAGCGGAGTCCGAGCCCCGGGCCCCGTTCCCCCGGCAGCGATCGCGGGCCGAACGTCACTTCCGGCCCCCGGCACGGTCCCGGTCGCGGCGGAAGCGACAGAGGTTCCGGTTCCGGGTGAGCGCTCGAGGCGCCGTTGTCAGCGGTACCGCTCAGCTCGGCCCGGCCCGGCCCGGCCCGGCCTCCCCCCGCCGCCACCATGTCGGTCCCCAGCGCCCTCATGAAGCAGCCGCCGATCCAGTCTACGGCGGGCGCCGTGCCCGTCCGCAACGAGAAGGGTAAGCTCGGGGGCCGGGGCTCAGCGGGGTGGCCGGATGGGCGCGGGGCCGGGGCGGTGGGGGCGCGGGGCCGAGACCCCCGGTGACGGCCCGGCGCCCGCAGGCGAGCTGTCTATGGAGAAGGTGAAGGTGAAGCGGTACGTGTCGGGCAAGCGGCCCGACTACGCGCCCATGGAGTCCTCCGAGGAGGAGGACGAGGAGTTCCAATTCATCAAGAAAGCGAAGGAGCAAGAGGTCGAGCCCGAGGAGCAGGAGGAGGAACTGGCCAACGACCCTCGGCTCCGGCGCCTCCAGAACCGCATCGCCGAGGACGTGGAGGAGCGGTGAGTGCTGGGTCAGGCAAGAGCTGAGCCCCCTTTTGCCTGCCTGGGGTTGGGACTCTGCTCTGCTACGCTACAGGGAGAAACTGCACAGGGTAGGAGCTGGGAACATTGTCGAGGCAGTGCAGGAGTGTCTGTGGCTTCCCATAGCCACACTGCACTATGCCTGGGGCTGCTTTCCAACCAGGAGCCAGCCAGGTGCAGCCCATGTCCAAGTGTGTTTGGGTGGATGGTAGCAAAAAACAGGCTCCAAAACAGAAATTAGTGCAGCATGCTGAGTCTCAGGGTAGTGAGGAAGGATGGCATCTCATAAAATGTACTCTGAGCAGGGAGCACTGAGTGCTGTTTGCCTCCCGTGGAGCTGCTGTTGGTTTTGTTTCCACTAACAAGGAGCTTTCTCGTTGGGAACTCTACTCTTCCTTGAAGGATGGACAGGGAAGAGCTGCCAGTGCCCAGCCACTGCAGCCTCCTGGGAGAGCACATATCAGTTCTGGCCATGTTTGGCAGTCCCAGTGCTTATCACGTCCTTGCTAGAAGCAATTTGTGAACAGTCACTTTCCTGCAGCCCCCTTACATTCCAAGAGCCATGCACTGACTGAGGTCTCTTGCAGGCTGGCAAGACACCGCAAAATTGTGGAACCTGAAGTGGTTGGAGAGAGCGATTCGGAAGTGGAGGGAGGGGAGGCTTGGCGCCTGGAACGGGAGGACACCAGTGAAGAGGAAGAGGAAGAGATCGATGATGAGGTGTGTTTGCAGAGCCGGATAATGGGTCTAGGAAAGCTGGAAGGGCACAGGCTGGAACTGCCCTTTGCATGGATGTGCGGGCTGTCTGATATATCTGGACAAGTGTCACACCTAGCCATGACTTTACTGGTGGGTCACCAATCTCTGGCATGGGACAGTACACTGGGGGAGGCCATGCCACGTCCAGAGGGGCAGGTGCATCTTCTGAAAGCCAAGACTCCAGGCATGACGTGTTTCACACGAGAGAGAGAAGTGGTAGCAGGGCTGGCCTCTGACTGCTCTGTGCTTGTCCCCATTAGGAGATCGAGCGTCGGCGTGGGATGATGCGTCAGCGAGCACAGGAGAGAAAAACCGAGGAGATGGAAGTGATGGAATTGGAAGATGAGGGTCGGTCTGGAGAAGAGTCTGAGTCAGAGTCCGAGTATGAGGAGTACACGGACAGCGAAGATGAAATGGAGCCACGTCTCAAACCAGTCTTTATCCGCAAGTAGGTGATGGAAGTGCTAGCCCTGAGCCATTCACCTCCTTGGGGTGGGATGGGATAGTCACAGCCTGACAGGGCACAGCTAAGGATCAAGGGACAATCTGCACCCACAGCCCCATATCAATTGCCTTGGGTTGCTGTGGGATCAGGCTGTGGAGTCTGACCAGAGCCCTTGGGCAAGGGCCATACAGTGGCAAAGGGACGTGGTAGTCCCCAGTAAGGGGAGAGCCCCAGGACTTGACCTGTCCTTGGAGAGGACACAGGCTGAAAGCAGCTGCAGTGTGGGAGCCAGTGAGAGGTTGAGCCCCACTGCACTGGCTCATGGGAGGGCTGAAGGCTGTTGTAACCCTGCTCTCAGGAAGGATCGGATCACAGTTCAGGAGAGAGAAGCAGAAGCCTTGAAGCAGAAGGAGCTGGAGCAGGAGGCAAAGAGGATGGCAGAGGAGAGGCGCAAGTACACACTTAAGGTGTGGAGGGGTGGGGTGGAGGCTTGGAGGGGGCACTCACTGCAGCAAGCTTAGCTTGGACCTCACTGCAGATTGTAGAAGAGGAAGCAAAGAAGGAGCTGGAGGAGAACAAGCGCTCACTGGCAGCACTGGATGCACTTGATACAGATGATGAGAACGATGAGGAGGAGTACGAGGCCTGGAAAGTCCGTGAGCTGAAGCGTATCAAACGAGACCGTGAAGAAAGAGAAGCGTAAGTACTGTCTGGTAGACAGGAGGCTGAGAGCCCACAGGCAGCTGAAGCAGCTTTTCTTCAGGCTGCCTTTGGCAGCAGGGTCTCAGCTGGACTAAATGCCCAGAGCCCTTCCTGCCCACCCTCGGGGTGGCTTTGCTTCCCAGCAGTAAATGTGTAAACTCTCAGGTGGTAGCTGGTGACAGCCTCTCTCCCGGGAGATGCTAAGGGGACACAGGGTCTCAGGGGCTTCTCTCCCACCCAGCATGGAGAAGGAGAAGGCAGAGATTGAGCGTATGCGGAACCTGACAGAGGAGGAGCGCCGGGCTGAGCTCCGGGCCAACGGCAAAGTCATCACCAACAAGGCAGTAAAGGGCAAATACAAATTCCTGCAGAAGTACTACCACCGTGGCGCCTTCTTCATGGTGAGTGTGCTGCGGGCCAAGCATGGCTGTGCTGGCTGCAGGTGTGAGACTGCAGGCCTACCTTTTCCCTGTTGGAAGCCTCCCCTCTCTCACGCTGCCCTGGGCCAAGAGCCAACCTTCAATAGCAGCAGGGTGAGTGACCTTACCCCAGAGCATGTCAGGCTGGGGGTTGCCAGGTGAAATGGAGCTGAAGCTGCAGAGCTGTCGCTGTGCTGCTGCTTGGACTGACAGACCCAGCCAGAACCTCTGCATGGGCCACTGGAGAAGCAGACCAGGGAACAATGCTCACATCCCCCACTCCAGCAAGGGTTAATAGGGCTGCAAATACTGTGGCAGCCCTGGCAGAGCAGCAATAACACCTTCAGGCTGCTTCCTCCACTGCTGCCACGACTTGCTGGAACCTTTTGGGCTGAGCAGATGTGTTCTCCTGCAGGATGAGGATGAGGAGGTGTACAAGAGGGACTTCAGTGCTCCGACCCTGGAGGACCACTTCAACAAGACCATCCTGCCCAAAGTCATGCAGGTGGGTGTGCTGGCAGAGGGTGCCCAGCCCACATGCCAAGGGGTGGGAGTTCTGGGCAGGGGGGAGCAGCAGGTCCTGCATCCCCCCTGCTCACAAGTTGTTCTGCTCCCCAGGTCAAGAACTTCGGGCGCTCAGGGCGGACAAAGTACACACACTTGGTGGACCAGGACACCACTTCCTTTGACTCTGCCTGGGGCCAGGAGAGTGCACAGAACACCAAGTTCTTTAAGCAGAAGGCAGCAGGGGTGCGGGACGTTTTTGAGAGACCCTCAGCCAAGAAACGAAAATCAACCTAAGGGCAGGGGCAGGAGGGTCTGGTTTGGCTGACGCTGGCAGGAGGGTGCTGCTCTGTCAGCTGCCAGAGCCTGGGCAGGGCCAGAAAGGACATGTTCCAGGACTGCTGTGGTGGCAAACCCTTCCCCTGCCTGTACCATGCCTACCCTGAGGTGTCCCACTCCCCGTGCTGAGCAGGCCTGATGGGTTTCCTGCCCACACAACGTGGAGGATGTTGGCCTGTGGTGCTGGCCAGGCTGGTGGTCACACTACGTCCCAACAGCGGCCACTGTGGAGCTTTGGCAGTGCCTGGCACATTGCAGCAGCACCCCTGGCTCCAGCATTTTCACTTCTGGAAGAATTACAGGACTCTTGCACCCATCTGGTCTACAACCCCTTGCTTGTAATGTCCCTCGTGTCAATCTGGGCCCTGTTTTGGTGTGGTCAACGGTGACCCCCATCTCCTCACCGTCATGCAGGGCCTGGCTTTTCTACCTGTATAGGGTGGGAGGGTTTGATTAAAGCCTTGATTTTCTTACACACTCTGGCCCCATTGTTAAAGACATGGCCATCCTGTTCTGTGCCTTCCTTGTGAGCCATGGTGAGCTGGGGCTGCACAGGAGGCTCCAGCCTGGGCAGGGCATGCATGATCAGCTGTCACCACTGCCTCCGGCCTGTGCCTGGGCCTGTCCAGCCTGTGCTGCCCCAGGGGCAGAGATTAAAAAAAGGCAGAGCAGCACATCTCAGTGCTCAGGCAGGTCACTTTGTCCTGCTCCAGTCACAGGGGTGCTCAGCTGGCACTGCCAACACGATGCCACATGGCTGGGCCCCACTTGTTGGTACCATGCTGGGGGCATCAGGGCCAGGGGCGTGTGCTCAGCACTGTGTAGACCACAAAGACAGCCCAGTCCCACCAGTGCCTTTATTGGAACGGCAAGAGACCCGTGCCTGGCAGCCCGTGGCCTCCCAGCTCAGTTGGTGAGGGTGATAAGAGCCTCCACCACGTTGCCCATGTGCTCGCGCAAGCTGCGCTCCGCTGCGGCCCGTGATATTTCCATCTCCGTCATCTGCAGAAAAACGGCCACAGCCCCGTACGGCATCCGCAGGGCCCCATGGGCAGGGTGGGGGCACGGGGGGACACCCACTCACGGGGACACCAGGCTGGCCTCAGAGCAGGCATGCACCAGCCTCCTCCGTGGGTGCAGTTTTGCACCCAAGATTTGGGATGTGTCACAGCCTGCCTGGGGTCCCGCCCCTACTCACAATCAGCTCCAGATCCTCCTTCTTGATGGTCACTTTTGCAAGTTCTTTCTCCCTACAACAAGAGATGGACAAACCTCCGGTGACCAACAGCCCCTGCTGGCCACTGCCCCGGTGCTCCCACGGCCATGAGGCGGGCAGGAGCGACTCCTCGCAACAGAGTGGGGCTGTGAGGGGGCCGGGGAAGGGCCGGCATGTCAGACAGGGAAGCAGATTCCTGCGTCATGTCCCGAGCGGTGACAAGTTGCAAGACAGGCACTGCCGAGGAGACGGTTACCTCTCCTGCTTGGCTTTCTGCTCCCGGGACCTCCGGTCTCCGATCACCGACATAGCCTGCCAGAACGAGCGCGGTCACCCCGCTGCGCGGCACCGGGCGGGTCAGCGCCACGGGCACCGGCATGGGCGTGCAGGCGCGGCGGTCAGCGCCCGGCTCGGCCCCGCTGCAGGCAGCGCCCGGCCTCCCACCCTGGCCCGGTCCCGTCCCGCCGCCGCACCGTCTCCAGGTTGGAGCTCTGGATCTCCTTCTCCTCCGCGTAGTCCGTGACGCGCTCCAGGTCCGCCGCGCCGCTATCGTGCTTCCGCGGCTTCTCGGCCGCGCGACCGCCCGCCCCATCGCTGCCGCCGCCGGAGCCGTTCGGCTCCGTCTCCAGCTCCAGCTCCACATCCCCCTCCGCCGCCATGCCGCCGCCGCCGCCGCGGCCCGCTTCCGGTCACGTGCGCCGCCGGCGGGGGCAGCGAGCGGCGCGCGCCGCCAGAGCCCGGCGTGGGCGGGGCCCGCTCGGGGGGCGGCGCGGCCCGGGGCGCTCGGGGCTCCGCGCAGGCCGGAGCCGGCGGTGCCGGCGCTCCCGGGCTTCCGGGCGGCTCGACAGCAGCGGGCCGCCGGCGCTGCCGAGGCGCGGAGCCAGGCCGGGCGGACGCACCCCGCCGCTGCCCGCACGTGCCCGCCGGCGGTAAACCGGGATTGCCGGGTCGGCGACCCTGATGCGGCTCCCACCGCTGCTACAGGGATGGTCGAGCGAGGCAGGCCGCAGCGGGGCCCTGGCTGGGTCCCCGGGCGCTGCCGGAGGCGAGAGGGGGCTGTGCCGCGTCCGTGCTTGCCCGTGCCTCGATTCTGGGCCATCGAAGCTCGGACCGCAGCGCGGCCCCGGCCGCCGCGGGCACAGACGGGCCCGCCCCCCGCTCCCGCCTCCCGGTCCCGCCTCGCACGCGTCTCTCGTCACCCACCCGCGCGATGGGGACAGCGCGTCCCTCAGGCCGGGCCGTGCCCCGCGCTGAGTGTGGCAGCAGGGGACGCGGGCGGTCTGTGTCACCGCCGCTGCAGGCGGGGCCTCGGCATCTGCCGTGTCAGGGCTCTGCCAGAACAATGCCTGAACGGCTGTGGAGCAGCTGAAGAAAGGGGACGCCAGCCCCAGCGCAGAGCCCCCTGGATCCCCTTGCTTGTCCCCAGCTCCTGCCGACCTTCGGGCATCCTGCTGCCCGCTGGATGCGCTTCATGCCGTCCCAGCGAGGTACCTATGTCCCTTGAGTGCCTCTGTGCCCTCCAGTAAAGTCCACGTCCCCCAGCCCCTCCACACAGCTGTACGGTACTGCTCTGGGATCAGGGAAACGCGTGCAGACCCAACGAGCTCCTCATGCAAGCTCATGTCCAGACCACCTGCCAGGGCCTCGCCCTGCCCGAGGAGGGACTGGGGTCCGGGCACTGCCCATAGCCAGGAGTCACTGGGCAGTGCCCATAGAGCACCCCAGGAGGGAACAGTGAGCAGATGGCAGGGCGGGCCGAGCTGACAATCCCCTAATCCCATCAATGCTGCGGGGGCTGAGCAGAGCCAAGCTGGGCCATGGCGGGCACAGGGGCACGCGGGAACCTCCTGCACCCACTGCTCTTCCAGGTGGGACTTGGGGTCTGGTGGGGCTGGGAGCATGGCTGGGAGCAAGGCTGGGTGGGTAGGGTGTGCTGGGCCAGGCATGGGAACAGTGCTGGCCCCTTGGGATCCTCAGTGACTATGCCCCTCCCCAGCTCTGCTGCAGTTGTCACGGCCTCCGTGTGTCCACAAGCACACGTATCCTCTACACGCTCCTGCATGTCCTGGCTTCTGCCGTGTGCTGCCTCATGCTGTCCCGCACTGTGGCCCAGGCTATCACCGAGAAGGTGACAGAGGGAACTGGGATGCCCAGGGTACTGGGAATGTTTGGGGTCCCAAAGGTGCTGGGGGTCTTAAAGGTGCCATGAGTTCTGGGAGTACTGGAGTGCCAGGCATTTCAGGGCACCCAGGGTCATGCAGGGGAGCACTGGGTATGCCAAAATTCCCGGGGCATCAGGAGTACTGGGATTCTGGGATAGTAACAGGGCTGCTGGGAGTGCCAAGGGTGCTGGAGGTGCCAAGGGGGAAGAGATCCTGCCATAGATGCAGGATTTGCCTGGCATGCTGGGGGTCCCAGGGTACTGGGGAAGGTACTGGGAATGGTGGGAATATTGGAAGTTTAGATGTGCTGGATGCCGTGGGCACTGGGGATGCTGGGTGGCCACACCAGCAGCCCGGTCCCATCAGCCACCATGCCTGCCAGGTGCCCTTCTCAGTAGTGCTGTGCCAACACCTGCCTGGGGGCACAGACTGTGAGCAGCTGGTGGGCTCCTCGGCCGTGTACCGGGTCTGTTTTGGCACTGCCTGCTTCCACCTGGCACAGGCTGCCCTGCTGCTCAACGTGCGCTCCAGCTCTGA